>NC_087477.1:41475757-41817007 GCF_036417665.1 Passer domesticus
AATTTATTCCACATTTTAAAAAAATCACAAACAAGGTCTGTAATCATAGCTTTAGTGCAGTTTAAAAAGCAGGCTTATAGGGAGCAAAGGGATTCTTGATCGGGTGTTTCATAGAATCACAAAAAATAAGATTGGAAGGGACCACACTGGGTCATCTGGTCCAGCCTTCCTGCTGTAGAAATAGGAATGCCTAGTAATGGGAACATAGACTTTCCTTTTCCCATTTAATAGCTCCAATCCCTCTGATGCTCATTGTGAGCTCTATGGGGTTGTGATGGTCAGTGTGGAATTTTGCCAGGCCTAGACTGCATTGCATTGCAGTCATACCTGTATTGGACAGGGAGGGAAGAACTCTCGATACCACATTGCTGGCAAAGCCCCCAGTTCTGATGTGCGGACAACTGAGACCTGGCCTGGATTTGGCTCTTGTTATTTGAGGTTTGGCTGCTGTGGCAGCAAAGAACTTCTGATTTGCTCTTACCCCTTTGTGTTTGTGCACACCTATCTGTGGTGACAGGGGCTGTGCGGCACGAGCAGGGCTTGGAGGTGGTCTTGGCCAAGCTTTTAGGGGCAGATGCTGTGTAAAGCAAATTAACACTCCATCTTCACTACCAACAGTGTGTGGGCATATCTGCCAGAGTTCCTACTGAATTCCTTCTTTTTTAAAGGTAACAAACAGTGTGCCTTCAACCAACAGACTGATTTTAAAACTTAAGGTTATTTGGGAACTTGGATTAGAAAGACCGACATTCATTGTACAGTGAACACATAGGGTTAACAATTCAGTGCAGTTTTACTACAGAGACTTTTGTGTTTTAGCTGCATCTGTTATGAGAGGGGGCATCACAGCCTCATAATGTGTAACATTTGACTAAATGTATTTCGGTACTCTGAGTGAAAAAAGAAAGGAAGCTGGGAAATAAGAAAACTCCTTGATGCCTGTCTGCAGTATGTATGTAGACCTTTCCATGCTGTTTAGTTTTACCTCTTTTTTTTTTTTTTTCCTGCACCACATAGGAAAGAGTCCAAGAAGAATTATTTGAAGTGCTGTAGGCAGGAAAGAAATGGTACCTACAAAACAGGTTATCGCCACTCACAACCTCTTAAGTCTTCCCAATAATCTGTAATATTTCTGCAGTTTGATTCTATTTCTGCAGTCTGAATCTATTCCCTTCCTGCTGGAGGCACTGACATGTTTTTCTTTGTGTTTTAGGAAGCTGAGGAATCTAGGTTAGCAAGCTGGGGGGGTGGGTTATTATTCACATTAGTAAAACTTGGAAAGCAAAAAACTCTCCTTCTCCTACTGTGAGCATCAGAAATATACAAGTTTGTTCAGATTCCCAGGACTTAAAGAGCAGATTCTTATTACAGTTGCATGATGTTATTTTTAACATCTCCTGTCATTGTTAATGGGCTTTTAGATTATTTTTTGTTTCTTCTTAGATGTTATACTAAGTCTCACTAACTCTTTAGAGTTGGTGAGACTTAGTATAACATCTGTTGCTCAAGAGTAAAAGATTGAAATTATGAAGCATTTTATGTGTGCTAGAATCATCTTGAGCAGAAAATGCACACTTTGTTGAGAGCTAAATTAATTGCTTTGTTCAGGCTATGCTCGGTAATACCAAAAGGAATTAGGGAGACCTAAAACAAATCTGATCATTACCTGTATACAAAAATGGTATAAAAGGAGATCACAGATCTACTTGCAAATTACTCGGTTCAGTCTTCTCCTTTTGAAATCCTTCCTGTTTTCTCCCAGTCCCCAGCAGCTTGCAGTAAAATCTCTGTCTTTTCCTCCTGTGTGCCCTACAGTACTGCAGGGAGATAAAGCTGGGCAACAATGGGCACAAAAGATGCAGGCTTTGATCTGTTAACCAGGCTGCTTGGGGAACTCTGGAATGAGGCTCCAACTGGTTCCAGCCCTGTGCAATTGAAATGTTGGTGCCTCCCTAGGCTAAGGAGAGATGGGTGACTGCCCACGATGCAGAGAAACATGAAATGCCTTGATACAGAGGGGTAGTATCTTGCCGTAAAAGATTTGCTGAAGACTCTCTCTTAAGCAGGTATGTTCATAAGGAAGAAATTTCTGCTTACAGAGGGGAGCTATCATCCTTTGGTATTGCAGAGTCAGTAGCAAAAGCCTGCTTTTCCAGAGGCTGACGTGCTTTCCTACAGGCTTTCCTCTCATCATCTGAATTGCCTGTGCTTGGCTTCAGATCTCTGCTGGCATAGTGAATTATTCAAAACTGAAAGTTCAAAGTTATCTGATTTCCTCTTGAACATACATTAGGAAGTAAGCGTTCTTCTGCAGAGGAATTTCTGCCATTGCAGAGGGGACTGTCTAAGGGCCTGTATGCAGATTAGGAGCTAGGTAATAGGTATAATAGCTGCAAAGTGCTAGTTACAAGGACATTGCATGGAGCTGAACTTCATCTACACACTGTGCTAATATATTGCTATTTCTTAAACTTACCATGAAACTTGACTATGACATTCCTGGGTAATTTCTTCCGGTTTTCCTTTGATGTATGTTTACAAGGTTCCACTGAAGAACACTCTGAGTAACTTTTTATGGAGGTGTCTCTTGTCTTTAAAAACAAAATTCCTTGACTTTCAAGAACATTTTTCTAAAGCTAAAGAGCATACATTCCATAAAGTTTGTGTTAGTTAGTTCCAGATGCTCTAGCTTATGCCTCCTCTTTTCTAACAAATGTTTTCCCTTTACTCTCAGTAGTAAAAGGAATGTTACTCTTTTTTCATCCATTCTCTTTGGCTAAGAAGCAAGAAGGAAACTTATCATTAGCATATGGTGGAAAAAAATTGCTGCATGCATCCCTCAGGCACTGCTTATTAAAAGAATAAACAGAAATGGCTCAAGTATGGGTAATGTAATTGGTATGTAACTCACTATTCCCTGAATATGTACTCTTCCCTTATAGTACAAAAACTGGGAAGCATTTGCCTTGTTTAGAGGATGAAGTGGATGGAGTTGAAGAAATAAGTCTTGAAACAAAGGGACATTCCTGCAGCACTGAGTGCAGAGAAATTAAATGTTCCTTGTTAGCCAGTGACAGGAAATATGCATCCCACAGCCATCACCACAGAAAAAAGGGTTGTTACAAGCATTCACATCCCTGATGAAAGCTAAACACAAATTAGAGCTGATATATATGTCTTATATTAGGCATCACAGTCAGAACAGTTTGAATTACTGAACTCCAGAATATTTTGGACTGACTAAAATGAAATACAAGTTTTTCAGATAAAACTATATATTGGAACCAGTTAATGCCACATACACAGCCAATGAATGCTTGTAAAAATATTTCAACAGGAAAACCAGCATTGCATCCATGTCTTGGGAGGGACAGCTTATAGAGTTGGTAGTTGTTTGGTGGGCTTTTTTCTGTTTAGTTTCAGGATTCTTTCATTTATTATGAATAACCTTGGAGTCCAAGATCATAACTGGGGTATTTTCTAAGGACCACTGAGCCTCCCTTACAAACAAATTAGGAATTTGGATCCTGTTCCTGTGTTCCAGGTGTAATTTGGACCAGCCACTTTGGAGTTGATCTTTCAAAGACACTATTTTGTTCTGTGATGCCCTTTAGAATGTCTCAGAACAAACATCTGAGTAATAGGCCACCTAAACTTAATGAGCTTTTGTGAAAAATTGACATTTTACAACTCCTTATCACCTTAAACCACTGGGTAAAGGACTTACAGTTCTATGTAACTCACAAGTGCATTTATCCTGGGTTAAAATGAGACTTGTGTGTGTGTGGACACTGCTTTATTAGAACAATCCAATGTCTCTCCAGAAGCATTCAGTCTCCAGGTGTTGGTCTTCATTAGCCCGCAAGTCCCATTTGTTCAAAGCTAGTTCTTCATCTGAATTTTCCTGCTAAGGGAATTTTTGAAGCCTATGACTGCAAACCATATAGGAAGAAATAGGAAACTTCACTGTCTTGAAATGGCTCCATCCAAAATGATATGTTCTATCCCATCTTTGTGATTTCACTGAGGAGACTTAGCTAAAACCATGTCATCAGTCCAGGTTCTTATCTTAGCCCCTTTCTGTATGTTCCCATGAACTCCCCCTTGATATAGAATAAAAATCTGCAGTTTAAAAAAGTCCACTGCTTATGTAAAAACCTTTTACTGCTTCCCTCATGCAAGAGGCAATTTGTGGGCACTGATTTAGGAAGGCTGAAGTGGCAATTAATGTTGATGGGGGCTTGGGTGACACATGCTGAAGAGTGAGAACAATCCCTTAAACAATCCTGTCTTGTTACTAAGATTGTATATTTGTTACTGAGAGGGTTCTTTGAAGTTGTAGCAGTGAGAAGAACTCTTCAAAATAGAAATCCTTTGATCAGAAATGTAATAATTGCATGTGCTGGCATTTGGGTCCTAACTGATTAGTCCTGTCTAACCTGATTTCTTATGTGCTTTGTGTTCAATTTTAGGCACCAAAGGAAGAAACAAAGGGGAATTTACAAATCTTCAAGGTGTAGCTGCATCTACAAATGGAAAAATATTAATAGCAGACAGTAACAACCAGTGTGTGCAGGTATGAGAATATGCCACTTTCAGTGTTTTTCTCCTTACCCCCATACTTCTCCCTTTTTTGTAGTTTCAGAAAGACACATGTAGAAAATACAAGGGAAGTTGAATTTATCATCCATTAATTTTCCATCTTCTTGACCTGCACCTATCTTCTTCACATCTATACTATATCCAGTATATCAGAGTTTATTTCCCTTCCTTACGGTGTTTGGCAATGAATGAAAAAACAAGTTGTACAATAATCTGGAAAAATGCCCTTCTGTAAATATAATTTTACATTGTAAATTTTATCACTCTCATGTTTTCAAATGTAAATCTAGAGCCCAGTGCCACAAATATAATTTTTTAGGAAGTACAAATAGAAAAAAAAAAAACATATCGATATCATTTTCGAGTGGCTTTTAGTCTATTTAACTGACTTCTCTTTCTGATATAATAATCAAACCTTTTCTGTGGTAGCACCCTGGCTACCACATAATTTCTTGGCTTCTGTAAAGAAATGTGAAAATCAAGCTATATTTTTTCTTTTGCTTGCTATGTATCCATTTTACCATTAACAATTTGTCCTCACTCTCCAGGCTGCCCATGTGGTAGCAATGAACACGGCAGCAGCAGCAGCGTGTCGCTTGTTCTTGTATGGGAGAACCAGCAAGCCGCATGCCGTGAGAACTCATTTCCAGGCTTTTTCAAAGACACAGAATCAAGTATTCATCAGCATCCTTGTGCTTTGTAATATGCAGCCTCTTCAGAGGAACTTCACTGTCTAGTTACCTGGCCTGGGGACACAACCAGTGGACATATTCATATGTTTTCTACAGACTTCGTGTTTGACTGTGGCCAAGTCACTCAGTGCCTCAGTTTCCTCATTTCTAGTTAAGGGAATAATGCCATTCCCTCCTTCCTGAGAGAGATATTGTGAAGCTAATTCATTAATGATTGTGAAGTACTTTCAGAAAAAAACAGTGCAATGAGATTTTCTTATTTTTTGAAATTAGGGTCATCTGAAATTAGGTATATCACTTCCAAATATGGACTGTGTAAAAGTGATTCATGTTGCCAGCTCTCTTTCTGACTATAGTGTTGATTAGTGACTTGCTAAAATGTTAGCTCCAATAAACAGGTGATGGTCATGCATGGATATAATTTTAAAATCCCTGTTTTCTATTACAGATATTTTCCAATGATGGTCAGTTCAAAAGCCGTTTTGGCATACGAGGAAGGTCTCCTGGCCAGCTGCAGCGGCCAACAGGAGTGGCTGTGCATCCCAGTGGTGATATCATTATTGCAGACTATGATAACAAATGGGTTAGCATATTCTCATCAGATGGAAAATTTAAGGTACGAGGTACTATATGAGCTCTCCTGAGCTTTCTCTGTCTTACAAAGGAACGCAAAGTAACATTATTTTTCAAGAAACTACATAGTTTGGCTGTAGCTTAGTCTAAATTCCATTATTGTGATGTGGAAACCCCTGACCCAGCCACATGGTACATATAATTAATAGGAGGAGATCACAGCAGTAATGCTAATATTACACCAAGAAGAGATAACATGTTCCATACCTGGGTACTTAGATGCCTTTCTATAACTTATGGTTGAGGATAGCAAGTGCCAGCAAGGCTAGTTAGACTAGCTCAACAACCTTCACATCATTAGTACTCTGATTGTACAGAAGGGTGTGTGCAGATATATGTATGCACACAGACAAACACAAAATCTTACAAGAAGTACATGAAGCTCTTCAGTGACATATGGAGGAGAAAAAGAAGGTAGCAGACTGATGACGACTTTCTCTTTTATTCCATGCTTCCCAGCAAATATAGTGTATAATTTATGTATGTTCCTGTTGGTAATAAAGGCAAGGAGGGGTAACCCAGGGTGTTGTTTCAGTGCTACAACATAGACAGGAGTGTTCTAGCTGGTGTGTTGGGCGCTGAAAAAACTTAAAGACAGTAATGATGTTGTACGTTTCAGAAATCAGAAATTCTAAGGAAAGCAACCTCATATTTTCATAGCAACTCTGATCCCTTTAATGGGAATAAACTAAGACAGCAGCACTACATTGATGATTTCCAACCTGCAACATTTATTTTGCTTGGGTTCAGGTGCAGTTCTAGGGAGAATTAAAGGTTTCCTCCATTTGGTGCTGTTTTCTGAATGCATGATACCCTGTCTGGTGATGCACATTAGAGAGAGCCACTTCTGGCAGAGGTTAGCTGTACTCACTGTCATAGGGATAACAGACCTGCAGGGAAATTTCCACCAATAGTTATTTAGTTCTGGAGTCCTGCATTGGGCAGATATGGCCTGTTTGGCTAATCTTCTCGCAGCCTAATGGCCAAAAAGCTCAGGTTCTGAGCTGCTCATGTGTGCAGCAAGAAATGGCCTTTCTCTGCATAGTCTTTGCAAAGTGACAAATGCAAATAGGCAATTGTACTTGCATAGTCCTCAGTGACCTCCATCTGAGAAACCAGTGTGTACACTTCTAGAAGTATCCAGATCATGTATAGACTTCAAGCTAAAGTAAAACAATACTAAAATGTAATGCAAGTATTAAAAAAAAATACAAATTATTTGCATTTGCAGAGAGGATGTGATTTTAGTTGTCAAGTAATTTTGAAAATGTACAGCTACACAGGAAAACCTTGGTTTTGGCTGAAGTTCTTAAATGAAAACACCAAAACAAACCCAAAGAAATATGTAATTTAGTTAAGAATCCAAATATTTTGATTATCCTAGGTGTATTTTAAATAATTATTAACATCCTTAATGTGAACTGGACACAGAACATGGAGGGCTTGTTTTCCTGCTTTCTTAAAATATGCTGTAAATCCAGCATTTTGGATGGAGCCAGCTCTGGAGGAAAAAGCTCTGGAGAAACCAGGATGCTATGTGTGATATACTACCAGCAGGGAGACAGGTATTGGAAAAAATAAATTATTAATGTAGTTCCTCTGATGTGAAGCCTAGATTTGTTTTCAGTCAATGTTTTCATTGGATTGCAAAAAAATGCAAAAGCTGTGTGATGTTGGCAGTGTTTGTGTGGTTAATACAAATTAATGCATCAGACTTCATAGCTCTTGGGACTAGAATGATTAATTGAGAGATGAAACATCAATGGTATAAAATGCTATTTTTAGATTGAACGCAGTAAGCCGTATTTATGAGAGGGGAAAAAAAAAAGTAGAAGTATTTTGTTTATACAGAGGGCAGGCATATGCATATAAGTGCAGGAGCTGGGTGGAGGGCAGGTGGCAGAGCATGTGCATGGGGACAGCAGGAGTGAGGCAGTGGGAACACTGGGATGGAGACTTGGATAGGCACTGGGCACAGGGCCACACTGAGGAGCTGTAGTGGGCGTAGGGGGTCCTGTATTGGTGCAGCACTGGTTCAGGGGATCCTGTACTGCACAGTGTAGCTGGAGAGCTGTGCTGGGGAGGAGAGATGCAGGTGAGCACAGGGCCTGGGGAACTGTGGGGGACACACACAGGGTTGGGAGATCATTTCTACCAAGGGTGAGGCTGTCCCCATGGACAGTCAGTGCCATGAAGGGAAGGGGCTTGCATTGGGCATGATGGTGTAGGACTGGGAGTTGGACTCGATGATCCTTGTGGATCCCCTCCAGCTCAGAATACTATTCTGTGATGGGGTTAAATAAAATATATTGGAAGCACAGAACATAGATGTAACAGATCTAGCCTGTGGGAATCTGAGCAAAACCTTGCAATTTTTTGTGTGTTGGCAGTGGTAATTCTTACAGGGGCCTTGTCAGATTAAATTGGGCAGCACTTGCTAAAATAACAGAGAGAGAGAAAGGGATAATGGCATTTGCCTTCAAAGGACTGTGCCTGCAAGTCATTGTGTGAGACCTCTGATGCAGGTGGCCTGCTACTTGTTAACTCAGCAATATCAGGGGGTCATTTTGAGCTTAATCTAACTATTTTTGATGTTGTCCCCTCCCTTCTGTATTTACTTATACTCACTCTCCCTTAGCGGAATTTTAATAGTCATGTGAGCCATAGGGCACATTTCCCTGGAGCCAGGCCCAGGCATGTCCCTGATTACAGCACTGGACTGACTCCCTTGGCAACTTCCACTGCCAGGCAGAAAAGTGTCACCTTCCTCAGTTCTGGCAGCAACAGTGACAGAGCTCTGTTTTCTCAAGGCTGTAAAACTTACATAAATACAGAGGCGGGCAAACTCCAATCTAAGGTTGCACCAAAACATGAGCTTCTTCACATGAAAGGCTGTACTATCCTGGATATGATAAAGACTCAGATTGGGTCTTAGGATCTGGGGCTTCTGTTTCTGGCTGTGTCACAGATCTCATGGGTGACTAGTTACCTGACATTTCACTTCCCAGTGCTTTATTTTCTTAATCTGTAAAAGGCAGATAACAGTGCTGACTTCCTCTGTCAAGTACTCTGTCATTGCTAAGAAAGCTGTTGCACTAGGCTAAGGAGAGAGGGCATGGTGAAGCAGCTGTATCAGCTCCTCACCAGGTGGTGTTCAAACCCAGTGAAGGAACTGGACAACAGAGCCAAGAGAATGATTCCTGTTCCTCTGAGGATTGTTTTCTTTCTAGTCTTGAAGGGCCGCATATAAGATGGCAAGCTTGTTGTCAACCAAACAGGGCTCTGCAAGTCAAGTTAAGATCAAGTTTAGATAACTGGGAAAAGATTAAAGGAAACATTTTATATGACAGACTTCTTCCTTGTCTCACTAGTGGAATTAAGGAAAGAGCTGTCTGAAGCTAACCAGCATGTACCGATGGGAATAGGTGGTATGGTTTAATGGTCACAGTTGAATTTTGATAGTCAGATGAATGATAAATCCACTTACTGTGTGATATTGCAGTGTGACAAAGCTGTATCTCCTTATTAGATAAGTTCTCAAACAGGAAAAGATGGTTTGTTGAAAGTTTTTAATTAATCCCTGACAACCTTGAACCTTTCAGACAGAAACAAGAATAGTAAAGGTAAACTTAGCCCTAACATGCTTACTTGTACAGTGGAAAAGTGTTCATAAATTTTTATGTAGGCTAACAGATTTATTTATTTATTTATTTATTTATTTATTTATTTATTTGATTAATTATTTTACCTCTAGGAATATCCCACGGCAGAATATTTTCTAACCTGGTAGGGTGACTTTATAAACACATGTTTGAAAACCAGTCTAAATTCCTAAGAGCCTATAAAATAAGGGACATAATGTCCCTGACTGAATTAAATTAAACACATTATTTGTATTAAGGGTTTACATGATTCATTATACTGTATTCATTTCTAATGGGAAAAAAGCCTGAAAATACTTCCATTCATACACTTAATGGGAGTGACTGGGTTTCATAATGTTCCGTTCTAAATAATCAAGCCTATAATTCTAAGAAACTTTCTGAAATAAAAATACACAAAGAATATGTTCAGCCAGATCCAGTAATGTGTCATCAGCATATTTTGATCTAAACTGGGAACAGATTTTTAGTAAAAAGCATTGCAGACTCTAGCTGGGCATACGTTATTGCTGCTTGCAAATTATATTTTAAACCTGGCCCCAAGAATAGTGGTTTTATTACTCTTCTCAGCACTGAGTGCCCATTAATGTAGTATGTGATTTATTTGTTATATTTTTCCATATGTGTTTATATGGGCAGGAAGACACTGTACTCATGAGTCTGAGTCATTTTCTGTAGGAATCCTGGAAAGATGATAAGGAGGTGGTGCAATGCTCAAGCTGACAACCGCATGGGCATCCCAAAGGAAAGAGGGGAATATGATTTAATCACCCCAAAGGAAATGCATCTACAGATTTGCATTTGATTTATGGGTTTGCTGCTTTGTTGTTATGCAAACTGAATACATTTTGTAGGTCTGCTGATATCTTTCCCCCGATGAACACAAAATAATTTTTAATAGTTTTTCCTGGGTATATTTTAGCATGATTCAATTAAGTAGATTTTGCCTGAATATTTTGCAGTCTATAACAGTATATGTACACGAACATAAAACTGACACAAGATCGTTGCATGTTGGCTAAGCATGGTCTTGAAGCTGCAAGATTTGTTCCCTGGAATTTTCTTTACTGGACACTGGAAAAGGTTGTGTAGTGGCTTAGTAGCAGCCATGCTCGGGGAACCCAGGTGGCTTTATTTTAGGATCATTCCTATTTTTTACCTGCAAACCCATCTACGAGAATGTACCATGCAATAGGAGCATGGGACTTACTAAGGGTAGGAGAGCTCCTTCTGTTTGCTTTGAAAACATCAGGGACATGAGAAAAATTAGTTAGGCAATGGATTTTCTCAATGCCTTGTCATCTGTCCCACTGGTATTCACCAGTTGCAGGAGGGAGGGGAGAGGGGCAGAGAAGTCAGAAATAGATGTGATAGTTGTGAACACGGTTTAATGGTAAATATGACAGTGTTAGGTTAATGCTTGGCCTCAATTCTAGAGGTCTTTTCCAACCAAAATGATTCAGTGACTCCCAGCATTGCTTGTTCTCGGGGGTGATCACCCTGCAAAGGCAGTGAGGTGAAAGATAGCCTTTTTTCATAAATAAGATCAATATCTTAGTATATATTTCATTTAAATTCCAATGCAAACAGAAATGTATGTTCTTCACCAAGACACGAACCTCAGTTTGCAGGATCTCTCACAAATTACTACAGGATCTGAAAGTTCTGGAATCCATAATTTCAACACACCCTCTTTGGTGGATTGTCTGTCCAGTACAGACTTTTGAAGCTAGCCTGAACAAGTGCTTTCAAATCTGTCCATCAATTAAAAAAAGGCCAAAACCAGGATGCAAATTGCTCCACTCCAACACAAACAATTGGATATTTACAACCTTTTTCAACTGAAAGGCCAAAACCCAACTGATTTTATGTAGATTAAAACAGTTTCTAGAATCTCAGCCTAAAAAAGAGCTGAATGGTGAAAAATGTGGAATGGATTGTGAGGTGATCCTCACAGTCTTCTTGGGTAGAGAAGAATGGGTACAGAATCTTGGGTAGAGTCTTCTTGGGTATATGCCCAGGTAGCTCATGGATTCTTTGAAGGCTTGGTCTCAATTTCTGCTTGCTCTGTTGCTTAGATACTCTTTTAAGAATCCCTTCTTTTTAAACCTACTAAAGCATTCTTCTAGCATTTTTGGATTTGACAGTTCTCTAGTCTTTCCAAATAATTTACTGTTATGAGATCCATCTCATCTCCACAAAACGTTTTTCCAGTGAAATTTTGTATACAGTTCCCCTCCTGTTGCTGATTATGCTGGCAGATGGTTTTGGTAGTCACAAGGCCTATTTAAAATTATGGAAATAATTTTATTTACCTAAGACAGGAACAAGCTTTGATTTGTTTAGTGTTTCAAAGATTGCTTCATTTGCTGTTTGGCAACATGATCCTCTCCCCTTTGCAGTTTTCAGCTGACACTTCATGTGTCTGAGCAGCAAGTGAAGCAATCTCGTGTAGAATCTGGTGGGAGATAGAGGGGTTAGCCTGAGCTTTAGCTCTGCTGAAATTCTTTCTGAGAGGACTCAGAAAGTGCTGGTGTCTTACTAACCCAAGAAAGGCAACAGAGAACATCATAGCCTACATCCCACCCAGCCCTGATGCTTCCAGAACTCTGACTTCTTTGATGCAGACAGTGATAAAGATATGTCCCTGTCCATCAAGGTGGTTGCTGGACTCAGGAACTCTTGCTTAGACTGCAGCCCCTGGTGCGAGGACACGAGGCTTGACTCCATGTTGATCAGAAGGCTGATTTATTATGATATATATTATACTAAAATGCTACATTACAGCTATACTAAAAGAACAGAGAGAAGAAAATCAGAAGGCTACAAAGACAAGAATAGAACAAGAATGAATAACAAAAATCCTGTGACTGCTCACAGCCTTGGCACAGGTGGCTGTGATTGGTCACTGATTGAAAACAATCCACATGGACCAATGGAAGATTCACCTGTGGCACTCCACAGCAGCAGATAGTTATTATTTACATTTCTTTCCTGAGGCTCTCAGCTCCTCAGGACAGGAAAAATCCTAGCAGAGGCTTTTTCCCTAAATTATCATGGCAACAAGGAACAGCACACAATAGAAGACAAAAGTCCTTTCTGCTTGTCTGCCTGTCCTGCTGGTACCCTAATGCTGTATACACAGACATTTATGACAGGTTTATCAAGTCACACAATTCTGATGGCTGTATTTCTTATGAGTTGTCTATTTGGACTCAGTTGCTGAGGTGGCAGATTTTTCAGTCTAGAAAAGACATAGAGAAAGCAGACTTTATTTTCAGCTGGAGAAAAAAATTATGAAGTACATGGTAAGAACTGATAAAAACTATTGCTTCCAACTTTTGATGAAAAAATGCCTCTCCATTCTGCTCTGTGCCTGTCATACAATCTTTAAACTGTACAAACTAATTTCTATCATGCCAACATATTTTCCTGGTTTGTGTTTTCCCTTTTAGGCCAAAATTGGGTCTGGAAAGCTCATGGGCCCTAAAGGTGTTTCGGTGGATCGTAATGGACACATCATTGTAGTGGACAATAAAGCATGCTGTGTCTTCATCTTCCAGCCAAACGGGAAAATAGTCACCAGGTTTGGAAGTCGAGGAAATGGTGACAAGCAGTTTGCAGGTACACTTGATGGTAATATGTAAATCCCCTTTTCTTGCCTCTTCTGCTCACATTTGCATGATGTTTGAGCATGTTGAAGGTGCTGTATTCCTACTCCTTTATCCTCCAGCAGAGAGGTTCTGCTAGACATACAGCTCCTATTTGCTTGATTGGTCAGGCAGACTGCAACATCTGCTCTGCAAATGTAACTGTAACCAGATTGTTTCATCTACCTCCCTACGCCTGGAAACATTTCAGATCAGTGACCCAAGAAAGACTGGGCTTAGCTAGCATTTTATAAGTGCTTTGTAATTGCCACACTAAGCTGTTCACCACAACCAGCTCAGATGCTGTGCTTTGTGTTCCAATCATCAACCACACAAACCCCAGTGCCCAAGTGGTATCTCCTAGAAAATGAGTGCAATGGGGTAGTGCTGAGATTGAGATCAGGAAGGCAGAGTTATGGAACGGCCGATGTAAGCTTGGGGAAATTGCCATTTATACTCAACTGACTGCTTGCACATGCTGTCCTTCAAGTAGAACATGCATTTAAGTGTAAAAAACAGAACAGCCCCACTGATATATTTTAAGTTAATAGCTGTTCTTTCAAAATTTGAAACGAAGATGCCAGATTAGGTATGGAGGTCATTTTACAGATGTTGGGTCAATTTTAGTATGTAATTTTATTGGTCTGATGTTTTACTGGTTCACAGTGAAAGAGAGGAATAGCATCTATGTGTTTTTATCCTGAGATCTCTTGCAATGTGTTATGGCATAATATATGCCGTTTGTGAGAGCTTGGGCCCTAACACAGCTAAAATTTCTGGGTATCTCAATTTCTTTTCATTTGAAAATTTGCAAAAACACCTCCTGAAAATAAGTAGGCAAATACTTCCTAACAGTGCATTTGAGAAATATATCACCTGTTCTTGCTGATAGGCTACAGAAAACAGTTAAATTGTCAATACTTGAATGTTTTCAATATAAAATTTTTCACTTTTTTACAGTTTATATGCTGTGAAAACGGAAACTGAGTTTTGTTCTGTTTAATAACTCAAAATAGCACCAAGAGTTTTAATTTGGGTACTTGCCTATTTTCAAGCTACCATTTGTTTTTTACTCAAATTTGCACACATATTTCAATATACAAAGTAAAGTAGAAAATGCCCTTTTTTTCCCTGACAGTGGTCTTCTAAGTAACTTTTTTATTTATCCTAAAACTAGTTAGCTTAAATGCTTGTAAGATGTGAGCACACAGAGCATAAAATATTTCAATTAAGAATTTACAGGAAGATTTTTGATAACAATTTTCAGTGTATACACAACTTCATGCTTAAGCACTACATGTTTTGTCTTGTTAATAAGCCTGTAAATCTCTGCATAGTCATATGTATACAAGAGAGGGAGAAATCAACAATGCTTATTGGTAACAATAGCTGACAACTGGGTGAAAAAGAAATTATTTGTGTTTACAAAAAACATGCTGAGCTTTTAAAAAAAACATGAAGTAAAATTACTTTTAATTTACAATTGGGATTCCCACTTGGACTACTATTGCTCAGAAGCCAAACATAATATGCTGGCAGGCTGATTTTTTTTTCTTTTTTAATTCAATCATAGTTTTATTTTAATGGTATTACTCTTTTTTTTTCCTTCTTTTTCTGCATTGCAGGTCCTCATTTTGCAGCTGTAAACAGCAACAATGAAATTATCATTACAGATTTTCATAACCATTCTGTCAAGGTACAGTCAATGGCAACTTGGAAAGTTGCCACTTTAATTTTATTATGATACTTTCTTGGGGAAAACAATGTATTGTTAAAACCAAAGAGATGACACTGCATATAGGGAGTGTGAAATAGCTCTGCTATGGGGACAGGACTTTCAGAGAACTTTGCATGCAGTGCATTGCTTAATAAAGATACAGTCCATTGCCTTTGGTGTCACTATAATGGTGTCTAATACAATTGCTTGAACATAAATAATTTCAACTTTACTTATTTTTAGTAGCCCTCTGCCAAACCTGTTATTGACTCTATATTCTGTCTTCTTTTAAAAGTCTGGCTTTTGAATTTCCCAGTAAAAGCTTTCCATATTTTTCGTTGTAAAATTATAACAAAGCAAAGATACATGACAGTCTTTAAATTCCTATAGGCTTTAAGATTACTGGACCCATTTTACAACCTGATTCTCTTAAAACCCATGTAACTACTGGTTTTCATTCAGTGCCTCCTGCACTGGGCAGAACTGGCCACTAGTCCTTACACCCATGGGAAGTCCTGACTCGCAGCCTGTTAAAGTCATGGTATGACAGGAAGTTTATTTATTTGTCCCAGTAATAAACCAAACCAAGGAAACATGCTGAGATGTGTTGGCAAATGTCTGTGAAGCAGATACAGGCCACTTCAGAAATGCCTCAGCTGCGTGTGTTTGTTCTCAGGCATTCCCTTTCCTACACTTCCTGCACATGCTCTTGTGCCCTCCCTCTGCAGGAGAGAGCAGCAGGGGCACAGAGGCAGGATGCTGTTCTGCCTGGGCTCTCAGGACACGTGTGTCAGTCCCACACACCAACAAAATTAAATCCCTGCCATTTCACCTAATGCCTGTTTTGACTGAACACGCAGATGAACCAACCCTCAGTCTAGTTCTTCACTGTTCCTAATTGAAAAAATACATTTTATATATTTACCTGAAATAGGAAGTTGCTGCCTGAACATAGACACCTTTTTGTCCTGAGCAGTGCTGAATCACCTAGGTCTGGAACAGCAACCTTGCTTGCACATCCTTTTGGAATTGTTGAGGAAGTAGCAGCTCGTGGTTTGGATTACAACACACAAACCAAGACTGCTGCAGGAGCCCTAAAGCAGCAGGAGGCACATAACTCCATAAATTACCTCTCCACAAGCAAGGTTTGCCTGGTAACAAGAATGCCTGGAGAGGCTTAACAGCAAGGGGCAAACTGAAATGAAAAAAAGCAAGTGAAGAAATGTAAGAAGTGTGGCATCCTAGAGGGTTTGTAATTATTACATGTCTAATGAGAACAAAGTGTCCCATCTGTCTCTGGTGTGACTTAATGGGATACAAATGTTACTTGTTACAATTTGGTACTAACCAGAAAAGATTCTTATTTCTGTAGTGTTCTCCAAATTGGTACATATAACTGTTGACACTCTGGAGAGTTTATAATCTGAGAGCAGAGAGTACATCTTCTTTTAAATAACAAATTAGTTTATAAATAACAAATTAATTTCACTTTTATGAGTCCCAAAGCTGCTTCCTGCCACCAATGTCTTCAATTAAACAAGCTCACTCAGCAATGTTTTTCTCCCGCCCCCATTAACCTTCAAGGATGTTCCTTCCCTCAGGCATCTTTTATTGAAAACCCTGTGCAATGTAGGCTTCTCTCTCATTTGGTCACTTCAGCCCAGGAGAGAGCAATATATCTTTGTCTATTTTTTTCATTAGTTGGCTTTTTTTATTATTATTTTCTTTAATCATCTGAGGCACTAACTTGGTACTTCATTAATTTCCTTCCCCAAATGTTTTTTTTCTCTGTTCACTGTGGGTGTTTGAGAACACAGTAATTCCCTGACATCTTCCACCTTATCAGCACTTCAATGTACACTTGGCACTTTTCAGGTCTTTTCATTTTCTTGTGCAAGCCACAGTCAGTCCCTAAGAATACTGCTGGAGCTTGTGCTCTAGCTAGGCCTGGATCCAAGATAGATTAAAATATTTTAGAGTACTATGTAAATGACACATTTTGCACCTTGTTTGGTCCCATTGGTGCTTCCAGGTCACTGACAGAATAGTCATTGATCAGCTCCATCCTTCTGCTGTCTAAACCTGTTACCATCACAGAGAATTCAGTTGCTGACCTGTCTACAGAGAGCAGCGTGCCATGATTTGCAATGTGCGTTAGATGATGGAAGCAGAGAAGAGAGCATCTGCTCCATTGTGTTTCAGTTCCAAAGAAACAAAGCACCCAGTGCTGCATCTGCATTCAGCTTTTTTCAGTTCAAGATGCACAAGCTGCAGAAGAATTCTGGGGCCCTTTGCCTCCATGTCTGAGATGAATCAGATCTTTAGTGAGAAGGGAAACACTGTATGGTGTAATAGAGTGAAGGGAGAGATGGACACCTTTTCTCCCATCTTGTGTCTGTGTGTTCCTGGGAATTCTGCAATTCCTCCTTTAACTAGCAGGTGAACTGGTACTACTAGATTACTAATACTTGATACCATGCCATATTTACATTGTTGTTTTAACCCATACAGGTCTTTAACCAGGAGGGAGAGTTCATGCTGAAGTTTGGATCAAATGGAGAAGGAAATGGGCAATTTAATGCACCAACTGGAGTAGCAGTAGATTCTAATGGAAATATTATTGTAGCAGATTGGGGAAACAGCCGAATACAGGTAGAAATTTCTATATTTCAAGGGTGCTTGATTAAAAAAAAACAAATGGGTTGCCACCTCTGGCCTTCAGACTGCCCAAGAAACACCATCAGCATTAGAAGTGATGTGGTTTCTCACACCATCCTTTATATGCCTCATTGTCCACTATCAGGTCTGGTGGTGTCAGATTGTCAGCTTTTCAGTGTGGCTGCTGGCAGCTCTGATGGCCACTGTGACCAAGAATTTTGGGGCCAAGTAGTTTTCCAAAAGTTACTTGATGACTTATGAGCCTTCCAAGCATTGCTGAGATTATAGTAATTGGTAATCACCATAACAGAAGATCAGAGACATAGTGGAAAATATGAAAAATCAAATGACCTGAGGTGAATGCAGCAGATTTTTATCATCTTTTTTAAATGTTGAGAAATTATTCTGCTTTCAAGTTATGAGAGTTGCACTCTTTTTGTCTTTTAAGTGCTAATCACAAGGTCTTGTTTGCCAAAGAATACCTAATAAATATGTGTATGTATTATTTCCACTGAATATAAAACTGAGGGAGCTGCTTATGAGTTGTTCTCACGAAGCACTCTCAACAGGGTAAACAAATTCCTGGTTTTCTCTGTGTGGGAACCTAAGAATCGGGCTAGCCACAACAATGACATTTGTTAGGAAAACAAGGTGTTGATAGAGTTCCCAATTAAGTTTGATTTATTGTAGTTGGCTATTTTTAGAACAAGAACAGCCGAAGTTCTTATTTTTTATTATTATTGTTTTGTTTTGTGTTAATTCCTGCCAATGATCCTGGTGGGTGTAATTAGTTCTTTTTAAGAACATACATTTGTATATAAACTTGCATATTATGAGATAACAGAATAGACTTTGCCCTCGTTTATTCTATTGTATGTCCACTGTTTCAGAAATGAGAAGTATAACAGTACAAGTTATATGAGCAGACTTGTGTCCGCTACTTTCCTTTTTTATTCATACCATTTATTCTGTGCTTTCTCACCCTCAAAGGTTTTTGATGGAAGTGGATCATTTTTATCCTACATTAACACCTCTGCTGACCCCCTTTATGGTCCCCAAGGTCTGGCTCTTACTTCAGACGGCCACGTTGTAGTTGCAGACTCTGGAAATCACTGCTTCAAGGTCTATCGATACTTACAGTAGCAATGAGCTCTGGAACTGGATAATCACCCACCCTTAAGAAAAGACTCGTCCTAGAGATCCAGTGCAGGATATCTCCTACTCTGTGTTCATTTTTAATAACAAAGGAGTCTCTTATGGACTTCTTGTGATTATTTCCAAACTTACCTTGTTTACATAGGACTTGCACCTCTTATGTTTCTCACGGAACTTTTTGTTGTAAGTGTTAATAAAAAAATCCTCTGTAACTGAATTCATAAAGACAATGTGACATTAAACACAAACTGCATCCTATGAAACTGGAATTAACTAATAAGGCAAAAATGAGAAAAGTTTGGGAAAAGTCCCCAAAGCTTTTTGATGACTGCGAAGGATAGCTCCTGCTCAGAGCTTCCAAATTTAAAGAAGTATCATTCTTACATGTTATTTAACCCAGGGGTGATCCTGGGAATCTTCTAGATCTCATTATCATGGTAGGTATTACACTTTTAACATTCTTCAGTCTTACTGTGTATAACAAGTAGGTCCTTTTAGTATAAGGTTAAGTCTCACAAAATCCGTCTAGCTCTAACCGTCAACACAGCTCAGTGTTTAGCACTATGAGAATCAATGCAAATTCCCTACTCATGTGGAATTAATGAAGGATTGTTTCGTGCGGCTGTTTTTCACTCTTCCTCTTGCTCAATGTGCAGGAAGGACTTTGCAGAGACCTGACATTTCTAAAGCTCTGGAAAAACTTAATTGTAGCGATACATTAGTGGGAGTGGAATTTCTGTATAACCACAGACCTTCTGATACCAAACTAGTTCATTAGGATCAGGGTTATTACAATGTCAAGTCAATTAACCTCATGTGTGCCACTCTTTCGTACGTGTTCATTGCCATGTTTCCTTACGGCAACTCATTGTATTAACCTCTAAAATAAGATGCAGCTTCACACAGGACAGAAAGCCAGAGAAGTACCCTGTGGAGGACCTACGTTATACAACCAAAGGAACTGTGGTAAACAGAGGTTGTATAGGAAAGCCAAGGGTTACCAAAGCTATTTGTTTTTATGCGAGAAAAAATACGTTACGAATAAAAATGAATTTGAACCAATTCCTGAAGTCCTTCATCAAAGGGAATTTTGTTAGAGGACAAAACAAGGACTGTGAGATTTGTTCCAATTTGTTTGTATGTATGTATGTATGTATGACTGATTTACATAAAAATAAAAAAAAAGTAAACATGGGTTATTTCAGCAAACTGGAACGTATGTATGGTATTTGACAATGGCAGTACTGCAAAAAATGACCTTTCTTCCTCTGCCAGATCTCTCTACTGTGTTCTTTGTTGAAGTATTAATTTAACTGGAAATGCTTACAGGCATGGTTCTGTTTCTAATGTTTGGTTTGTTGGGGGTTTTTAAAGTATGACCTTGTCCTTTCTAAAGTAGCATTGGCTTTATTCTTATTTCTATATCCAGTGGTCAAAGGTTGAATTGCTACTGTAGCCTGATATAGATAGAATGGTGCTCCCTTTTAAGTGTTGCTTGAGGAGCAGTGAGCTTGCTGCCAATGCTTACAACAGCCTGGGAAGTGCTGTCTTTCTTTTCTCATTTTTAGGGCCTTGAAATGAAAGGGCATTGGGTCAGAAACAAGGGAGTATTTTCAGCATGTTTGCAAAATAGAAAGAAATCTTTGATAAAATTTTTTGTTATAAGTATTTGTCTTATTTCTAAAACATAAGGTGGTTGTTTCGATTAATTCAGAAAAACTAATGGTTTTTTTGTAAAGTTGCATTTGACTTGTAAAAATGCAGATCCCAAGGTTCTTAAATGGGGGGTTGTCTGGTTTTTAATTACTGTTTTCTAAAGATATTTCCTCTTCTTTCCTTTGTTTGTTTTTTGCACATAGAACCAATTTAAAATTTCTCGTGCAAATATAAGTTTCCTTATTTCTTCAGTGGAATAAATATTTTGTGCATGAAGCTTAAGGACTGTATAACGAAGCTAAGAAACTGGTGGTAACATTTATGAATATTAAAACTCAAGTTTGTTATTACTAAGAGAACAAAATACCCTCTGCTTGAACTGAGTTTGTCCTAAAATTCAGTCATTACAAATAAACTGTCCTATCAAAATTTAACAAAGCTGTAGATCAAATTTTCATTCTAAGTGTCCTTATAACACTTTCTGACATTGGAAGACCCTTAAATGGCACAACAATGAAGAAAAGGCATTTGAACTGCATTTACTAATAAAGAGGGTTTGCACAGATTGAGATAAACATTTTAAAAAATGTGCTGTGGCTGTCAGTTGCCGTGTTTAGTTCCAAATATGGATTTTTAGAATACAATTTTACTAAGCTTGCATGTTTACCCCTCAGAAAACAATGTCAAATCCTCTATTGTCAGATACTTTGAGAAGCATGAAAATCAGATAGATCCTAACCCATATATCAAAAAATATACTTAAGACTGTGCTATTTAATGTATACACTTTTCTTCAATAGCTTTTCAGTCCTTTGGTATAGCATTGTTTAGCAGGATTTTAGGTAACATTTGTGAGCCCAGTGCATCCTGATGAAATAAGTGAATTCTGCACACAACCCTCCTCACAACTCAGCTCAAAGCTATTAGGAGTTTTGTGGATTTTTTTAAAAAATTGAGTAGTCTTTTGGGTTTTCAGACATTATCAGCAGAGCAGCACCTAAAGAATGTCACAAATTTGAAGTTATTTCTGATAGCAAATGCTGTCAACTTCAAATTTAGTGGCATAGGACATTCCCTTCCAAGGTCTGACCTTATCTGCCTGGCACCAGGAAACTGAGAAACACATTTCTTTTATGGTGCTTCTGAAGCCAACTTCACTAAAATGCTTGGCTTACAAACCTTACAAGAGCAACCAAAGCAGAAATTCTGCACTTAAAAGCTGGCAGACTTCTTTTCTCATCCAATTAAGGGAAGGTCAGAATTGCACTATGTGATTTGTTGAGTTGTTAGCATTTATTAAAGGCTTTATAGGCATGCTGCTGCCAGATTTCAGGTACAACCAAATGTCCCCTTGACTTCCCTGGAATGCTAATTGACTAGCAGCACAGCATGAATGGTGGAAGTATGTGCTTCATTTAACTAATCTTCAACTCAAAAGTAATCTCAAAAGGTTATTAGATCTTGTGTCATATGGAGCATTTTAGGACAAACTAGCCAACTGTATTTTCATTGTTCAGTGAATAGAATAAAAAGATCTGCTCAGATAAATCCAATATAAACAATAGGAGAGTTTTACATAGGCTAAACCAGCACCAGTGTGTTGAAAAAGAAAAGGAAAATGGTTTAGGCAAGCAATTGCCTCATGAGGATGGAGTGCTATTTACTAGTAAATGCTCATCTGTTCTGTGAAGCTAGAACGCTTTTGATTTGATGTCAATATTTTTTATAATAAGGATCTAGTGTTGCCATAATGAGAACTATAAGTGCCCAGTATGTTGTGTTTGTTATAAAGAAATTACTTTCAGTTGTGGGAGACAGCTTGTTATGAAATCATGGTGTAAAGTCAAACTTTTCTTCAAGAATTCAAGCAGTGATTATCTGACCTGTTTGTAGAAGTGTACAAAATACCTTTTTTACTATGGAGTGGGAAGGTTCCTAACAGGTCATTTTATTTCTGACGAATGTACAGCACTTCAGTCGATGTTTGTGAGCAACACAGCCTTAACCCTGACACTTTTTCTTTGGCTTTATGACATGGGAATGTTCCCTAAATTGAGTAGTGTATGGCAGCAGCCCCTGATAGAAATCTCTACCAGTTGATATGCTGCAGCTTTCCAGTTCTAGGAGTGTTTCCAGTTCTTTTTTTTTCATGTTTTTAAAAAAGCTTTTGTACATTCCATCTTTGTAAGTTAATATATGTTTTGTGTATATGTAAGCCTTGCACTCTCTTGACACTCATAATGAAATACTCTTCTCACTTGTTCTTTTGTTGTCGATGATGATGTTTTTGTTTGTTTTTTTTTAAATCCCTATGAAGCTAAATACTGACTTTTTCTCCTTAAGGTCAAGGATAAAAGATACACATCAAAGTGTTTGTGTGTGTGTGTGTGTGTGTGCGTGCGTGTGTGTGTGTGTAGTTTTAGCTTCCTGTGTGCCATGGTATTCATAATGCTTTAGCTGACAAAAAAAATTACTCTGTCTTGGAAATATAGGAAAACCGAAGTCAAATGTGTACCTTTACCACGCACAAAAATTTCAAATAATAAAAATAAAGCTTGTTTCCTCTGTTATTTTCATGGTTGAGGATTTATTTTTCGTACTCACGTGTCCCTAAAAGTAAACCCATAATGCAGGAAGATGGGTAATTTTTTCTGGTTTTCTTCCCTGACACCACAAGCTAAGGAAACTGATTTTTTTCATGGGTATTAAATTTTTATGTTGACTCAGAGGAAAGACAGACTTGAGCTGTTCTTGGGAAGAAGGTGCAGAGTTGAAGCTTCCTTGTTCCTCTCTTCCTTCTTCAGTCCAGGAATCAAAATTAAGATTTTCATTGATGGCAGTAAGATTAAGAGCTGTAAGCTTTTCTGCTTGCATCACAGGTACACAATAGCTTTTTAGCTGAGATGTGATATAATCTTTCAATGGTCTGCTGCAGAAAACCAAATTAAATTACTGTGGAGAACAGAAAATTTGCCTTAGGAGTTCAGTCTGACTCTGTTCCTGTAAGAAAAAATTTCCAGCTTGTATTAACTTCAATTTCACATAGTACCTATGTGTTGTTGGTCATGGGTGAACTCTCCAAACTGGAATAATTTGAGAACTCAGTGTGACTGGGAACTTGCTCATGAAGTAAGACACAATCTTCAGATGCATCATTTGGCCTGGATGCAACCTCAAAGGAGGGGACTAGCAGGGTCAGTGAAACCCGCAGTGATGAGTGTTTGCTCAGTGGCAGGGCAGTCAGAAATGAGGCAGCTGAAACAGTGAGCAGCTGTCCATTTTTGTAGGTCTTTCTTCCAAAGCCTCTAGAGGAATATGTGTTTTATTCTTTCTTGCAAGTCATAGGGAGTGTCAGCAGTCATGTTTCAAGGCCTCATTTTTCTCCTAAAGACAAACTTAGTACAAGGTAATGGATCAGTTTTGGTTTTCTGTCATGGTTAGCAAATAGACTCTTAGTGCTGAATGTACTTGTCTATCTGCCCTGAAGCTCAGATAATTACAAAAGACTTTGTCTACCAGCTAAAAGAACATCACATCTTAAAGCTGAGCAGTGTTGGATTGACATTCAGAGTTGCAGAGCACCTGTTCCTTCCCATGTAAAAAATGATCACGAAGAATAGAAGCAATAGCACAGGATATCCTGAAACCACTGGGCTTAGTAGGTAAGATGCTTGTTACATTGCAAATCTTTTCTTATTGACAGGCTAGAAATGTTTTCTGTTCCCTGGATTACTACAGCAGACGCTCTTCACCACTGAGCAAAATCAGACAGGCCGAACACTAATACTGGGAACAATTTTGTTTACTAGAAAATATCTGCAGTAAATGGCCGACTTCCTCTGACCCTCTTGTGGTACTTATTAAAATACCTAAATGAGGCAGCAGAATCTTTTAAGTGTTCTGTAAATAGGACTAGAGAACCCAGTCTCACCAATGAGTAACAATGTCAGGGAGAATAGGGCCTAAGTAACTAAAGGTGCAGGCACTTTGGGCAGCTACCCTTAGCCAGGCTTTCTCTCTTTAGAGTGGTACCCCTTAACATACCATTGCATGTTCAAAAACATTTCCTTGCTCCTTAGGCTGACGTTCTCTCTCACATCCAGCTGTGCTGCTCTGCAGTTAACTCTCCCTACAGTTTTACTGACTGTTCATGTTCATGTGAATGCTCCCTAATTTGGACCAGACTGAACTATCTCAGTGGAGTGGAACAGTCAATGCCATTTCTGTGGACAGATGTTCTCCCTAGGCAGGCCCCAGCTGTGCTGGTGCAGGAGATACCCAGCACTTGCTGCTCATTGCTACATGCAGTTGAAGGCTGCTGCCCTCAGATTTGTTTTGAGCTAGGTGTATGAATACTTTGTTCCTCTAGACAAATGCCTCATGATCAAAATCCTAGTGTTGGAGCTACTCACCTGAGGAAACCATAATGTTCACTTCTGCCTAGCAAAGCTGTGGAAGCAGTAAGTTTGGGGGGAGGGCAGATAGCATTTCTCACCAAGGGTTTTTCACTAAAGGGTTAAATGTTTGTAGGGAGAACATCTGCTTACAGCCCAAAAGCTCATTCAAGGATGAAATGAGGCAGCAGATGCTGCAGACTGGCCTCTATGGGATACTCATGGATCATATTGCTTCCTGATGTGTGGCCACGGCCCATGACACACTGCTTGGATCCCACAGAAGTTGGTATCACCCCCCAGGGGTGAACATCTCCCTGTCCTCCATGCTCTACTGCTGTCAGTCATACAGGTGCTGTAGGAGGCAGCCACAGGACTCAAAAGGCTTGCTCTTACCCTTCTAGAAATCCACTGATCTGCTATTGGAAAGGAATGAGAAGGAGGTGACTTTACAAACAAACCGGGCCTGATGGTAGATAAGGCCAGATACAGCGAGGTGAAAGAAGCAATGGGGGAAACCATAAATTCCATAGGAATTCCACTAATTGACACAGACTGTTACTCACTCAAGACTCTGCTAAATCTCTGGATTTAGAGAAAAAGAACAGAGACACAAAGGAAAAGACAAATGGGGGGGTTATACACTACAAAGAGTCTTTGGTGTTTTGGGGAGTCTGTACCTTTCAAGTACCTCAGCCACTGGGGAAAGAGAGTGGGAAACACAGCTGGGAAATTAGGATAAAAAGGAGGCTGTGTCCTCTAAAAATTTGAGAGAACCCATGCGAAATGCCCCATGACCTCTCCCTTTATTGGAATTAAGTTATAGGACTCCTCTGTCTCATCTTTTTGGTCATAAACCTCCGGTGTTTGTGGATTAATTTTCCTGACATATTCGACTTGAGCTCTTCCCCTCTGAAAAAATAGCTCATGTAATTAAGACTGTGCTTTGGCACATATGTATGAAAGGAACAAAATTAAACTGGGACAATTTTCATTCTCTACTGGCTAAGCTTTCTGCCATCGTCGCTTTATTGTCCTTTCAAAACAGAATTTCTGATTGTAATTCAGCTACCATCAATTGTAAGAGTAAAATTAAGGAGAGTAGAAATTTCATCTCATCCAAGCATAATTACACTGACAAAGCACTGTATTTTCTCTAACTCAGGAACAGTGGAAAACTATTTTCACTGGTACTTAAAAGATCTCAGTCAGACTCCTATGTAGCCCAAATTGTTAAAGTTTAGAAAATCACAGGAAAATGAGAATAATATTCTAAGAGAAAGAGTTATAAGTCTCCATTACACTGTATTTCCATCCATTGTCTTGTTTTGAGAATGATAACAAAAAACTAGCAGTTTTGTGAAATATCACCTTTTAACATTCTGAAGACCATTAAAAATGCAAGGCCTTCATGTATTTTAGGAGTCATTTATTCCACTCCTTGCAGTAATGGAAAACCACCCCTCAAATGCCAAAGCATAAGATAGACGCTTTTGTTTGGGACCTCTTTCACCCAGCGGTCTTTCAACTAATTAGTTTTGATCAGGTGCTGCAAAATGTGGGAGGTGTTAGGGAACCTCTTATTACAGAGCAAATTGAACCCGGTGATGTGGCCATGGAGAGGAAAGCTCATGTCTTTACAACAAATTTGCTGGGTGAAGGTATGGGGTTAACATCTTTGAAATGGGTCTTAATGTCTGTACTAACTTTGGGCAGCCCCAGACAGCTCGGCTCCTGAAACAAACAAGTGGGTCTGCACAAGCTGGAGTGTCTGAGCTTTGGGGTAAAACAGTAGGTACAGAGGGGATATATGGTAGGTGGTTTGGGAAGACTGTACCTTCCTATTACCTCAGCCAGTGGGGAAAGGAAGAGGGCAACTTGCAGCTGGGAGTTTATGATAAAAGAATGATGAGCCCTCTGAAACCTCCAGAGAGAAAATCCCATGGGCGTGTGCCCCAGTGGACTCTCTCCCTTTATTTGAAGATTTGCAGGACTCCTCCGTCTCCTTTTTGGACCAAACCTCTGGTGTTTGTGGATTTTCCTGACACTGTGAAAGGGCTTCAGGGCTGCCAGGACACCTGGGGAAGCTGAGCCTTGGCTGTCTCCATGATACCTTGTGAGGCTCCCTAGAACAGAGGCTAGACAGTGTTAAGGAATAAAGTAGGTATTTATTAAAAAGCCTTCAAAGGATACACCTTGGGCAGTACAAGAGTCCAGCCGTGCCTCCACCCAAGATGGACACCAAGTCATGAGATTTCACACTTTTATAAGTTTTGGTCCATTTACATATTGGGGTTGATTGCCCAATTACAGATTCAGGTTATGAAGTTCCATCCTCCCAGATTGCTCTCCTCAATTTGCTGCTGTTTGTACCTTTTGGGTCTGAAGCTGCAACGGTGTCTTTGGTTCTCAGGCTGGAAAAGGATTGTTTTGTCTAACTAAACTGTGAAGAGAACACCTGATATGAAGTTCAGAGTTATCTACTAATGCAGTGCAGAATCTGGAAAATATGAAAGCTAAAGCTTAACGCATCACCCAGGGGCCATGGGCAGAGAAAACCTGCTGAGTCACTTGCCCCAATATCACTCAAGAGCATGTTTTGGAGGTGGATGGGCTCTCTGGGTTGCTGTGATCACATTCAACCTCTGAAACAAGGAATGCATTCCAGCTGTGGTTCCAGGTGTGTGTTCCAGCCGTGTGCTGGCTCTGTGTGGGGATGACACCTGGGTGTTTTCTGCCGGTCTTCACAAATAATGGGCAGACGGGAGCACTGCTGCCTCATGAGTACTGAACAGAAGACGTGAGGTACTTGACCCAAGCCCACATCAAGAGTGAATGCCCCTCTGCAAACCCTTCCTTCCTCTCCTCTTCCTCTACTGCAGGCAGCGTGTTCAGCTCTGACACCCACCCTGCCACTCATGTGTCGCTCGGAGAAAACCTACGCTGCAATGGGGACTTGGCAAATGCTGCAGCAGCCATTTGCTTGGCAGCAGCAGAAAAAACAGCAGAGCTCGGTTTTGTTTTAGGCTGTGAAGGAGCAGGAAGGGGCCCAGACCCCTGGACTGTAGTGGTGAGGGTGACAGGAGGAAAAGAACTGTCACAGGGAGCGTGGGGACATTGTCACCTCAAGGGCTGGCCAAAGGAAATAAAAGGCAGTGAGACAGAATACGAGCCCTCAACAGCAGGTGAGGGGGTGTACCAACAGATTTCATCCTGAGTTAGCAAGCAGAAAATGTGATGCACATGAGAAAGAACAAAAAGCTTTGTATTAAAAATGTCTTAACTAATCTGCATTTCATTTTTAGTAATACTGTGGCATGCACAATGAGAAATGGGATCATTGGCTACACGGAAAAGAACTTCAGGTTTCAGGGAAGAGGTCACATAGTAAAAGGCATCAAAAATATTCACAGGAACTGCCTGAACATCTCCGCTTGCGTGTTTTCATTTGCTTGTATTTAAACTCTTGACTTAGTATGGCAGATATGAAGCCACTGCTGTTGCAAAGCAATTTCCCAGAACTTGCTGCAGCTGAAGTGATTTACAACACAAATAATAATTAAAGCAAGCCGTCAGTAATTAAAGTCGCTAGAACAGCCATCGCAATGAACAACTGTTTCAAGCAACACCAGATGTGCCGGGCCCTTCCCTTCCACGGGCAGCGAGGGCTTTATTTTTCCACACGCCGTGGTTCCTGTGACAATACGCGTGGCGTTAGAGCACGGTTAACGCGTTCTTTTTGTGCCCTCGGTTTTATTCTACAGCACCACCCGGCTGGTAAAAAAAACCCATGAAAACAAAAAGAACCCCACAAAAACCCAACAAACGAAAACCCAAACCAAAATTAACGAACAAATAAAAAAACTTGTGCGGCCACCCCGCGCCCGCCGTGAGGGCGGCGAGGGCCGGGCCGGGCCGGGCGGGGCGGGCGGCAGGCGGCGCTGCGCACGCGGCCTCCCGGCCTCTCTCCCTCCCTCCCGCCGGCCTCTTCCCGCCCGGTGGCGCCGGAATCAAACCGCGACATGGTAAGCGGGGCCGCCCGCCCTCCGCCTCGCCCCGCTTTCCTTCCCGGGCGCCCGCAAAGGCTGCGGGGCTGCAGGGGGAGCCGCGAGCACGGTGCTGGCGGGTGACGGCCGCTGTCCGCCCGCCCCGGTGGCTCTGAGGGGAACAGGGCTCCCGCTCCGGGGAGGCCCCGCCGTGCCGGTGCTGGGGTGCAGCGGCAGCACGGCGCGGGCCGTGCCTTTGGGTTGGGGAAGAGCGATGTAAACGAGCCGGCACCCGGAGGAGTGGCCCTAGGTGGGCACGGTGCCCGCTGCTCCCCCCGAGGCCCGGAGCCCAGGTGTGGCCAGGCTGAGCCTCTGGCTGCGGGGCAGAGCGGATCGCAGGTGTGCCCGAGTGCGCTCACAGCACCGCATTCTTCCGTCTGCCCGCGGGAGCGGCAGCGAGAGGGATGCTTGTAGCGTGGTGGGGAACGCCTGCCAGTGAGGTGGGAATTAACGTGAAAGTCAATAACCTCCATCGGGAGTGCTCTTGGCTTCGTTGTTTCGCTCTGTTTGCTGGAGTGGCGGTGTGGAGCTTGGCGCCCGAGGGGCGTAGCTGCAAGCACACGCTTCCAGAAGCGCCCCTTCCATTCCACGTCCCTTCGCGGTTTGTTCCTGCTGCTGCTGGCGGTGTCCGGGCTCTTGGAGAAGGCCGGAGGTGGAAGTTAAATAATCCGTCTGCTTTCTGTTCGTGCTCCTGCTTGAATGTAGGAGCTCCAGATTCTCATCCTGCAATATAGTGACATCGCAGGAGACAGCAGTGCTGATCTGGGGTATCACTGGCTAAAAGAGGAGAGAAGGAACCTAAAAAATAGTAATGGTGCTCTTTGTTAAATAGAATATTAAATTGCCTCTGTTCTTGTCTGTGTATTACTGCAGCTGCATAAGCTAGCTTTGACATTTGTTTTTTAAAAGTAAGTCAGTCTGGCCATTTTGCTCTTGGTCTATGTTTAAGTGTTATTTGCTGCCTGATTGTGTTCTTTTTTAAAAAGAAACTGCTATTAAAAAGTAAAGATAGTGTTGACTCCATTCTGTTGGAAACTTGGAAACATAACCATGTCTTTCTCAAAGTATCTTATTAGACTATCCACTTCCACTGTTTTATAGGTGACAATATGCCTTTTTTTTGTTTGTTTTTTAAAATGAGACCTTTTTTGCCAACATCCTATTTGGCCCTTTCCATCCCCCTTTCCCTTTTCTGTAGCTGCACACAATGTGTGAATCAGAGAGTGGGGCAAGGGGAAATTTCAGATTCAAATTGTGGCTGCTGCTTTTGGGTTGTTGAGGATTATGCTAAATGGTATTAATAAAACTCCAATTCTCTGTGAAATATTTGATACCCTAATTTTATAAGAGGCACATCAAAATAGCATCTCTGAAAGTGACCAGAGGAGACTGTTTCTCAGTTTGGTATTGTTGATACTAGTTTGTGAATAGCCATTTCTGCCTTTTGCCTGTAGTTGAACCCACATTATTTAATGCTTGGTCACACAACCAGAGAGAAAAGAAATAAAAGCAGCATGGTTTTTAAAATGTGACCTTGAAATTATGAAATTGGTTTGGACCTTTGAAGAAAGGCATACCTCAAAATGCTCTTTAACTCCTTAAAAAAACCCAAATGGCCTACAACTCACACTGCTGTCTGCATATCACAAGATAGAAAGCAATTAGAAAAAAAAAACTCACTAAACCAAACAGAAGGTACTCCTTGTCTTTTTAAGAGTTATTAAACATTTGTGTGCTTTGGTATAAATACATATTTTGGGATTGATACGTGCCAAGGAGCCTTGAGGCTGGAGTGGGGTTGGATTATGTGAATGACTGGCTCCAAACTTAAGGGTAGGTCTCTCCATTCAATAGATGAGCTCAGTGTAGAGATTATTTGCAAAGAAGGAGTTTCTCTGAAAGTCTGAGTTTAGTGGTAAGGTATTTTAAAGGATGGCAAATATAACTTGCAGGTAAATAGATTTGAATTCTGAGCACATACTAATTATTCTGATGGCTGAATGTCTTGGTTTATTTTTCTCTTTTTTCCCCTGTTCTAGTCCAAGAAAAAAGGACTGAGTTTTGAAGAGAAGAGGGCCCGCATGATGGAGATTTTTTTTGAAACAGTAAGTAACTTGTAATTGTCCTGCATTTACATTGGTGGGAAAACAGGTCCTAAAAGGAGCTTAACTGGGGATGTAGCTGAGCTCTATATCCTAGCAAGCATTTCACTGATGCCCTGTGACATCAGGGTGAAAATTACAGGGGCAAAACTTCATTCATTTAACTTCTGATCAGGTGGCTCATCCCCAGGTGGAGCCAAGGAATGAAGATGAACAGGTGGTGTTAAAATTCTTCATCTTCTCATTTTGAGTCTCTTACCATAAGAGGGGACAGCAGGAAATTAGGAAGTATCTCGCTGTATTTTATGAGAGGAGAACGAAATCTGAGCTTTAGAAAAACTGAGAGCAGAGTTGGAAAGGGTCCCTGTGGAGGAGAAACCTGGAGATCCAAAAGCTGATCTACAGTTGTATTGGTGGCACGTGTAATACACCATGTTTTACCTTTTAGAAAAGCTACTGCGACACTTGAGTACTGGAGCAATATGGTGCATCTGTGCTGACAGTCTAACCTGGGATTTAAGGGCTTTATAGTCTTATCTTGAGATGAAATATGACGACTTCAGATCACCAAAGGAAAGAGCAGGGCTTGTTACAATAATAGTGTTTTCCTTATTATTTAATTCTCAGAATGTTCCAGTTCTATTGAGGGATATGCAGGCTCTCAAGCAAAACCAAAACATACAGTATTTCCTACTTGCTTTTGTTGGCATTGATTTAGTGTAAAAATCACTCGGGCTTAGATGATGCTGTCATTTGGAACTGAAATGTCTTTTATGTTTTGCACAGAAAGATGTCTTCCAGTTGAAGGATCTAGAGAAGATTGCTCCAAAAGAAAAAGGGATTAGTAAGTGTTTATAGAAGTTATTTCTCTTGAGCAAGTAATCATTTTTGGGACGGGTCCTACAGTGTAAATTTTCCTGGCTACAGTCTTAGGTTTGTGATTTTAATAATGGAAAATACAGCTAGAATGGGAGACTGGTCAGTGGCAGGGCTGTAGTGTTAAAGTGACATGGGATGGGGGCTTGCTTACGCTCTGAGCTGCCTGGCTTGCAGTGACTTTCAGTGTATGAAATCATTGTTTGCACTCAGGTATTAAATATCTGCCTGTAATATCACAAATATTTAAAATGCTAGTCCAAATATACATGGGCAGTGTGCTCTTGAGCTTTTCCCCTCCAAAAATGGCTGGACAGCTATAAATTGAAGGGGTTTGTCTTTTCTATAAAAACCTTCCTTATGAGATCTGTTGGTTTAAGATTAGGTCCAAGAGGATTTATCTGTCCTCTTGGATTGTTTTGTATGTTCCTTATTAGTTTTCCTTCTATGCTCATTGACAAAAGGGAGGCAAAGCATAATGTTTGGTAGATACCACTGTCCTTCTCTAGCTTATCTTGGTGGCACCGCAAGAACAAATGAACTTGCTGAGAGAACTGCAGATGTGAACATCACAAAGCAGAGTTTTTCAGTTGTGTCAGCAGCTAACAGAGGCATTTGTAGGCTTCTGAAGAGTTGTGATGCTGTCTTGATTGTTTTGTCAATGCATATGTTTAGTTGTAATTTGCAGTAAAATTGAGTTTAAAGTTTGTAAAGCCATTAACACCTTTGAATAATGCAAATTCATCCTGCCTCTGCATCTGAAGGCATTTAGCCACACAATCCAAGCCCCAGCTACTCTGAAAAGAAAAATTACTAAGCTGTTCCCATCCTGGCATCCAGCCTATAACTTCCAAAAGTTATGGCCCCCCTGTAGTCTTGAAATTGAACATCAGGTACCAAAACCCATAATTGAGCTCAAAAGTCTTTATATCTGCAACACCTGAGGATAACATAACTACTTAGCTTTGTTGAACAGGGACCGTTTTTTTAAAATGGTGAATTATACCACAGGTTTGAAAGGAGATGATCAGTTGTGTTCAGAAATGTTCATGTTTGTGAGTGTAAATGATGTTTTATATTGGAAGTGAATATAATTAGAATCTGTCCTTCCCAAGTCTGTAGACAGATGGCTTTAGTGCCTCTGCTGCTATGAAATACTTTGTTAAGCATTACAAAGTGAAATATAATTACTCTCCCAATCAAGAAACTTAAACAAGTGAATCCAAGTTAGAATTAAGATTGCAGGACAACTTCTCAGGTACCTCTCATGGGTTTGTTATGGTACTGTGGTGTAACATGCATGTGTTTTGTGCAATACTCCTGAGCAGTGTTTTTTGCAAACATCTGGTAGCAGATGTGCAGAATAAGAGCGTTTCGGAGCAAACTGCTGGTTTCAGAGAGATTCATTCCTTCAAGTGAAGCTTTGGGCATGTTTGTCCTTGTGAAATCTTCCAGCTAGCTGACACTGGAGGAGAATACAGATGATTGTAGACAGTAGTTTGTGTTATTCATAATTCTCCATAGTCCTGCAGCTATACAGTTCTGATTTTACATTTTTGCTTTTATTAGCCTCGATGTCAGTGAAAGAGATTCTGCAGAGCCTTGTTGATGATGGCATGGTGGATACTGATAGAATTGGAACTTCTAATTATTTCTGGGCTTTTCCAAGTAAAGCTCTTCATGCCAGGAAGCGTAAATTGGAGGAGTTGGAGTCTCAGGTAAATCTGTTTTACAAAAAATACTTGTTTATCATCTGAATGAGTTTGCTTTTTCTTATACCCCCTTGTCATTCTTGTTTATATCTCTCATGTGTACAAATGTACATGTCCACACACAGAGATTTTACTATAGGAATTATCTGTCACTCATGGTAGGGTATTGCCATTATCTTACTGTTATCTGAGGAAAACTTTGGAGGTTCTTACTGGAGCTTGAGAAACCTTTGTCTACTTACTGCTGTAAGAGTGCTAGTCATGATGCAAAGTATAATTTAAGGACTCAAAGGTAGCATGTTTTTGTGTCTTTTATATAATGTAGGCTATCATGAGGTAATAACTTAAGAGTGATGACAGCTGCAATGCATAACCTGAGTAGATGAGGCAGTGGTCTCTACTTAGGCCATTGTGTTTTCATCTGCTTTTATTGGTGGCTTAATTTGTGAGCACTTCTGTAATCCCATACTGCGCTTTTAGTAGGAGAAAAGAGCAAATTGATCATGAATCACAGAATCAAGGAATGGTTGGGGTTGGAAGGGACCTCTGGACATCTGGTCCAATTCCCTGCTAAAGCAGGTTCACCCATGAACCTGGGAGCAGGTTGCACATGATAATGTGCAGGTGGATCTGGAGTATCTCCAGAGGAGAACTGATGACCTCCCTGGGCAGTCTGTTCCAGTTCTCTGTCACCCTCAAAGGAAAGAAGTTTTTTCTCTTATTTATATAGAACTTTGTGTTTGTGCCAGTTGCCCCTTGTCTTTTTGCTGGGCCTCACTGTAAGGAGTCTGGCTCCATGCTCTGGACACCTGCCCTTAAGGTATTTCTATTGATAAGGTCCCCTGTCTTCTGGAAAGTCATCTCTTCTTCAGGCTGCACTGGTCTGGCTCCCTCAGCCTTTCCTCATCAGAGAGATACTCCAGTTCTGTCCTTACCTCCATACCCCTCTGCTGGACCCTCTCCAGTAGCTGCTTCTCTTTCTTGAACTGGGGAGCCCAGAACAGGGCAGAGCGCTCCTGAGGAGGCCTCGCCAGGGCAGAGGACAGCAGGAGACAGAAGAGGCTCTTCTTCAGAGGAGCAGGGCATCTTTTGTTGCAGCGTTGCTGTCTGTGGATCTGGGTCTTTCCTACTTTTTGGGAACTGTCTTTCTTTCTGCTTCTAATGGGAGTGGGAAATCATCTATTCATCAGTTTATTTGCAATAGGAGAATAAGATAACAAGATGAGCAAATGAGCTTTTTGAGACCATGTGGTGTGATTGTACCACAGCACTGCCAACTCTTCCCTTGATTATTTAGCATTATGTTCTTCAAGGAATCATATGAATTAATGCAGATTTGTGGGTAGCATCTGAACATTTTTACAGCCATTAATTTTTTCAGGCGTGGCTCTGAATGAATCTCAAGCATTGCTGTCTTATGTACAGTGTTGTCAACTTCAGCTATTTCTTTATATTTATACAGTTACATCAAAATAATCAAAAGAAAAATGCTTTTTTTCCCCCATCTTGAATTGAAAAGGGAGCTTGACTTAGCTGAATATGGTTTTACTATTTTCAGGCATGGACTTAATCTGGCACAACTGGACTTAAATTGATTTTTATAGACTGGTAGTAACAATGCACTGCTTTTACTCCAGTGGAGTTTCATTTGTCTGAAACAGATTAGTTTAACTCTGCAGTGACTTGGAACTGAACTTCCTAGTAAAATTACTCAACTTATTAGTACATTCACACAAGTTTTAGACAAGACTACTTGCTCTGCCAGCACGTAAATTGCCAACTGAGAAACTGAACAAATACATTCCAAATACATTGCTCTGTTCACCAAACTCCCTGGTGCCACTGTTTCATTGAATGCAAATGATTTGCTCTTGGATCCTTTTTGTTGTTGCTCACGCTCCATATTATAGCCAAGTAGCTGAAAGAAGGAGTTGTATTTGTTGTCCTTGCCCTTGGGTCTAGTCCCATTGTGAATTTTGAACATAATTGGTCAAGCAGGTCTCTGGCATTCCCTGATGAATATCTTCCTTGGAATGTCTTGCAGAATCTGCCTAATGTGCTCCATAGTAAGTATCCAGGAATTGCCTACAGAAATATGCTGGACTGCTTTAAATGTACTTTCACTTACACAAACACATCTGTTATTGTGAAAGTGTAATAGGCATGTAGTTATTGATTTGTGATGTTGTTTCTATATAGAAATATACTATTCTGATATGAACAATTCTGCCATATAAAACTGTTCCAGAAATAGTTTTATTACCAGAACCTTATTTGCAAACTACACCCTGCCCCTGACATAGGGGCTTATTGATATGAGAGCTCTCTTTAGATGATGGTATGAGTCTTCAAAAGTACTTCTTTTCATTACTTTGCTTTTCTGATGAGACTTGAAATATTTCAGCATTTTGGGGAAAAGCATTTTCACTAGCTGAAAATAACTTCTCTGTTGACACAGGGGAAAGGTGGCATTTTCAATGAGAAGCTCTCTGAACGTTTTTACAAGATGATAACAGGTTTTGTTTGCGAGTTCAAATTAGCTCTTTTGGTGTTTGTACTCTTCTTGATGTGCACACATACAGATTTTCTTAAGGACTTCTAAATCTAGTCACTGACTGTCACAAAACTTCTTGTCAGAACATACAAAGCAGAGGAAAAGAGTCAGCTATAGTACCATTTCTGTTGCACGTTGCTTGGCTTTGATCATTCCCACATAGAGCTTGTGGCATGCTGAGAGATGTGTTTTCTCTGTGTCTTGTCCAGATTGATTGTTAACTACATGAGTCGGTCTCTTTGTTTTGCAGTTAAAAGCCACAGACTGCCTTACTTAAAGCATGTATTAAAATCCAGCAGTTCAGTTCATGCTGCAATTAAGGCTTTTTACCAGGAGACATTATCTTTTTTTCCTGAGGGCATGGATAAATAGTCAAGGGAAAGGAGTGATCTCAAATGCTGAATTGTCATTAGAAAACAATGTGGAGGAACAGAACAGGCTTCTTCATGATGCAAATTCTCCTACTAATTCACAGCACTGAGGCTTATGTTTGACAAGTTGGGCCTGCTACAGGACCTTTTGCCTGCCTACATTGGTACTTCAGAACATTACGGCCAGGCTGCTCATAGCATTCTGCATTTTACAGAACTTGTGATTGTGGAAGACTGTTTAAGGAGCTGTTCTTGAAGCAATTTTTTTGTTTCAGGTTTTTTAGTGATTATTAAGCCACACCCCATCTTGGAGATGCAGAAGCAAAGTCTGGCTTGGTATTCATAATGAAGATCAAGCCAGTTTTGTCTGGATGTTTTAAGCTGCACTTCACAGGGGTTCTGTGTATTCCAGACTTTTTCCAGGAAGGATTTATTACATGATCAGTGTGCAGAGACACCACAATTAAAAACAATGCTTAAGTTTCTTTTGACAGCTTCCCTGCCTGACCCCATCATTTGGCTTGCTTTTGTGGAGGCAGGTGTTTGGAGAGGGGCACTAATCCCTGAGTTGTATATGTGGCAGATCTTGTGCTGATCTAATTAGGATCTTGGTGGTGCCCTCTAACCCCAAGTTACTGCTTGGGCCTCTTCCTGTTTTCCTGAAAAGCGAGGATAGCAAATGTCTTTAGTTTGTGTAGCATCTGCTAGAGCTATTTCCTCCAATAGCTCCCACAGTGAGAATTGCTAAGTAGGTCCCTTTGGATTTTGTATTGATTTGTTTTGCAGTGGTGTGGTTGCTCCTAAAGGTTTATGCCTTCTGTCAGGTGCTTATTCTTCACCTCTTGATTATCCTTATGCATCTGGGAAGAGGACCGCTGAAAAAGTGAAATATGTTGGAAGCTGCATTTTGGTGAGACGGGTTTATACATTTGGTTTGTTTGCATGTGGAAGTTTCATTTGCTTAGATTGGGTACAGGTGTGAGACGGTGAAAGAATGAGGGTGTGGACTGAGAAATAATGTTTTAACAATGTTTATAAATGAAGAAAATTTTAATGCAACCTCACCTGTCAAGAGAGCTTTTGAAGCATCTGAGGGGTTTTGAAGCTAACTGAGGGTTACTCTTCCTTCCCTAAGAAAAGGTGAAATGATGTGGTCTTTATCAATATTTTTCTGGCTGTTTGATTCAGAAGCCTGGAGTTACCTGTGATCAGTTATAGTTTGACAAAATAAGATGTTTATTCTTGGTATAACAGTTGTGAGTGAGGAAAAGAGAAATCTTTCTGACGTAGCCTTAGTATAAACAGATTCGGCTTAGATTTTCTTTCAATTTTTCATCTGTGTCTTGGGCAAAACGCTTGCATCTGTGCTGAGAGGGACCTGAAATACTAAGCACTTCAAAGATGTTGTGGTTGTTAGTGCAACTATTGACAGTATATGTGCACTTGGGAAAACAACCAGTTTGTTTCTTTTCCTCTGTGTGGTGTTGTTCATTTCACTGTTCAATTTAAAGCTGTTCATTTCACTGTATTGTTATTTTGTTTTATTTTATTTCTCATGATGTTGCTCTCTTGTGGGTTAATCTTTTGTGTTCCGAGGCTTTCGCAAGGGAAAGTTGAACAGCCAAAACTGTTAGAGCTGCTAAGAGCAAAATGGTGTCACTTTGAACCGCATCGAAGATGGAGCAGCATCTTTGTAGAGCAGGATACAGGATGGACATTTTGTGCTGTTTCCTGTGCTTGCTTCAACATACTCATGACCAAGAGACTTGAGAGTTTTTGGCAATGTTTTTCTCCCACTAAGCATTGCATTGGGCCACTGTTAGTTAAGGTAGAAAAGATTAGTTGATGTTTTATTCCTTAAATCCCTGCCCTAAGGCTGGTAAAAGGAGGGATTTTCACTTCCCATGACTCATATATTGAACCAAGGGGAGATTTTGCACTGGGTACATCCTGGCTCACATTTGCCAGCTGGTTAAAAAAAAAAACAAAAAACAAAAACAACTCAACAAACCCCACCCCTCTGGCCAGGAACGAACTTGTTGAAATCAAGTGACTTCACATGTATTAAATTGTGTTTGTACTAATGAGCATTGAAATATGAAAAGTGAAAGAATTTATTTTAGTAAAAAAGCAGTGAAGGGAATGTTGTATTAGGATATTAGGAAATGCTTATGTTAGGAAAGCACATTGTTTGAAAATAGTTAATGGAAAAAATATTTATATTATGAGTAATCTGGCTAGAAGCCTCCTGAAGATATCTGACAACACAAGTAAAAGGAGAGAACCTTCTTTGTTTAGGATGCACACAAAAAAAATTTGAGTTTTAACCATCAGGAAGTTTTTTCAAGATGCAGCTTGGTTTATTTGTATCCTTTTAGATATATTTTTCCTCCTTAAATACCGTGACTGGAAAGTTGCTGAATAAATCTGCTTGAGACCACTGACTGAAGCTCAGGAAACTTCTGCTGTCCCCATTGTTGCAATGTGAGCAGGCTCCTCCTTCATCCCATTGCTCACTTAATTGTCAGGGTATTTCCACATGGTTTGGAGGTTGATCCTGCACTGCAGTTAAGTACAAGTGCTCAGCAGTGGCTGCCTAAAAGTAACCAATCCTGAACTGAGGTACAAATCCCTGGAGATGGCAGATGTGCAGTGGGGAGTAGCAGGCCTGATAGTGCTTGAAGTCGGGTGATGTTGCTGTAAATACTGGACTAGTTTTGTGCCCTGGATGGAGCTTTGCATCAGCAGGGAGAGCCTGTGGGACCTAGTTCTGTGGAGCAAGCTTTTGGCATAGCTTTGTAGAAATGTCCTCAGCAGATGGTGCAGCATCAGCTCTTAGCAGAGCTCCTCACACACCTCAGGTCTCTATTACAGTTTTCAGCCTCTCATAGTTCTGAATGCAGGCTCTCACTGTTTTGGGTTTTTTTGCCTCTCAGCAGTGATGAGCTATTCCTAGAGGTACATGTGCAACCTTTGGAATCCATGGCTTAATGCTTTTGATTGAACAGTTTATTTTTGTAGTGTAATATTGTCACATTATCCATTGAAAAGCCGTATTCAATGTGTTTTTAAAAATTATTTGTCTATTTATTGAAAAAAAAGGAGTTGTGGGCATAAAATGTCTTAAGATTTATCATGATCTTCAGCTTTGCTATAATACATTTAGAAAGCTTAGCACTATCTTTTTCATATATATTTTATTATTTTTAGTGAGTAGATGGCATGCTTAAAGAATTGTCCTCTAAACCAGAGAACAACGTTTGCAGAACCGCAAGTCAGAACTAACACATGTGACTTGTGTTAGGAATTACTTATTTAGACATTCTTCTCATTCAGTAATTTAGACATATGTGTGCTTACAATTTAATTTTTTTTAGGTTGCAGACAATGTATTAAATTGTTCCTTTCCAGGAAAAATAAAATTCTGATGGCTGAAGAGGTCTTTCTTTTAATGCCATTATAAAGCCTTGAGCAATATGGTCTAGTGGGACGTGTCCCTGCTCATGGCAGAGGTATTTGGGACTGGATGGTCTTTAAGATCCCTTCCAACTCTTACTATTCTATTATTCTGTAACATGTAGGCAGGATCCCAGTGTGTTGACCAAGCTGTTAGAGGAGTCTTCCCATATGCATACTGAGCCTCCTTTTTTCCCCCTCTTATTTGAGGATGTGTCATTTAGCTTTCTAGTTAGTTAGTTAGTTATCCTTCCTTGGATTGCCCTGACCATTTTGATAATCTGCAGCCCTAGTGAGCTATGTGATTCCATTCTATGCTGACTCACTCTTTTTATTTTTCTTGCACAGTAATTACTGTCCCAACAGAGACAATTAGTGACCCTTCCCATGTTCAGCCTTTTGGCTTTCACTGATGTGTACATTTTATTTGAACTGAAGGACCAGACTCAAAAAGAAATGGCTTACTGCAGAGCTGGTATGATATGACTAACTCACTTCAAACCATCCAGGGGGAGCTATGGCAATTAGGGCAAGAAGCTGAGAATTTGCATGATTTAAACATTGTCGATATGTTGATTACATCTGTGCCCATTTGTTCATTGATCCTGTAAGGCTTATTCCCTCTATTAGTCCCCTGGAAAATGCTAATAAAATTTTATTAGAATAGTCCACAATTTTTGTTACTTCTGCATCTTGCACTTGAAAAATGTGATGTCTTAAAATGGTTCTGCATTTACCATGTCCTAAAATGTCCATCAGAGAAGACTCTTCTAATGCTGTAGCTTATTAGAGCCTTCTGGAATTATGTTTTATGGCATGCTACAAAGCCCTGGAGAGTATGCTTAGTTACTGCTGTCATGGTAGATTTCTAAAAATACAGTGCTCTGGAGGCTTCTGTTGGAATTAAGCAACTTTATAATTTGGTGTTCATTAGCTGAATTTCATGCTTTTCCTTTTACTGTTAATATGTAATTAGCATGATGGCAAATGGAAATGTAGGTTTTCCTTTCCTTCCTTCTTGATGAGCATAAGGTAAAATTGGCATGATTTAAGAGCAATTTAAAAAAAACTGTCTCTGTAATAACTCTAAAGAATTTAATGTAGGTTTGAAGGAAGAGTCCTACTATACTACAAAGGATATATCGATATTTATTCTGATATAATGCAGGAAAACCACTAGGTTTTTCAAACAGGGTTGTGTGTGACACTGAATTTTTTAGGTAATATCATCACAGAGTTTACCTTTTTGAAGAGGTTTGCACTCTGGCTGGTAGCTCCATTCCTGGCATTGCAGTGAAATTGTTAATCTGAAATGAAAAGAAACTGGAAGTGAAAACAGGGCTCTCACTGCAGAAGCCCAGTCAGGTCCAGCAGAGACACAGCCCTGCACATCTCCTTGTGCCACATGGTCAGCATGGCCAGTGGGAATGGCAGTTCAGCAGAAAAGCAGCATCCCAAGAAACTTTAAAGGCTTAAATGTTCTGTGCTGTCTGGAAGTTTGCCTGTACTGTAAGGCCAGAAGCTTCCAGCCTGATGATAGGCAGTCAATACTACTTTCAAAGCTGGGTTTGATGGACACAGTGAATTGTAGCTCTATTTAATGTAAACTTTGACCTTCACCTTAAAGTCATTTAATTCAATTAATATAGCGTATTTTACTTTATAAAATTAACATGCATGCAGAAATGAGCTACTAGCAAGCAGTTATAGAAGTCTCACTTCATAGAATTTTCCTTTTATGAAAGGAGTAAAATTAAAGAAAAACGAAGCAAAAAACCCAGAGTATAAAACCAAAATGTGTTATTTTGATACAAGGAGGCTTTAGAGGAAAAGGTCTTTCTTATCACAGCCAAACAGCTCATTATTTTTGAACACATGGAAAGACTCTTCTTTTTATCAAGAATTGGAGATGACTGGGTGATCTGTCTAAGCATTACTCAAAAATGACAAAATTGGCATAAAGAGTCAATATGTAAAATTGCTGTCAAAACTCTGAAGTTTGATAGATGTATTTTACTGAGGTTTATTATTTTACTGATAATATCTCATGTAGAACTTGGGCATTTCTAGAAGGCAGTGGAATAAAGTTTGATTTGGTTTTTAAAGCCTTTAAGCAAATGTGAGCTCAGGGAATATTGCATGAATATTGCGTTTTAACTTGTGCCTGTCTCTACTTAGTCCCTGAAGGCTTTGTCAGTGTATGGTCCAGCTGCTTTGGATAGCAATCTTTAAAAACCCTTTAGGGAAAAATTGAAACTTCTCTTAGTTCCCTCCCTTTCTTTCCAAGGGAAAACATCTTTCTGTGTTCTTCCTGCCTTGAACAGACCTATTAACTACCACCTTGGACACTGTAGGTTTATAAAATACGCTAATATTCAGTAAGCATATCCTTCATATCCAGGTATGAAAATTTCCTGTAGTTCTGTCAGTCATGTGAATATCTTTTGAAGTTCTTTCAGCTTTCCTTATTAGATTGCTTGCATTTGTGAAACAGTGTTGAATGAGGTGTTTCAGCTGGTTTTTTGTTGGTTTTTTTAGGTTGATTGGGGCATACATGATATTTGTATCTGAGTAGACAGCCATCTGTCCCTCAGGTCGCCAACTCTGAAAGCAGCCACAGAAATTCAGTTCTTTCATTGAGCCTGCACAACTGTTTCTTTCACCTTTTGTCTTTTAAGGAGGTTGGCCTCGAGCAGTTTTTTTTTGGTGTGTAACCACTACTTATCAAATGGTGTTGCAAATGAATGAAGCAAAAACAAAAGCTCTTGGCAAGACATTTTCTCTAAATTAACTTAATTATTATGGCAAATCTAAACAGATGAAAAATAATTGAATTAAAGTAGTTTTAATGGAGAGGGATTTGCTGTATAGTAATATTTTAAAAATAATTGTAGGTAACAATATCAGGTTTGTACATTTGAACCTTCATATGGATGGGTGAAAGTTCCTATGGAGGGGGAATTTTTCATTTGTGTCTTCTCAATACCCCACATTTTATTCCATTTGCCAGAAAAGAATCAGGACTCATAGTCAACGTGACCTGAGAACAGAGCCATGCCTAATTTACTGTATCATATTTCAGCTTGCTCTCATCTGTTAGCATGTTAACTAAATCAGGATTATAGACCTAAATTTAATATTGAAATGCAAAATGAATTGTGTTTGTGGGAAGGACAAGTAAATCAGTTTTTCCCACATGGATACTCTGGCAAAACATAGAAATACTGCTTATGAGTGCAGAGATCTAACTTAAGAATTACTAGTTTTTGAGAGTCTTTGTAGTGCTTTGTCAAACAATTGTATGGAGAGTCAGATATTTTTTCAGTTTAGTCCCCTGAAAAAAACCTCCACTCATACAGCATGAGTGTCAGATACTTTTTTTTTAATCACTGACATATTTATAGTGCTAAACTTAAGAATTCACACTTGTTATCTCTTTGGTCCCTCTTAAAAAAGACAGAACTTACACATTGACAGGATTAGTAGTATGATGTTTTGGAGCAAATGTTATTTACTTGAAATAATCAGTGTACCATCCTTTTATTTTGAATAGCAAATATGATGTGTTATGGGGGAAAGGGAATGTATTCAGCTCTGTCTTAATGAGCATGATGAGGGAGTCAAGAGCTTATGGCTCAGGATAAAAGAGCAGAGTGGAAAGAGGGATGCTGTTGTGGGTATGTGCTGCAGGCTGCCTGATCCAGAGGAGATGGGGATGAGGCCTTCTACAGGCAATTAGCAGCAAGTCTTAAAGCCACAGGCCTTGGTTCTTGTGAGGACATTTCAGTACCCTGACATCTGTTGGAGAAGCTGTACAACAATACGCAGTGAGTCCAGGAGCTTTCTGGAAAGCATTGACAATAACTTCCTGCCACAGGTTGTAGAGGATCCCACAAGGAATGATGTGCTGACTGACCTCATAGTAACTAACAAGGAAGTCTTGTGGAGATATGAAGTTCGGGGGCAGCCTTGGCTGCAGTGACCACAAGATTGTAGAGGTCAGTGTTGGATGAAGAGGTAGCAGGACGGCAAGAAAGATGATGACCATGGACTTTAGGTGAACTAACTTTAGCCTCTTTAGGGATATTCTTGGAAGAATCCCATGGGAACCAGGCCTTGCAGGGAAGAGGGGTCCAGGAGAGTTGGTTGATGATCAAGGCTCACTTCCTCCAGGCTCAAGAATGGTACATCCCAATGAGAAAGAAGTCAGGCCAAGGGCACAAGAAACCACCATAGATGAATAAGGACCTGCTGTTGTTACTCAAGTAAAAGCAAAAAGTTTCTAAGAGACAGAAGCAAGGCCAAGCCACTTGGAGCGAGTATTGAGAGGTGGTCAGGAGAAGTAGGAATGAGACTTGAAAGGCCAAGTCCCATCTAAAATTACATCTGGCCACCTTCTGAAATTCAACAGGGACAAACACAGGGTCCTGCACTCAAGGGAGAAAAAACACCATGCACCAACACAGGCTAGGGGCTGACCTGGAAAGCAACACAGCAATATTCAAGAGCTATCTGGATACAATCCTGTGCAATGTGCTCTAGGGCAACCCTGCTTGGGCAGGGACATCGAACCAGATGATCCACGGTGGTCCCTTCCAATATGACCAATTCTGTGATCCTTTTTCTCCAGAAAATTGAGTTTATTCCCTATCCTCTCCCAGGTTTTGAATTGACTCTTTGAAAGATTGTATTAAAAAACATTTTTTGGTAAAATTTATATCATGCATAAAGAGAAGAGAGTTCTTGAACATTTTTCCAATATACCTATATTGCAGTATTTAAAAAAGAGAAGTTCTTACAAATACAGAAATATGGTATGCCCTAACTCTTCCTTTCTCTTTTTCTACAGTCTTTTCCTCCCATTTTATGATGTTTTCTTGCTGAAAAAATCTTGGTTATTCTTCAGTTTATGAGTTAAAAATTCTTACTCTATCTTGCTTTGATCTCTGCTCTTGTTCTTAGCTGTATTTCCTGAACTATTGCAGTCTCCTAGCTGTTCCTTCTAAGTCCCACCAAATACAAATCCCTACTTCTATTGCTGAAATGACTTGGAGTGACTCAGGGTAAGACCTTGCATGCTGCTTTCTCTTTCTTTCACAAATGTTAAAAGATAAAAAAAAAACTATCTTAATTGTATTTATGTAACAAGTGTATGTTTGCTGTTTGTACCTCACTAAGAGTTTAATGGGATGTTTGTCACATCCCTGACTGAGGTCCCAGTGGACCTGGTGGCAGCTCCTCCTGTAGTTCAGTTCACTAGGTGGGTTATATGGAGAAATGGCATTTCATGAGTGGTATGGGACATCCCGAGATCAGAGCAGAGGCCACAGAACTGCAGGTCACAGGAGGGCTCTCCACGCTGTTGAGACCATGATTAGCTGGCTGCAAAGTTTGCTCACATGTATTTGGAAATCCTGGGAAGCATGGATTTGTGACTGTGTGTGTAAAAAGAGTAGCTGTGTGCATGCTTAGTGTATACTTAAGCAGTTCTTAAGCACTTCAGTGTGCTGCACTTCAGGATTTTTTTTCTTCCTCTTTAAGTTTTAGTCAACAGTAACTATTAAGTGATTTCTTTTAGTAATGTTTGTGCCTTTCTTTAACACAAAGGTCTGTTTTCAATATTTTCAGATTGTTCTTTGGCTGTTGATCTTTGCATTTTTCCTCTCTATATGTTATTAGTCTGTTTTTAGCTTCAATTTTTTCTATCTTTCTTCAAAATCTAGAGGAATGCTTTGAAGTACTTTCTCTCTATGCTTTCTGTGAATTCTACTGAAGTTTTTCAGTAGTTAGTTTTCACATAGAAAAGAAATACACCTATCTACTGCTTAATGTTACCCTAAAGCTCTTGAACTGCTTTTGTTTAAGCTGAAAGCAAACTAGCCTTGCCTTTAGCCTGAAATGAAGCATAGTGAGCTTCAAACCAAAGCAAATAACTTTGCAAGTTAGAAATAATTAAAAAATGAATGTCTTTAATTCTTCTGTAGTGCCACAGTGAGTGGTGCTCACAAGAACAGTAGTTTGTAATACCATTTTTGGTTGAGTGTTTGGCCAAAAGAAAACCAAGCGGATGATATTTCTCTTTCAGACCATAATGATAGTGAGTTAACAGCTGTGAGCACTCTTGGTGGTTAGCATGTGAGACCTTGGCTTGATTCTTGGCCAGTGAACATACTCAGGGGTTGGGTGTGCATGGCTTATACTGGGTTTGTAGGTATTTTAATACGCTGGTGAGACAAGCTACATGTTTGGTGGGATACTGGTGGTTAGAGTGGTTAAAAACAGGGAATCAGATGGCATAGGACCAACAAAAACTTTTGCTGGAGAAAAAAAAAAAAAGTAGTTTTTTATTCTAGAATAAAAGTCTATCAGGAATGTTTTGAGAAGGAATGGAACTGAAACCTGATGCTGTTGTTCGTTGGGGTTAAACATTCCTCTTCCAAATGTACATCAGTGGCTTGCTGAAGTGGAGCCCTGGTATTAATGTGTTCATACTAGATTATAAATGATGTGAGTATGTCTAATCTGTTCTTTGATACAAACCAGACCCCAAATTCTGTGATGGAACTGGTGGTTATCACCAGCACACAGCACTTTGCACACCCAAACTGCTGCACACATGTATAGCTGAACATTGTGCTGCCTTTGCAGAGTAGGAAAAATCATCCTTTTGGGGATTTTGGGGGACTTTGGATTGAATTAATGTCTAAGGCTAGCAGCCATTTAATTGGTCACACTGGTCTGTAAACTAAATAAATTGTTCCCCAACTCTCCTGTTTTATAGATGCTAGTTATTTTCTTCATTAAACTGTCTTCTTGCAGGCTCCCACTGTGTTTTGAAAACATGAAAATGCTCTTGTGGAGAACATTTTTAACTTCTTAATTTTGAATTATTTAGTCTCCTCTCCTTTTCCTTTCCCCATGATGATGTATTTGCTGCTTTCTTGCATCTTGCTTAACCATGTGCTGATTCAGAGCATCATATTGGAGACAGGAAGCTTTGTAGTGGAGTAGAATCTCTACTTCTTCTCCACACCTGGTCAGTTACACTTGGGGCAGGAGGTTGTTCCTGTGTCAGCCCAGACATCTCTCTCAAGAAACATAGAGGGGACACAGTATCTTTATCTCTGGGCCAGTCTCTCTGCTTTTGGCAGGAGTCAGATTTCTCTGAGAGTGGTTGATGTTCCTTGAGAAATTGTTTGCCAGTTCCCCTGAAAAATGTGCCCAAGATTGTTCCAAGAATTGAAATATTCCATTTGCTACTGTGCTTCTTTGCAATCAGGCTTTACTGCAGCTGGTGAGTGGGAAAGTCACTGTGTTTGTCCAGATGTGGTTGTCTGCTATCATGCATACACAGTGTTTGCATATTCTACATTTTTTCTTTTTAATGCCCTATAAACTGTCATTTGCCATTTGTACTTGCCTTTCAATTAAGTATTGTATCATGTGTATCCATCCTTCCTGTGACTCCTTTATCCTTGCTGTCTTTCCTTCTTTCATTATAGTTATTTTCAGCTGTTTCCACTTCTCTACCCAAGCCTTTCTGCTTCTCTCATAGTCATAGATTCTTTGTACAAACCCTGGCCATCTGTTCCTCACCCTTTGAATCCTTGTCCTGTGTTAGGGTTTTTTCTATATCTTGCCTCCTTCTGCTATCCTATTCTGCTTCCTTTCTGTATCCTCAGCTTTTATTTGTTGTTATAGAGGATAACCACCATGACTTTGAAATAATGCACAAAGGGCTGAGGTGTCAATTTATTTCATAAATTTTTTTGTTATGTGAAATAATAGTTAAAGAATGGTTAAAAAATCTGAAAATAAAAATTAAAATCTGTGAGTTAAGAAAGCAATATCTTAAATAAGATTATGTAAAAATCATCTTTGCTTTTAGGCAAAAGAAGGTCTAACCTCATGGCATGGCAGCCTTGCATGTTATGTAGGACAGAATCTAAGAAATTCCTTTATCTCCCATAGTTGTCATTACTGTCCTTGCATTAGTAAATTATGTGGAATGGAGGATCAAGAAAATTATGAGATGCCTTATTCGGTGCTTCCATGCTGGAAACCAGCGTTTATGGTTTGCACTGCCTTGAGAGCTCCTTCGTACATCCATTTTAGAGAAAGTGGAAAGATTCCTTAAGAACTTAATGAGTATGGAAAAACAACAGAGAAAGTGACGCCTTTATGACTTAGCTTTCAGAGACCATTGGCTTTTTTGCAGTTGCAGTATAATGGTCTAGATAAGCTCCTTGGCTTCTCTTCCTCCTCTGTGGGTTTTATTCCAGAAAAAGCCTGTGTTCAGAGATGCCAGACGATGTGCTCTGGGCTTTGTCTTCCTTGGACTTTGTGAAGGGCAAACTGCATCCAAGTTCTTACCCTCTTCTGAACTGTATACTTCTGTTTAGGATGGCATTGTGTGGGGACTAACACACCTACTCTTTTAAGAATTTTGTGGAAAGCCTGGAAGGAGTACTCTTTGACTATCCACCAAAATTAAGATGGTGGCGTACTTCAAGCCACATAGTGAAACCTATGCTGCCTCTGTGGTGTCTTGCACTGAGGGCAGCAAGTAAACAGCTGGACATAGTTTTCCTCAAATTATGTCTTGTCATTAGTATAATTCCTATATAAATTGAAGAAAACAAAAACATTCTTTTAGAAAGTAGACATTCTCGTCTGTATGCATGCTCACACGTGCATGAACACAGAGTAATTCTTTTTAAAAATTGAGGTGTGAAAGGAACCACTAAACCCAGTGAGTTGCAGTTGGGCTATATCCTAATCTTCATGGACCACCAGTATGGAATTTCTTTTTATTGTTATGACTGATCTCCAAGACTTGGCAGTAAACTCTGCCTATTATTTATCATACATTTACATTTAATATTCTGAAAATATGGACCAAACGCTAGTTTAAATTGAAATTGAGAAGTGATTATACCTCCAAAGAAGTTCAGATTGTGTTGCATGAATGTATTTATATCAGCTGCTTGATTTTGAACATATGGTTAAATTATCAAGGCTGGGGATTGTATGAAATATCTGGGAATGCTTTTGCACTCAGTGGGATCCTCAGTGAGAAAGGGAATGTAGAAGTGGAGGACTCATGTGGGGGATCTTGGGGTAGAGCAGAGTAAAAGCTGAGCTCTGACAGCTTTTCTTTTCACAATTAGTACAATTGGTGCTTCAGTTTTAAAACTAAAACAAATGGTATTCAAAAAGCATGCTATTGTTTCTTTTTTTTTTTCCTTTTGTGTGGGTTTCAATGCACTAACTGTATTTTATTAGATTTTTTTTTTCATTCTCGTTCATCTCATTTAATATTTCGAGGTGCTTTGTCTGATGCCAAGTATAGTATCCCTGAGGGTCGAGTCATACTCCTGCTCAGCTTAAGAGTTTCCAAAGTATCTCTGGAAAACTGCCAACTGAACTGGAAAGGCCTGGTTCAAGATGGGTGGGAGGTTAATGGAGAGAGATCTCTCTTGGCAAATTATTTCTCCTGATGTAAGAGAAAAATGGAAGGATTATTCACGCCAGCCCTGTGAGATTCCTCTGCCTTGGGCCTGAAGGAAGGGATCTCTGTGGGGTCCAGCAGTGCAAGGGCCACGCAGTAAAAGGGGGCCACAGCTTTGCATGCCTTTGAACAGAGGCTTCTGTTCATCAGCATGTAAAAGGGATTGGGGCCGTGCCAGTGGCATACCAGGCTTTGGGAACACCGGTATCCGCAGCTGAGCAGGTGGACCTGCTGCAGCTTTTGTCACTGCTTCCATTGAACAGGGACAGCTGGAAAAGGACCAATGGAAATCAGATCCACAGCCTCCATGTTACAGGGTCCTTTGCATAGAGATGCCACATTATGGTATGAAATAGGATTTTAGTCCTATGCTGAACATGCAGTATATAACCGGATTATGTGCCACGGGAATAAAAATTTCTTAGACTTGAAGTTAGTTCCTGTAATTCTTCTTTCTCTGTGGTTTAGAGCATCAGATTTATATTTGGGCACTTTTGTATTTATTTCGTCTTTGTTTTTATTACATAAGTTACATATGTATTTTAAAAATGAAATCTTTTTCAACATATGTATTTTAAAAAGACATATTCACTTGTTTATTTAAATACATTAATATGTATACACATTTTATAGCTGTGTTTAATATTACTGAAAAAGTTTGATTTTTTTTTTTGTTTTCTTTATCAGTTTGCTGAAAGCAGTCAGAAAAAAGAGGCTTTAGAAAAAAGCATTGAGAAATCAAAAATTGGACGTGAAGATACTGTAAGTTGCTTTGGGGGGCTGTAATCCTACAATGAAATAGTGCATGTATGTACTTTTTGTAAATACTAATGTAGTACTTCCAGGTACTTTCAGATTTAAAAATATCTTAAAACTTGAACTACCCAGAGGCATGTACCAGAGTTGCCAATGGTTGCTGAACTGCCAAATCTGGTAACGACAAACTTAGATGTTGGTCTGGTAACTACAAACTTAGATGTTGGTCTGGTCTTAGATGTTTCAATACTTTAGACTGCATGCTCAGTCTAAAGTATTGAAACCTCCAATAACCACGCACAGCCAGAAGCTTTCAGGAGAAACTGAATTTTGTAGGAAAGTGCCAAATCTTCAAATCCAAACTGTTTTGTAGAAACACTCTAGGTTTTCCCTATGTATGTTTCATTTATCCAGTAAGGAATAGAATGAACCTTGCCATCAAACTCTGTTTAAGTTGCAGTTCCACAAATTCAATTAAAACCTGCTTTTTGTCTGTGTCTTTAATGGGGATTCTTTATTAATTCATTTGCATTGGACTGTAATCAGGAGTCACAGGCAAGTTTCTCACATAGTTGTGCTTGTCATGTTTCCAAACAAAACTGTTTCAGCCTTGGGCTTCTCCAGCATGTAGCTTGCCCTACAGAAAGCTCTTGGTCTGGAAATGCTGTTCTGGATGATGTTTCCAACATTTTTGTTCCTGATTATACATCAGGAAGAAGTCCTAAAAAATCTAGATTGCAATGTAGGTTTCCAAGCATCTCGCCTCTGTACCTCAGCATCTGGAAAGTTTTGATTTCCATTCTATGTTTTCAGAACATACTGAATCCAAACTGTTGGCAAAAGCACTGTGAATATGGAAGTTTTGGGCAGGGGGGGGAACCCAACAACTGTAAACAAAACCCCAAATCCACAAACACCTCAGACCATGGAGATTGGTAAAATCTTGATGGCTTACAAACTCATGCAGTCTGGCTCTTCTAGGCTACCCTAGCTTGAGTTATTTGAATATCAGCCAGTTCCAGTGTTTGTCTGTAACTACAGACTGAATTAAAAGTATGTGCTGAGCTGGCTGTGGGAGAGCTCATGTTGAGTCAGTGTCTGCAGATTCTTATTGATCAATAGAATCTTTGAGGTCAATATTGTGTACAATCCTAGCAAAGACTACCATGTCATAAAGGTCTGAATTTATTTTTGAGACCATTGCTCTTAAATGGTGTGGAAAAGAAAAAAGACAAATTCAGAGGGTGTTCATACGCAGTGTCTCAATTTGTTGAGGGGTGGATAGTAGGTTTTTCTGTAATGCCATTTCTAATTACAAGAGTAGCACTCCTAAATACTGCTTAACCTTTAAGCCCAGTAATGAAGAGATCTCTTTGGAGTTTGTTAAACCATGGTTCAAAGGTTATAAAAAATTGTTCTTTTGTTGATACATTTTGGCCTTAACTTTTTTTCCTTCCTGTTGGTATTCAGTATTATTTAGTGTCTCTGAGAATTCTATGTAATAAAATAAAATGCTCAAGTGGTTCATAGACAGAAAACAGCTTTTAAATTTCTATGTTTTTTTTTTTTTAAAACTTTGTGTGATAATTACTGTTTTTAATATTTGGGGTATTTTTTGTATCTCCTAACATCCTTTGAATCCTCAGGCGGATCGTGCAGCTCTGCTGAAGGAACTTGCTGCCCTTCGGCAGAAAAAAGAGCAGCTAAAGACAGAAATAGACAAATACAGGGAATGTGATCCAGACGTGGTTGAAGAGATGCGTAAGTTGTGTATTGTTTAAAAGTGATCTTTTGCCTGAAAAGGTCTGCACTTCTTTAGCTTAAAATCTGGTATACAGAGGTTAGTCAAAGAATAGCTGCTTTTCTTTTTAAAGCTGAGCAGTAAAAAACAGGTACACTGACCATTTTTTTTTAATGTTCTGTTCTATTATATATGAGGAGGTTTATTGATACTTACTCTGCCACCACCTGAGCAGTTGAGAAACAATCCTATAATTAAAATACTCTGCTTTAGAATTAACATCAGGATCATCCTTTCCCGAGCGATGTTAATTCTATAACTTGTGCTGTACCCTACAATGTGTGTAGGGTTTGCCTTCAGTTCCATGCTGTTAAGATGGGTATCTTTCTACTTTGTCTTGCCTATTTAAAATTTTTCATTAGAGACACTTAATTGTCACTTACACAAAAGTAGGTTATCACACTCTTGACTGACTATCCTGTCTCTGACATGCTGGGTTTTGATTGGAGTTTCTAACTCTAAAGGAATATAGAGAATAATGACTGACTTTAATACAGAATTTGGCACTGAAATGTGCTTAATATTTTCATCCTTAGCATGAAAAATTAAAAGCATGCATGAAATTTTATTCAATTTTCTCTACTGCAGCTTTCAGGTTTTATTTATTAGGCTTTTACATTGCTACCCAAGCACCACTGCATAGTCAGATTGTTATGATGCCAAAATTCTCTTACAAAGTGGCAAGAAACAGGCACAAAACTTTTTCTGAAAAGAGATGTGGCTGAATCTTTCTTCTTCCTTATTTTACTAACAAAGTCCACAGCTTTAGAGCTGTTCTGAGATAAAGCCAGGAGCATAAACAGAGTTGGCAGCACTCTCCGAATATGGACACATATTATTTATTTTGAGGAGCTGTGACATTTTTGGTCAGCTGTGTTATCTTTCCCTAAGGATGTAATGGTATGCCAGGGAATAAGCAAACTTGAGACCTGAGGTTAGTTACTGTGCTGTAAATCCCTTGCTGCCTGCTCTCCTGAGAAGACACATTCCAGCTGATTCCAGCTGTAAAAATGAATGAGGTTAGGCAGATACCAACAGCAGAGGGATGTGTAACATCAGGTATTTTAACTGCTGAGGTACCCTTACAGTCAGCATCTCACAGAATGGTTTGAGAGCCTCTCTTCTGAAACAGTCACGGTGAGCACGTTCCTAAACATGGCACAAGGGAGCAAATCACAGCTGCAATGCTAGGGCAAGCTGCATTAGCTGGTAACCTGCAGACTGGTATCCTGGAAAAAAAGAAAGAAAAAAGGGAAGGAAATGTAATACTCGGTCATGCCCGTGTCTTTTGTCTGTATGTTGTGGGTTTGTTTTTCTCCAAATGTGTGGAAGCTCCATGTGGATTTCTGTGATGGAGGGATGAGCATTTAAGGAACTCGTGAGGTTAGCACCATTGAGCTACCTGTAGGCTTCCCAGGGGAATATGCAGCAGTGTCTCAAAATTAATTTGTCCTTGAACTTAATTTTAAAAGTTTCTGCTTCATTATATGTTTTGTCAGGCATTGCTACAGTAGCAGTGTGCATTGTTGCTGGCAATGTATGAATGAATAATTGGTGGTGTCAGTTTTGGGAGTTAACGTCCTTGTCAAAGCTGAATGGAAGTTGACAGGCTTTATGGAAGAGAATGAATAAGGGGGAAAAAAAAGGTTTAGGGGCATTTCTTTCAGTTCCAGAGTGCAGAAAAGTGCAAAGGCAGAAGTACGAAGGCAATAAAGAATCTCAGGCAATGGAATGCATTCAGCTAGACATAAAAGTTATTGCTGCTGTTTCACAGAAAAAAGGTTACTCATTCACAGATTTTCAAACTGCATGTGGGTGATAGGATTTTCTACTTCTGTACAATTTAGATAACATAAGCCTTGGGATTATTTTCAATTAAATCACCTGAACAGATTTCTAACTACTATTTTAGAGTCAGACATGGCTATTATGTAATTGCAATCTTTTTAGCAGTTAAATTGTTCAGTAAAATATATTTTGTAATGGCCAGTTGTCACTTTCTACCTTTGGGTTTTCCCTCTTCCTCCTTAATGACTTCAACCTGTAAGGAAATCTTCCAGATGCCAGTATAAAATTTCATCCTGTTAATTTCTCATCCTGTATGACAGAGAGCTGCCTTGGTTCTTCTAGCGGTATTTTAGGGCTATATCAAATTGTCATCTGTTTTCAGTGGCCTTCAAATTTGGTGAATGCTTTGCTGTGTCTTTTTAAGTTGCCGCCTCCCTCAGCAGAGTTTTGCAGAAACAAACCAACTGCACAGCAGCAAGGCTCATTAAAACGTGCACGCACACACATACATAATTTTCAGGGTCAAAACAAAAGTTTGAATGATTCATAGCAAATATCTGAAGACTCAGCTAAAAACTGAACATCTGTCTTTGCTTCCTGAGTCTCATGGTGGGAAAGTCAAACTTGACCATGTAACAAAATATATTATAATGCATATTCACAAGGGGGCAAATGGGAAAACTAATAACTCTGATTTTTGCTGACTTCGCTGTTTAGTTAGTTCACTGTTTTAGTGTCACTAACAAATGTTTTGCTCTAAGTTTTGGCTTTGTTTCCTTGGCTTTTGTATTAGAAGTACATTGCAATGTAAATGTTAATGCCTTCTCAAATTTACAGCATTTGAACACAGAACTTATGTGTAACAAGTAACTACAGTAAATAGCAGAAGCAACAAGATTTAGGGACTGACCACTAGAGGAAGCTACATAATAGTCTGGTCTTGTGGAGATATTCAGATAATTCCATTTTACAGGAACAGTATTGTAAAAATATATCTAGAACAGCAAAATATGTGGATTTTTTTTCTAATGACCTTTGCAGTTCAGAAGTTTGTCATTGCCACTTGGTAATGTTGTTTAAGATACCTTGTGTGAGTTAGGATCGATTAATAATTTATTTCTCAAAGGCAGTAAAACTGACAAGAATCATTTGAAGTAAAAATGCCAAACAAATACTTTTCTATTCAACTTGTGACCCTGCTTCAGATGGTACAGGACAGGAACATTGTTTCTCACCTTTGAGATGTATCTGTGTAGGCTGGAGTGTATTGTCATGGGAGAGCAGCCATTGTAGAGAGATTTGTCTCTTATGTGACATGGCATGCACGTATGCAGAGTTGGAGACATGATGCTGCTAGGTTCTCTAAAGGTTATGGTAGACAACAAAGCCATGGAGAGTGCAAGCTTACAATAGTTCATAATTTATGCAGATTTTCATAAGGTCAACAGAAAAAGCTCCACCTAATATCAAGATTACCCTGCTGCATAAGTTGAATTCTTTCTGCCACCAGAGAGAGGTGTTAGGGACCTAATAAGTTTTTTTCTCATAATTAATTTTGTAGAAAAGTTTGTCTGGCACCATAAGTGTATAAATGGTAGGGACTTTCCTCTGAGTTGCTGGTCAGCTTGTAATTGGAAACAGCTAAACCACTTTCAGTGCTCACTGTAAACTAAACATTTCTAGAATTTCAAACTTCTTGTTCTTTCACTGTAATAAGAGGAATTAAAATTATTAAAACATTGTTAGGCCTTTGCTTTTTTTTTTCCACAATAGCCATGCTTTGTTACTATGTGCCTTTGGATAGGGCAGTCCTTTCAGAAATAGTTACATACTGACTGAAGTGACTTCTGTGTGATATGATTGCTAATATTTTATGGGGCCTGGGATCTTGCCTGTCAGCATTCCTTTTTGATTTAGTGTGTTTTTAGAATGTCTGGTTACTGATAACTTTTATGTCTTAGGCTTTTCCCTTTAAAACAGTGATCTGAACATGTCTAGGCAAACTTGTTTTCTCAAAAATTAGCAAACTACCAGATACAACACATGTAGCAATTTTGGTGTCAACCTTTTTACTTTAGCTCTCTCTGTTTATTTTTATCCTGTGACAAGAGAGACAAGTGGTTCAAATGGACACTGTTTTAAACTACAAATATCCACATAGTTATTCTTTTGACTCTCTGAATGTGTGGTCTCAGAGGCATTACTGCCAGTCCAGTTCAGGTTATTTTCTAAAGCTAATACTTACTTGATTCTGTGAAAATAAATTTGGGTAAAACATCCATTTACTAAATTCCATGAAAATGTCATGTTATATGTAATATGTACTTGACAATGTCCTTTTTTTCCTTTTAGGTCCTTCAAAAATTTCTAATTCTGATGTTTCTAAACAATGAAAATTGTAGCTTGACAAACTGAGGAATTGTCAGGGTATACAGACAATATGAGAAAATCATTCTATACTGTTCCATTTTTTTCATAATCTTAATATCTAAAGGGTGAATGCTGAAAAGTTAATGTTGATTTAGCTACTGGATTTTTTGGAATGCATAGTTTGGGGGTTGTTTTTTTGGGGGTGGTTTATTTGTTGATACACCCAGCTACTCTCTTATGTTCAAATCAGTTTGAAAATATGTTACATATGCAGATGTACTTCATGTTATAAAAGCTTTAGAACCAAGTGTTAGATTCTTTGGGGGACTCTTACTAATGCTGGGAATAGTTCCTGTTCTCAGAAGAGAAACAGTAGTGAAGAAATTAAATGACGATTGGACTATACTGGCTAATGGAGAGACTTTAAAATGAGTTGCATCAGTTTTACTCAAAATGCATCAGAATGCCAATAATTTACGAAAGGGTTTAATGGGTTGTTGTTCAAAGATGGATCGTTGTTCAGAAATTGTATCAGAAAGGTGGTTTAAACTAAAAAACCTTGTCAGCAATATCAGCTAATGAACTATTAAGTATCTATGTTTAAAATTTAATGTTTCCACTTGGAAAAGTGGAAGTCTGCAAAAAATTTTAAGCCTGGTCTAGGTGCCACCGGGTCAATAGTGTACAGATGAAGGCTTTAGAGAAAATGGTTTTTTAATCACCTTTAGATGCAGTATGTTCAGTTTGCAATTAGGAGGATGTTTCCTAGCTACTGACCATGAAATATGCACCTGGCATCTGAGAGACAAGCTGTGCTTTTTACAGTTTGTACAGCAATGCCATTAACAAAGGTCTGCAGTTGGAAATTAGTCATTCTGTTGATGTTAGACTTCATCACTCACACTTATGTTAGTCCTCGTGGGTTAAACTAAGATTTCTTTGGAGTGAATCAGACACTTCTACTTGCTTAAAAGTACATAGAAAAATAATAGTTATAAAAGCTAATAGTTAAAAAGAACTCCTTTTTTTTAGTTAGTCTCATATTACAGAGTATTGTATATTTAATATATTCGTCTCCGGAGAGTCTGTGTGAGAATATGATAGGAAATAGACAATGCATGTTCATGTATGTGACTTGCAGGCTATCTTCTACTAACCAAAGCAAAACTACACAGCTCACACACCCACACCTTTTTTTCCTCCTTCATCATTGAGTATACCAGAATATATATAGATGTGCACCAGTAACAAAAGGACATGTTTGCTCTAGTGGTTCTCAACAAACTAAGAATTTTATTTTGTTTCCCCTGCTCCCTATACTGGTCTTGGAATGGCTTGTCATTCATTTGGAAGGTTGACAAATTAATGATTCAAAAATTACATTAAAAGATAAACTTATGAAAACTAAACATAACTTAGTTTCTAGGAAGAATGAGGAGTGATAAATGGACTTGTATGTAAACATAGCTTCATACAGTAATGCTAAAATTTTAGCTGTTGAGAAAAGGAACAGGATATTTAATGAATGGAGCTACAAATGCGTACTTGGATTACTGATTCAAGGTCCTTTGGTAATCATAAGAAACTGGATAGAATTGCCAGTTTAATCAGAGTATCTGCTCCTTTGTCTTCAGCCCTTCTAATTTTTTTTTTTTTTATCTTGAAAATCAAAGGAGGCTTGTTTTCATTTCAGCTATTGAAAAAGCTGGTCTTTTGACTAAGGAAACACTTGCTAAGCAGAATTTGGCTGTGATTACCGGAGGCTGTAATGTAGAGGTTTAAGGACCTTCCCTGACAAAAGCAAGTTACAGAGTTCTCACCTTGGCCCTTCATTCCAGTGCTGAAGTTCACGAGTGATAAAAGCAAGTTGTCAGCTCAAGTTAGGAACTGATGGTGTATATGCCCCTGTCTTGTGATGGACTCCACTGAGGTCTTTGAAATCTCTCTTTCCATCCAGAAAATCTGATGAATTCTTTCACTGCCTTCTTCACAAGACTTTCATACATGTGGTCATTTGTCATGTACCTCACAGAATTGTCTGTCATGTGGTAGTTTTGAAGAGCAACCAGGGATCTTCTGACCAACTAGGAATAGGTGACAAATTTTCATAAGGGCATTTTCATGAACTCTGCAATGAGTTGAACTGTTAGAAAATGGATTTGAAAAAAACTGAATGAGGGAGCAAAAGGACTATGCAAATGAGTGAGCAGCTTTTTTTTTGACTTTTTCCTAGAAATAAAGGAAAATATAACAGCCATGAAGAATGAGTGAAGGGCTACCAGGTCAAACTGGGCAACTTAAGAAGTGTCTGTACATACGTACCTAAGGCATAAAGCTTAAAGTGAAATGTGGGGCTTTTGGCTGAAGCTGGAAAGCTTAACTCCAGAAGGGTCATTTGGCTTTCAGTTTCAGAGAATTTCTCTGTCTCTGTGTTTGATCTTCAGATAAGAGGTTACTCTGCAATGAGAAATTGTCCTAAATATTTAGACTCATGCATACTTGTGTTTTATGCCTCAAATACATTCTAGCCAGACTGTTCTTAGGGAGTGTCAGCTTAAGCCAACTTGCTTTAAAATGAAGCTGCATTTTAGCTAGCAAGCAAAAAGCTGTGTTTTGTCACTGGGACTTTTTTGGACACTCAGAAAGAAGGCAGTTGGAGGACCAAATCTTTAGAGAACATATGTAGCAAACACCTCGCTTAAATGAATTTGCCACTCTGGAAGGTTACTTTTACTTTAAATCAAATGAGAATGCTCACAAGACATGTTTTTGTTCTTTTTCTTTATTTTGTTTCTTATTTGTTTATATTGGAATGACAAAAAAAGTCATTCAAGTGAGAGGCTCCTAGGTGAAGTATGTAGGAATAGCTTTATTGTCTCTGCCAGTAAATCCTTGTGGCAAAAGCTGTTGAGCTGCTTGGGAATGGTAGGCACTTGATAAAATTTGTGATGTGGAAAATGGCTACTTACGGCTACATTTATGACACTCTTTTATTTAGGAGTAAATTGGCTTATGGCTACATTTATGACACTCTTGTCCTTAGGAGTGCCCTGATGAAAGCATCTCATCTATAGATCCATTTATATATGAAACAAAAAGGCTTTTGTGGAGTAAGTATTTTGCTTCTGTCTTCTAGTGTTAGACCTGCTAGGCTAGTTATGTATGGTAGCACTCATTCAGATAATTTTGATAAAATTTTGGTGATGTTTGAAGGAATGTACTGGTCTATAGCTTTTCATGACTTTCACATGCAAAATTAGGTCGGGAAGTGTATTGTGGATTTTAGTTCATTGTCTTTGCTGCTAACATGCAGAACTGTCAAATTGAGATCTTCCCTGGCCTTGCTTAAAAAAAAAGTATTGCTAATATTTTATGTTAAAATATCTCCCATATTTTATGGGATGGTATGTTATGTTTTCATTATGGGTTTATCTGAATAATGACTGTATATTCCTAATGTAGATACCTTGTTCTGTGCTATTTAACTGAAGATTTTGCAGAGCAGATTGTATAAGTGCAAGACTAATGTTGGCACATTTGACAGTATTTCCAATGGTTTTTCTTCCCTTCTCACTTTAATGTCATATGAGCTAGTTTCACTGAACAGAGCAGGATGTCAGAGAAAAATTCAGAACAGAAGTTAAGTTGGAAACACCTAGAACAACACAGAAGTTTTCTCTCTGCCATTGTATGAGATCTTTGTAGATTGAGGGAAGTTTGTCTTTGGTGTTTTGACTCAGTTTTGCGTGACACTGTTTTAAGGAAGGTAGGGAAATACAATCCAGATGAAACAGCAGTTGTGTGAATCTCAAACTATAATGTGTGAGCAATTCGGTATCAGAAAGGGAGGTGGAATTGATGAAGCTCTGTAATGTGGTCTGTCATACAGGTGCATCTGCTCAGTGTTTATATTGGTGAGCTGGATAATACAACAGAAGATTTTCTTCTGTTATATTTGCAGATGATGACACTAGGAGAGACTGCATGGACAAAGTGCAATTTCAAAATGGTCATGACAAATTGCAAAGATGGTCTAATAAACAATGGATAGCATTCAGTAGTGTCAAGTGCAAGGGTGTTACCTGTACTCAAGGATATTGTGCTACACAAATGATCTGAGGCTGTTGGTTAAGGGGGAAAGATTTGAAAAAAGATGTCAGAGTTACTGTAGTTTACAGGTTGAATATAAAAATTTTTGTTCTGCCAAGTAAAACCCCCTCACTAAGATACAAAAGCAATGGTATAACCTACAATGAGATGTAGGAAATAATCTTTCTCCTCGAGGCAGAAAATGTGGCACTAAAGGCTTTAGCATGGCTTCAGCTGTAACACAGTGTCAGTGTTGGATATCCTACCTGGATATAACCTAATTTTTTTCAAAGCATTCATATATTCATGTAATTAAGTGCTCAGAGTAGAGCAAAAGGACATTGAGAAATCACATTGTAAGAGACAAAGAAACTTTACCAAAATAGGGCTCAAAGAAGATGGTTCCTGGTGGGTTTTGCATATCTGTATCTCCTCAGGAAAAGAAATGGAATAGCCTGTTACTCAGGTTCATGGAGAAGATGGCAAAAAGTAATAGCCTTAAATTGTAGGGCCAGAAAATTGGAAACCTTAAAAACAGGCAACAAATACCTCAGAAATGGCATAGGTAAAGTTGAACATGCCTTGAGTTGTGGTGACAGAGACCAGAGAACCTCTTGCAATGCCTTCCAGACTTTTGTCTACAATGTCTGTGACAAGTGAGGTCACAGCAGATTGCAATCCACACCTGGCCAAAAACCATGGTGCCCTGGGATGTGAAATACAGTTGTGAAATACAGTTCAGCAGCTCAGAAGTGTGCAAGTTCCTTCAGCTGTGCTGGAGAAGTGGCATTTATTAGTGAATGAAGTGGAGAAGGAAGAGTTGTCCAGTGCAAGAAAAACAGAGTGGTGTCAGGGAGCCCTGAATCAGCCCTGAATCAAGTTGGTGTGCTTGTTTCTGTTTTGCAAGCTCTTTGCTTCCCTCTGTTCTTTAGATTGATGTATTTTAGTTATGCAACTGAGATTTCAGCATGGGTATTCAAGTACAACACCTGAAATGTAAATGGTCTTTTTCTGTAGGTACATGAATAGAGTAAACTTAAGTGCAAGAGCATGTCTTGCATAGAGGAATTTTTTGGTAGCAATTCTGACAAACTCTGTTGGACATTTTTCAAGGAGAACCTGTGTAAGTACTGATGAAATTTGACAGTGTGACCTTTCCACACAGGACAGAGGGAGTTTTTTGCTGATCAGACTTGACACTTTTTTCAAACACACTGACAGACATCGTAGACCCTGTAAAAGCATATTCTCAGCTATGTGGATCAGTTTCTTAGTAGCTTTACTGTGCACTGCTACGTCTCACCAGGTAGACAAGATTGGCACTGTGGTGTCTATATGCTCAGGTTCATTTTCAAGCATATATACACTGGTGTGTGCAGCAAAAATTCTGATTTAGTTAATTCATATATCAGTATTCTTGACTATTTTTCTATCTCAAATAGCTTATATTGTGTTCTATGCTTTTCAGAATAGTTGTAGATCAGTAGGTAGCATTCATAACTGTCAGTGCTTTTTCTTGGAGTGCTGAAACTTTATTCAGAGTCTAATATAAGTCAGTATAAAAAATTGTGTTGAGTTTGTGATGCCATTTAAATGAGAAATCAGTTTACACATTGGCTTGAATTTAGTAATGAATTCTGAAGCATTGTGACCTGTTGATTAATATCATGAGGAAAAATGTTGTGTAGGATACTGGAGTATGGGGGAAGAGTGATGTGTTATTTTGAATTCAAAGGAGTTGACAGAATTCTGATGTGCTATCACTTTCCTACATAGCAGCTCTTTATTCTGTTTATAAGAGGAAATGCCTCTTTGGGAAGCATGGGGGAGGATAAAGATTTCCAATAGTATGGAGGTATCTGCCTGGTACAGGGTTACAAAACATTTTTGTAAAGCTCTTCTTGCCACATTGCAGTTCAGCCTGTTGACAGTGTTGTAGATTACTTATTCTCAAGGATACTCAAATGTGGACTTTAAGAAGCCACTTCATCACATCATTGCCATAAATATTCTCCAATGGCAAGCCACAGGCTCTTGATCAGAGTCTGTGGTGTCAGTTTGTGAATGGACATGTGGATAGGAATTACTAGGCAATAACCTTTTGTACTCTCTGAGGGTGACAGGTGTATAATTTCTATGCTCACCTTCTACCCTGGCCTTTGGAGATGGGATCTTTATTTGCATGAGATGTTTTCATTTGTGGGAAGAATTTTAGAAACTGCGTCACAGGATATTACAGTGATGCTGCCCCAGGAGAAGTAGGAAAACAAGTCTGTCACTGTCATGATGGCAAGGTAATGTTTCTGGAAAGTAAGGGCAACCCATGTGCAGGAGAACGATTATCCACTGCCTTTTGAGGAGAGTTATCCAGAGTCATGGGAGGTTCAAATTCACATACAGTTCCTATGGTAGTTGCCATTTTTCATCTTTGAATTCAGTCTAAGTGAATGCATATTTATTACAGGAATTCAAATCCACTTAATGCGCTTAATTCACCCTGATCAGTTTCACGAGAGAGACTGGGAATCTTTGGGCTAATAATCCTCCCTGGTCCCTGAGAACAGTTGCAGCTGTTCCCTGCGTTTCATGCAGAGGAATTGCAATCCGTGCTGTAAAATTACTCCCTCGCCCACATGCTGAAGACTGCAGTTGTAGTTTGCATAGATCTGCTAACACCCTACGGGCTGATGGGTGGCTCTCTCCTTGGTAAGGTGTTAATTCCCTCTGCACTCATGTGCCTTTTAAGTGAGGAAGTCCGTACCATTTTCTTGTGGCATTAGTTGTGATAGGTCAAAACTGGCATTGAAGTGTGTAAGCTTTATAAATACAATTAGCTTTTGTTATTCTAGGGAAGTAGATGTTCCTAGACCTAGAAGTCCTTAAAGTTATCCAGAAAATGCCAGAGTAGGATCTAGGAGATCTAAGAAAGCTACAGCTCTTTGTTCATTTCTGCCAGCTCAGGTGATTGTGAGCTGATTCTGGCCATTGGTTTGCTGTTGTTTTGTTCCTTTTACTGTAGCTACTAGAACTATAATATGGTGCCTTTACAATCTGAATTTGAGTACTGTTCCATGACTGTATCCTTAGTGTACCTGTAATGATATGTGTGAGACTTAAAATGTTTTTAGGAAGAGCCTAAAGTATATGGGGAAAATGTTTCTGAGGAGATGGTTGTTACTGTCACAATTGATTTTTGCCCCGTGGAAATATTTGAGACTTCTACAGCTTTTGGCCATTCAATTTTGGAATGCAAATAGGATTTTTAATTCAAACTATCTCTCCCTTCTAGTGAAAAAAGTGAGAGAATCTGGGGGCTGGGGGAAGAAGGAAAGAGGAGGCTGTAGTTCTGCAGTATGCTGAGAATGACTAGGGGCTTCCTGTGTGGGATCAGAAACATTGTGGCCTTACAATGATTTGATGCAATATATAATGCCTGTTGAGATTTGTTAGAAACACTGCTGTGCTGATGTTCTGTGCTGCTGGTCTTGCCTCCTGACCAGGTGCTGTCCATTTGCTTTAGAAGCTTTTTGGTGCACCTCTGACACCTGTCCACATGCCCTTTTGTCACCTCTGTCTCCTGGCCTGCTCCAAAATACCTGCAGGTCACTGGTAGAATGCACTTACCTGCATTGAAAAGCATGTTTCCAACCCACCCTCATTTTCTTTTTAGACGTTTACTGTGCCTGGACCTTCCTTTCTGTGCCATTGCTTTCCTCTGTGGGGATAGAGGGGATTGTCCCAGTGACAAGAACAATCACAATATGCTTGGGGTAATGGTCCCAAAGCCCTGAATCTGGGCTTTTTGAGTTCCTTGCAGTTCTCCAGAGATACTAGGGGTTGAGGGAAAAAAAAAAAAAAAACTTTCATGAGGACTGGTCAAAATAACTCTCTGTACTGTAGTCTTTCACTGTTTTGGGCATATTTCCAGCTGTGTTTTGCTGACATAACAGACCAGCACTTCACGTCTTGCTGCTCCTGGGCCTTGCAGTACATACAGTGGTTGCTTTTGTTCACTTTTGGAACAAAAGTGCAAGCTTCCATTTTCTTTCTTAGAAAATGCCAAATGTGCCTGAAATTAGTCAGCAGAGGATACAGGTATGTGCCTCAGCCAAATATATGACCTGTATCCTGCAGACATGGGAGTGGGAAAGTCTGTTGATTCATTGTCACACAAATAGGTGAAATAAATATGTAATGTCCAGAACAAATGGATTGCTTTGCAGCTTTCAGACAGCAATTACTTATATTGTCAGCCTATATGCAGATGTATAGATACAGACTGTAACTAGAGCCTAATGATAATGAGAACATCTGGAAGCATCTGGAAAATGTTGCCTCCCCTGTTGCTCACCTCTACTGCATATTTGGCCTTTCATTGTCTTGTACAGATTCAGTACTGGAGTACTATTTAGTAGTTGCCAAAAATCAAGTTCAGTTAGAGCAGCTCTGGTGAGCAGGAGGATCAGAAGGAATCCAGCCAAGTTTGGGACTACATGGTTGTGATGGTTTTGGCAATTAGCCAGTGTGCCCTTGTGTTTCTCCTTTTTTACAGCTTCACACAGTTGGTGTCCTGATTATGTTTTGGAGTGTATATTTTTGAGTTCCCATGCTATTTGCTCTCTTCAGATCTTGAGCTTCTTTTTCAGTGCAGTCTGAAAACCAACCTGGCTGTGTAATCCCCTGGAGCTAGAGAACAAGCAGTCAGAAGTAGCATGACTTGGAGTTAGCTACACCCATACTCAATCTAGGTGTGTCCGGGGGTGTCTGCTTTACTACTCCTGCTTTCCCTCATCCTCCGTGCATGTATACATACAGATGGTGCAACCAATGAAAGTCCCAGCAAGCAACTATAAGAGTTCCAGAAAGTGAAGGTACAGAGTTCTTCATTCCTGACAGTCTTGTGAGGTCTCTGGAAGATGCTGGCAATGAGGCAGATGTGGCTGGAGATACAGGTCCATAACTATCGAAGCCTGTCTCTTGTTCCTCTTCCAGGCATGGTATTGGTTGCAGCAGACACACAAGATCATGCAGTGGAATCAAAGGCAATACTTAAGACTGATCCCAAGGGACTTAAGATAGTCTTCAGATAGCTAATGGTCACCTGTAGCCATGAGACACTGGGGATTATATGTCTGTCTGTCTGTCTGTATTTCCTCATTATAGCTTCCTGCTCTCGCTACCATATTCTCACTTCTAGCTACAACTCAGTTATAGGCAGTGACTGCCATTCTGACTTCTTGTCCAGCCTATGTCTGTCATCACCTCAGCCTTTTCTTTGACAGAGGTGTGAAGTCACTTTTTCAGAACACATGATCACGTATGTATATTTTAGCACACGTGAGCAGTGTGTGCAGGGTGAGGGCATCATGCCACCACTGTTGTGCTGGTCAGTTGCTTCCAGCAAAGCTGAGCTTTCTGCTGAGACCTCGCAGGTGCAGTGGAATAGGTTGGCTCACCCACCACCAGCTCTGGATCCATGGAGTTTAATGCTATCCCACTTTCCTCCACTTCATTTCAAACTTTATTACTTGGAGTCAAATACAGCTGTCAAGTTTTATAGTAGAATTTTAGCCAAATGCTGAGTGAAGTATCGTAGGTTACACATAGAAAGTACTGATGAGTGGAACTCTTACTCTGCAGACTTGCTTTAAGTAGGGTTAGGTTAAGTACTGTTCCAAATGCCATTCCTTGCCACAATGCAAGTTTGTTGTCAGTGCTGCCAATTGTGGAACTAAACAAGTGGGGATGGCAGCAAGCACTCAGCAAAGGAAATAAAAGATACCTCTCTCAGGCTAGGAACAACTTGAGTTTCTGATGCATGCAAGCAAGCAAAAATGCCATTTTCTTTCCCACTCAAGTTTTTTGCTCATCTTTTTGCTTTTCTTTGTGCTGTGCTCAAACTTTCTAATTGTAGGCCAATTTTAGAAGCTATATTGGTTTTGAAATAGTGTATTACTCCAATGTAAACATTTTTCCTATCAGTTATAGGAGTATTAAGGTTGGAATAATGAGTACTTCCCTTCCTGTGTGCTAGCAGATGATTTTTCAACATAATTTGATTTTGCTTAAAGTATAATGTGTATAACAATGGATACCTGATCATGTATTCATATCTCAGTACCCTGGAGACAAGTTTCATGCTGACCATTCAAATGAGTATATCATGCAAGTACTAACAAGCCTGACTGGGAATAACTAAGTTGCATGTGGGCGTGAGAACCAGAATGATTCTGATAAATTCCCACGTTACAGCCTAACTGCTTGATTCAATTTAGTACTTACTTTAATGGGAGCAAGGTGATCTAAGAGGAATTCTTCTTGATTGTTTTGCCTCATGGAAACTATACAAAACCTGCTTGTAGTAATGGTAATTTACTATTATGTGTTTAGTTCTGGAATGGTGTTAAGGGACATAAGCCAAGTTTAATAGCCAGAAACATTATTTTGTCTTAATTTCATTGAGGGTGTTCTCAAAATCATAGAGACATTCCAGAGCTATATGATGAACTTTTGGATTGATATGATAGACTGCTGCCTTGTCATTTTCCTTATCTGTATAGAGTTATGCATACCCATGTGGTGGTTTACTTATGTACAGAGAAGATTATGAAATATTTTCCCTCTCTGTTGCCTCTGGTATCTTCAGGCCATGTATCTAGTTCCAATCTTGGTGAAGATAATTAAGCCCCTAGGCAAGCCAAACTGGGGTTATTTTATTTTAAAATAGACTTTAAAAACTTATAGTTGTTCATATGGTATCTTTTATGCTCTTTGCTCCTCTTTTTCTTTAACCTAGCTTTGTGCTTGCTGGAACCTTAAAAGTGTAAAACAAGTATTTGGAAGCAATAGAATATCTTCCTTACATTGTGTGGTTCCATAAAAATGACATCAATAAAAATTTAGTCTCTGTGCCTTGAAACTATGTGATGATTTTATGTGATGTATGATTTTATTGTTGTTGGTGTTTTTCTCTGTTTCAGGCCAAACAAACCAAGTGGCCAAGGAGGCAGCCAACAGATGGACTGGTGTGTATTGCAGTCACACAGCTTCTCACTAGAACAGCTTCAATAAAAGACCTACTCAGTGTTAAGAACTTTAAATTTGATTAGGATTTGACATGGGATAGTCCTCACTTACAAAAACATGGAGACATTTATTTTACTTATAAAACTATTATGATTCAACAAAAAGAATAAATCTTCTCAGTTTAGTTACTGAATATACTTTATATGCCATAACAGATTTGTCCTTCTGGTGCTGTCTTGTGCACTGTGTTAAATCCTGCAACTTGTTTCCTTGGGTGAGTTAAAATCTCTTAAGATGAGGAACGCAATAGAGACTGAAATGGTGATGCCCAAATATTCAGAAAGTTTAATTCTGTTCTTAATGTTCATTTCTTTCTAAAGAGTAGAATGTTTTGTGGAATCCTATTGCTGCTACCATGTGATGGATGCTGATAAAAAGTAGATATTTCTCAAACTAATTGATGAGTTTTTACAGGTAAAATGATGGATAGTTTTGAGGAATGCCTGTGTAATGAAATTCGTGTGGAAGTTTAACCCAGTTTTCTGTTGTTGCTTGACTTTGCCATACTCGTTCCCATTTTGCAAAGCAAACAATTGTTTGCTTTGCAAAATGGGAATGAGTACAGTACAAACAATATGTCCTTATGGTTTTTTAAGATTATTTAGAATATTGTTTATAATTTTTTGTCTAGAATAGATCTCTTACTGACGGACTGCTTGCTGTCATTGGTTGTGCCAAGTGCAGCAGGATATCATTGTCTTAGTCTTTGGACTATTATTTTATATCTGGGTTGTTTACTGCATATGGGGAAATAAAATTATGTATTCTGGGAGTTGTCAGGGCTTTCTGCTGTTGGTGACAGGCTGTTCTCAAGGCCTCAAATGAGGTAAAGGAACTGTGCTTCAGCCTGTAGAAAGTACTTTGCTATTTAATTAGACAATTTGGCTTTATGCTGCAGCATATTTTTCTTTTGAAGAGACAGTTTTAAAACCAAATGTGTGATGGTTAAAGAAAAGAAAAAATATCTCTAAGCTTTGCAGAGACAGGGAACACTTCCTCCCTTAAGGAATGCTGCAATTTATGGGTGTTAAAAATGACGTCATGAGTTTCAGTAAATGCTGCAGTGAAAAATTATGTTACATTGAACAAGATGTGTATGTTAAAGTAATGCGATGCTAGAAAGAGAAGTCCTGACTAAAATAAAGCTTCGTGAATGTCTTTTCTTTTTTAACTTTCAAAAAATACAGTGTGTGAACAAACACGCAGGACTAGAAAGGACCTTACAGTAAATTTAAATCCAATTTTTATAGCTGTAGACAGTCACATAGTAGGTGTCTAGTTGAAGAAGGACCTATAAAATACTTACTATGCATATTCACACTTACCTCATCACTATAGCAGGCTTACACTGTAATCGTAGCTTTCTGTCTCCTTGTAAAAGAGGAGCAAGATAAGATAAAGATAACATATTTTTATTTGGTGCTAAATCAATTATTTCCTCTTTTTTGGAGGTTCTTAACAAAAACCTCATGTTTTCTGTTCTAAATCTACTTGATAATGATGTTCCCCACTATGTACCTTTTTCATACAGACAAGAGATACTGCAAATGGAAGGATTTTGTTGCAGCCAAGACTGTAATTCATGCTTTCCTAAATACTCAAAATGAATGTTTTTCATTCTGTTTACAGATAACATCTTTTCAATAAAGTCCTGGGCCAAGCGTAAATTTGGATTTGAAGAGAGCAGAATAGATAAAGGTTTTGGAATCCCAGAAGATTTGGATTACATTGATTAGTGTTCAGTTGATGGCTGACACAGTTGTATATAGTTTGTTATATATTCATACCTGCCATTAAAATGTGAATCCTCTCCAAAAAGATGACCACCCTTTAATTTGCTGGTTCTGTTAAAGTTAATAAAATACTAAAAATATTTGTTGCCCTTTATTTCTTGTACTCTGTAGATAGTAAATCTCTACAGAAATGGCTTTTTCTGTAAGACAGGCTTAGCATGGACAAAGGTTATAGGGAATAATTATTACAAAGTCTTGAGACTGGATTTAACTTTTCCTTTGCTTAACTGGGAGTAGTAAGTACTAAGAGCTAGAAGCTCGAGGGATTTATGTTTAAACTTGTTGAAGGCTTTGGAGTGGGAATAACTGGGAACAATATGGAGTAGAATTAATTTTTCCCTCGTCTCACCATTGATGGAAAACAGTGAGACAGGAGGTGAGTAGAAAGGCTGAGATCTGGTTTCTGGTAATTTTTTGTTGTGTTGCTAGAACTGCTTTTAAGTTTAATGATAAAATTATATTTGTTGTTGGAAAATACTAGTGCAACAGAGCTGAATTGGTTCCAGAAAATATATTGGATTTGATGCTGAGAAAGCTGATGTGGTCAAGAGTGTATCTGCATAGAAGGGGGAGCAAAGAGCACCCATCCCTTCACACCACTGTGCACCAAGATTTAGGATATTTATCTGGGATGTGAGAGACTGAACTCAATTTACTGTTTAAAACTGAGCATTTTTGGGTTTATGCACATTTTTCAATTTCATGTTAAAAGCACAACCAGCCAAAATAGTAACAGATTATGACACCTCCTTTTTTTTTGGTGAAGTTTCTGAAGCACCTCACTTTGTATCAGCTTCTGGTTTCTAGTTCTGATCAGTGCATGGCTGCAGCAAGAGAGGTGGACAGTGGAGACTGGTGTTACCTTCCACAGCTGTGGATTGGAAGGTGGCATTTCTGCTGTATGGCTCTGGAGGATTTAAGCTTTACCTTTAGGAGGTAGGTGGGCCTGCTGCAAGCTATCACTGGAAAATGTCTTGTCTGTCTTTCATGTAACATCTGATGAGAGAGCTTTGCTGAAATGTGGCATTTATCTGGAAATGTGCCCAGAAATCTGCCTCCTGTGACCTTTCCAATTAAAAAGTTTCCTAGCAGTTCAGTACATGTTAAAATGCAAGGATTTCAGGTATGCCCCTGGCTATTGTCATCTCACGTCTATGAGGACAGCAAAGTTACCGGGAAGATAACGGGGGGAAGATTCCCTCTCAGAGAGATAGCATAGCAAGCTATCCATTACTTAAGGAAAATGTTTGGGACGTCTGGCACATAGGAAGATGTCATTAAGCTTAAAATTGCAATGGCGATGTTTCCTTTTATGTGTTTGGAAGGACTTTACTCCTAATGTGTCCAGTACTGAACATTGAGTACAGCTGCTGACTGGTAAAGGTGTAAGGGAAGTAGGTGGTGCTGAGCTGAGTGCAGTGTTGGAGTGTTCCTGAGCAGGCCTGGCTTTTGTCCCAGGAAGGGGGTGCTGTGCAGCAAAGCTCCCTGTGGTGCCAAACTGAACTACTGATGCACCTGGAGCTTGGGTGGTTGGGATGCTCTTTGGAGTTTGTGCTGTGAAACAGTGAAGAGGCAGGCTTTTTGGTTCTTTGTAGGAGATCTCTCTCAAGTGAGTCTTTTTTTGGTTTGGTAAACGTTTGGAGTGACTATTCTGTACCACCTAACAGGTTTGAGAAGCTCCTTGGCACATCTGTGTTCAAGAGCACATAACTGCCATGTGGTAGAGATGATGATGATGTCTCAGAAGGCTTGTTTGTATGAAGGAGCATTGAGCACATGAACTTACTGATGGTTTTTGCCTGTTAGAATCACTTTCATGTGGCTGACCTTCTGCTTGTTAAGGAGCCTCAGGTAATTTATGGTCCACAGCAGCTCGTGCACCAAGACTTCCTCTGGTACCTCTGTGGGATTGAGGGTTTCTTACTGACTTCACTGCTTTGGCTACTTTCCAAATTCAAGAGGGAAACGAAGATGACCAGCTATGTAAGTTTAGCTGCAATATTGTGGCTTCCTGTCTGTAGGGTAAAAGCATTGTGGATTGTAGTAAAACCTTTAAATATAATAACTACCATCTAAATAACTGTACTTGAGGTAGATTTGCCCAGAGATACTATAGTCAACCAGAATGAGCTGGCTTTAAAAATGTCAAACACAGCCATTATACTTTGAACACAAAACTTAGGTAGTTTAATTGCAGGGAATTGAACAGCAATGTAATTTTCTAGCAATGAAATTTTCTCTAAAGCTTTGGGTTTGTTTTACATGTACAGAACAGACATAGACACACCATTGCACTTTATTTTCTGTTCTGTCTCCTGGATGTCTGATTTTGTAAGGACACAATTTTAGAACAGTCAGAACAGAAATTTCTCAGCTAAACAGAAGAACGGAAGAGGTGATGCGTTACCAGAAACTGATTCTTACTCCTCTAGTGGAATAGTTTTATTTTGTGCTACCTTTTTGTGATTCTGGATTTTTAGCATAGGTCAATTTCAGCAGGAAAGGCAAAGCCAGATCCTTTCTGAGAGAAGAAGAGACAATTTGTGTATCTTGTATGTTCCAAGATACTTTGAGCCTGCTGCATCTGCTCACTTTTGGAAGTTTGTCTTCTTAAAAAGGTACACAGCAGACTGCTAAATCCCACAATATGAAAACATGTTGGATTGTGTGGTTTGAGATGTGTGTTCACTTCAGTTTTTAGGAGAAGCTGGGACTTTGGTCTTCTGCTGAGTTAAAAGTCAGTAACAGTTAAAATTATTTTCTTTCTGAGAATTTTTTTGCTGTTAGCCTATAGTAAAAATGAAAATACTCAAGCTGATTTTTTTGTCCCAATTTGTATTTTCAGAATTTTCTCGAGATAGAATATGAAATATTTCTAAAGAATCTAAGAAGAAAACAGTGGAGTTTAAGTGCTTACTTCTACTGTTATTCTTGTGGTTATGTCACAGCTATTTTATGTATGTCTTCCTCTTTTCTCTTGTGCCCTATAGGGTTTTTTGCCCATGTAAGGTAAATGGTTTCAACTGTTATAGCTAAGTCAGCAGGTCAGGCCCTTACTACAATTCAGGTTTATAATTAAAGCAGTTACTAGTGCAATGGGTGAAAATCAAACCTGTTTTTAGCAGAGTCTCTTGCTCTGAACAGTATCAGGTCTAGCTTTTTAAAATCTCATGAAGAGTTTATCTTTACAGTACTAAGCTGAGGTGTTGGATAGGCCTCTTCTTTGGGACTGAGGTTCACTGGCCACTGTGAAATAAGATAGATGCAGGAAAAAATATGTCTAGCTGATCTACTAGGAAACCTATATTATTTGAAGAAAGTTGCTGATTGTATTTGCCCTGAAACATCCCATTCTTCCTTGTCTTTCAGCTTGCCATCTGCATGCTCTGTACAACACCAATCATCAGGTCTAGGACTCCCTTTGTGGTACTTGCAGAGTGTTAAATGTTAACAGTCACAAAGGTTTAGGTTTTGACACAAGTCAATTGCTAAGCCTTTCACTAATGCATCATGTAAAATGTCATTTCTGTTTGGGGGAGTATTAAAAGGGAAAATCCGGGCTCTGACACAAATGGCACAGTGATGCTGTAATCACGTGACAGAGGTGGAACCGAAACTTCTTGGGAGAATGAGGGGAAGAGAAACCCAGTTTGTAGTTTGTGATGGTGACTAAGAACTTCAATGCAAGAGCTCCTCAGAGAGTCCTTCTGTCACCCAGGCATATTTCCACCAGTCAGGTGATCTGGTTGGTGCTTATCTTCACCTTGTTTCTTTTAGAGGTGAGGTTTGTATGATCATACTTTTCTGTCATATATCTTCTCCTTTTCCCTCCTGCTGTTCTTAAATTACCCAGTGATTTCAGCTAAGTTTACTCTGAGGGGCCCTGGTACAAGCTCACAATTTATCTCTTCTGTTTGGCTGCCTGCCTGATAAATACAGGCTTTCCATTTCCCACCTTCCACTTCTGGGACCTGAGAAGGGGTAGAGCATGCTGGGGGTGGGAGGAGGAAGGAAAGATGTCAAAGATGGTGATGGAATATTATGTGAGGGTCTGGCAGCATTGCTGGGGCTGAGATGGGATGGTGTGTGCATCCTTTCAGTGGGAAGGAACAGGTGACTTCAACAAGTGAAGTCCTCGACTAATCCTCAGTGTCACACACGTGACTGGGTTCTTCCATGATGGCAGCAGGTAACTGCCAGCTAGACACAGTTCCTGTAGAAATATTCTTGTGCATAAGGAGTCTGCCTCTGCAGCAAGGATAGCCTTTCTCTTCAGCTTCTTTTTCTCCTTGTCCCATTTGCGTTTTCCACCCCTCCACTGTCATTTCCCTTTTAGATCTGCTTGTGGCAACCACGTAGGCTGAGCAAGCGAAGCGCTGCAGTCTGTACAGATGGTTGTCTGTCTTACTCCTCCTCCTGCTGACACTGCTGTCAGCACACACACCTTCCAGTGCACAGGCATACAGGAAGGGAAGCATCTATCTCTGTGTTAGACTTGTCTCTTTAAGCTATGCACAGAAGGTTGCATGTCAGGAAGACCAGGGAGCAGAAAGATCTGTGAACACCACCACAAGCACCACTGAACTTCTCAATGTCACTTCTGACTCTTATAACGCCTCACAAATGAATGAATAGTTTTTATGCTATGTGGTGGTCGTACTTAACCTAGTTAGAAGAATTTTCCTTACCAAAAAAAGTTCCTTCTGAAGTATTTATAAAGAGCAGTTTTTAAGCAAAACCTGCTGGGTTATTTTCTGTTTCCAGTATTTGATGAAAACCCAAGTTAGTCGGAGAAAGGATGAGCCTTTCCATATGAAAAACTTATTTTTAAAACATACTCCATCCTTTTGTTTCAAAAAAACCTTACTGGTCTGGCAGCCAGGGCTGAAGTAAATCCTGTAACCCGTCCAAGGGGCACCTTTTTTCAAGTGAGATGGTGAACTTCTGCTGCACTGCTGCTGAAGCTCAAAGGGAAAAGCTGTTTAAAATTATGACTTCTAGAGAAAGCTAGTGATGGAAGAGGTTGTGTTTGAATTGAAAAAGGCCTGAGTTACCATCTGCATACTGAAGCCGTGTCTTACAGGGATCCCACTCTACCTGGACACCTTTGATCATGTCACCTTCCTTCAGGCTGCACCTCACTGGCATTCTGGAGATGGGATTGTTATGTTGAGATGCAAAAGAAAATTTTTTTTCTCTTTTTTTGCACTCTACAATGAGAAAAATGGTCATGCTTTCTCTCCCTTCCTGCTAAGAAAAAAAAGGGGAGTAAAAAAGTCAATCACATGCTTTCTTGCATTATCATTACTAGCCATGCAAAACAATGTCTCTGGCTGATCCTATCATTCTGGAGGATTTTTGAAGGAAGATAAAAAGTCAAATTTTCATACTTTGTTTTCAGTTTCTCAGAAAAATTAATTATCTATTGAATCAGATTTATTTTCCTTGTGTTGTACTTTATCAAAGACATACTCCCAGTGGCAGAAATGCTTTTTGATTAATTTTTTTTGCATGGACATCAATTAATCATCATAATAAGCTATATTCTTTGTTGTAGTGACCTGGTTCTAAGGAAACGCAGCACGACGGCCCAATGCTCTTGGCCGCTCGGGCTAAGGACACGCAGACATCAATGTGATAGACGGTCCAAAGGCCCTTTATTGGTTTTCTCCTCGGTATATATACCCTTGGTCCTTCCCCTACCTTTGGGGTCTGACTTTTACCTTATATGGTTAGTAAGGGGACTGGGTGGAGGCCGTGTTAGGTAGGGTTACAACATTCTTGGGGGGATTACAACATTCTTGGCCTCTTGTCCTGCGGCTATCCTTATCTCTGGGAGTCAGGTGAGGGAGGCCCTATCAGGTTTCCGTGACAGCCCGAAATCTTCCGACCGCCTGTCCCTATTTTCTCTGCCACATCTCCCCCCCCTTCTCTCACAAATGGATGAGGTAGTTGTCTACATGCCGATATGAGGTATCTAAGGTTGTCACTTGACAAGGAAAGGGGATTTGGGGTTCCTGAGTTAGTTTTTCTGCCTGGCAAGTTCTTTCTCGGGTTCTTGCGTCCGGCAGCGTTCCCTGTTGAACTCCCTGTTGAATTCACAGCATCGGATGTCTGCCTAAGAGCAGGATGTTGGTCCGTTCCAAGCGGGTCCGGACGAATGAGACTAGCTTGTTCAGTAGGCACGGTCCGAAGGTGACGGCTAGAAGCAGGATTGCTAACGGACCTATTAGGGAAGAAATTAGAGTGGTTAGCCATGGTGATTGATTGAACCAGGATTCGAACCAGCTTTGTTGGTCGTCTCTGTCTCTCTGTCTCTGAGCCAGTCTGTTTCGGAGTTCTGCCATGGAGTCTCTGACGACTCCTGTGTGGTCTGCGTAGAAACAGCATTCCTCCTTTAAGGCGGCGCACAGGCCTCCTTGTTGCATGAGTAGGAGGTCCAGTCCTTGCCTGTTCTGCAGGACCACCTCTGAAAGTGAGGAAACTGATTTCTCTAGAAAGGATATGGATTTCTCTATTCTCTGCAGATCCTCGTCGACGGTCCTCTGCAGCTGGGACAAACCTTGGTGATGGGTCGCCAAGGCCGCGACTCCCGTTGCCGTTCCTGCCGCTCCTAGGCCGAGCAACATTGCGATTGTTATGCCTGTTATTATTTCTCTCTTGTGGAGTCGGCTGGGTTCTCCGAGGAGTTGGTACACCTCCTCGTCTGAGTGATACAGGATCCTGGGAACGATTAAGACTTGGACACAGAAGTCTGTTGAGTCATTGAATTTGTCTAGGAACACACAGGGACTCACTCCGGATCTTTGGCAAACCCACATGCCCGATGCGGATGGGACTACCCACTTTTTTCTCCTGTCGGGTTTGACTACTTTGGTGCACACGTTGCCTTCCCGCCTAGCTAGGGCTGTATTTCCAAAGCATCTCCCCCTCCCCGTGACCTGACTCAGGGTGATTCCTTTGCGGGGAGTGTCCCATCTGCATTGGTGAGGGGCGTCTGCTGAGGAATATGTGAAAGGGGTATCTAAGGCGACTCCTTCGTAAAAGGGTGGTTTGACATCGTAACATAGCCAACAGGAATTGGTTAGGTTAGGGTTGGATTCGTTTAGGGATAGGAAGGTAGCTTCTAACATGCGAAGGATTGGGTCCGAATCCGACTTAGCTAAGCGATGTGTCTGAATGGTTCTCGCTAGGCTTGTCTGGGTATTCGCGACCCTTGTAGGTAAGGTTTTGGGGTAGGTCGTGTTTTTTCCTTTCTGCACGCTTTTGATTGCTTTGTTTGGTCCGACCGCTCGGGGTACTGACGGTATGAGCTTGATAATCTGCACGTTAACCCACTCGTTTGTTCCGTGAAGGACTACTGTCCACATTTTTCCGAAGGCCCAACTGGGGTCTCTGGGCTGCAAGACTGTCATGTTGTACCTAATACATTTCTGGATTTTTGGGAGTTTGTGGCTGTTTCGATGGGTGCTTTCGTGATGGAAGAGTGGTGTTTTGCAGCCTTTTGGCGCCCAAGTGAACTGTAAGAATCTGTCGGGTTCCTGTGGGTCCCACCCCGGCCCTGTCGGTCTGGTGTCTGTGACTATTGTTTCACAACCGTAGTGTCCGCAATATCCCTACCTCGGGCGATTACAGTAACTTTTTCCGGGGTTTGAGGCTGGGCACCAATAGGATAGGTATGTGTTTTTGGCGTATGGGGAATGAGGGTCTGGCTTTGGTCGTCCTGGGAACAGGTCTGTAATGCGAAGTATGAAGGATGGGGCGTCTGGTGTAATGACGTGTCTGAGCACCTTGTCATTGGTGAGGTGCCGTATGACCCACCTGAATGGCTGATGGGGATAGTACTGTGAGCTGGCTTGCTCCCTGGCAACTAGCCCCAGCAGCAACATTACCCAGAGATACCCTTGATGACTGGATCTCGCTCGTGCCGGTCCTTCGGGTGCTGTCTGGCGGCTCGGTGGTCTGTCTCTCTCCTCCAGAACGCGGGTGTGCACGTCTCGCGGACGTCTCTTGATCATGTCCTGTAAACAGAGACTCGCCATTCTCATTAGCGTTACCCTGCTCCTTTTGGAGATCTGGTTTGATCGATTTAAGTGGACACCACCTGATTTTTCCGTCTTTTTTGACTGCTGCGTACCCTCGTCCCGTGAGCATTAACCTCCAACCCCGTTCCCATTCGCCTAGCTCGTTCCTTATTATTACTCGTGGACCCTCCTCCTGCATTCGAGTGGTCCAATGTTTTTGGACAGGACTGTTTGTCTCGTCCCCCCTGGGAAATTGATTGAGCGCTAACAAAGCTGTTGCTAGTATGCGTGCCTGCTCTCCTGGGGGAATGGAGTTGGCAAAGCCGTCTGCTTTTGCCAACACCTCTATTCTGGTTTTTAGGGTCTGATTTGCCCGCTCTACTATTGCCTGCCCGGTACTGTTGTAAGGGATACCTTGTACCAGGGTGATACCCCATTTTTTGGCGAATTCTTGCGCCTGCTTGGAAGTGAAATTCGACCCGTTATCTGTTTTGATTTGTCTGGGGACACCGAGCCATGCCATGGCTGTCAGCCAGTGCTGAATTGTGGCTTTTGAGTCCGTTTTGAGGTGCTGCGTGGCTACTATCGTTCCGCTGAAGGTGTCTACTGTCACTGCTAGCCACGCTCTTGGCTTCATCAGTTGGCACACGGTGAAGTCTGATTGCCAGATTTCTGAGGGCTTGAGGCCTCTTGGATTGACTCCGCTGGTCCACAGTGGTGACTTCTGGCAATGAGGACAGGTCGCCACTACGTGTTTCGCGTCTGCTGTTGAGATTCCGCATCTCTTTGCCAGTGCTTTTGCCCCGATGTGAAGCGATTCGTGCAGCTGACGCGCTTCTTGTAACGTCTAAACTCCTTTTGCTGCGGCGTCCGCTTTGTCGTTGCCGATCTGGAAGTAACCCTTGACTGGGTTGTGGCTGTTGATGTGTATGACGGATATGGTGCCCCGTCGTGAGGAGAGCGCTTCTTCCAGCACTTGGGCTGCTGCTGATGTTGACACCCCCGGTTCTGCCATGGCTAGGCAGAGTTTTGCCACGAATATGGAGTCTGTCACGATGTTGAGGTGTTCCTCTCGGAAGAGTCCGCACGCCAAGGCTACTGCTGCTGCCTCCAGTTGCTGCACTGACAGTGTCGGGTCACACGCTTTGATGCAATGCCATTGCTTTCCTGCCTGCCACACTGCCGTTGCGGTCGAGGTCGTGGAGGAAGCGTCCGTGAAGACTGTCGGTCCTGGCTGCGGTCTGTCTCTGACCTTCGGTGGCATGTCTATGTCGACGATGGTTAGCAGCTGAGTCCAAGGCGGCTTGGCGGAGTAGGAGATTTCTCCTCCGAAGCCGGTGAGTGCAAGGGCTAGGTGCTCCGATATTGTTGTCGATTCTGTTGCCGGTTGCTTGCGAAGCGGAAGGTGGATCCTTGTTGGCTCCGTTCCTAGGTGTTTCAGGGCGAGTTTTCTGCCTTTTATGATGAGGTTCGCGATGCATTCTGTTCCTGGGGAGAACGCTCGAGCTGGTCTTCCGAGGACCACCCATTGGATCGGTCGGGACTTCTCGGTAGGTCCTTGGGCCAATGCTCCCACTCCTCCTTTCGGCGTGAAGTGGACGTACAAGTCCAGGGGCATAGCTGGGTTCCACCTGGCAAGTGTGCCAGTGGACATCTGGTGTTCGATGAAGTCGAGGGAGCTCTTTGCTTGCGGTGTCAGCTCCTTTGGTTCCCAGGGCTGCTTCCCTTTCAGGAGGTCGTGCAAAGGGTCCATGACCTCCGGAGGAACCAGGATGATGTTGCGAAGCCACTGCAGTGATCCTACCAGGCGCTGGACGTCGTGTAGTGTCTTGACGTCTCGGTTCACTCTCACCCTTGGAGGGGTCACGTAGGAACTTGTGATCCCTACTCCCAGGAATGTTACGCAGGGTCCTTTCTTGATCTTTGCGGTTGCGATCTCGAAACCGTTGGCTCGCAGGGTTTCTGTGACTGTGGACACCAGGTGATCCACCTGGCTCGTTGATGGAGCTGCGATCAGGATGTCGTCCATGTATTGGATGATGGTTGCGGTGGGATAGGAGTGTCGAACTGGCGTCAGCGCTTTGTCCACGGAGATCTGGCATATGGTCGGACTGTCCACCAAACCTTGTGGTAGCACTCTCCACTGGAAGCGCAGATTTGGCCGCTTACCGTTCGGAAACACAACGGAAAAGGCGAATCGTTCTTTGTCCTCAGGGTGCAAGGGTATGGAAAAGAAACAGTCTTTGATGTCCAGCACTGCGCATGGCTGTCCCTCGGGTATGGCTGAGTTTGCGGGTATCAGGGTCTGAACTGGACCCTTGGGTTGAATTGTCTTATTCACTTCTCTTAGGTCGTGGATGAGGCGATAGCCTTCCCCTGACTTTTTGGGGATCACGAATACAGGGGTATTCCATGGGCTAGTGGTCGGTTCTATGTGACCCTTTTGTAACTCGCGATCGACCAATTCTAATAAGGCTGCCACTCGAGGCTCAGATAGGGGCCACTGCTCGACCCATATGGGGTTTGATGATTTCCAAGTTATTTTGATTGGCAGCGCTGGGTGTATGGCAGTGGCCCTCATTATAAATTTGTGATCCTGACTCCTAACATAGCAAGGACGTCCCTTCCCAACAGGGGTGGAGAATTCTGCAGGATGTATGGATAGACTGCTACTGTTTTTTCTGGCCCCTCTTTTGTGTGAAGTGCCAATGTCTGGGCCAACTTGCTAGGGGAAAAACCGTGCAGTCTGATACCTGCCGCATCAAAGATCTTACGAGCGATTTGTCTAATATCGAAGGGAAGTAAATCGTCATTGCAAAAAAGCCCGTCTATTAAAGTAGTAACCACTGCTGAGTTGATCCCTTTTTCTGAAATTGCTTTCGCTATTGTCTGAACCTCTTTTACGTTTATTGGTGTATACGTTCGCTGCTGATTTCCCTGGGCCCCTGTAACTCTGACTGGGTAAGCATGAACGCTGGTCATATCCACCCAATCTGCACATGCTATCTTTATTTTGCCCCAGTCTGTAAGCTTATGTTGTGTTTGCTTCCCGGTTTTATTGAAAGCTTTATTCGGTTTCGCTTGAAACCGCGTTAATTCTGCCCTCTCGGCTTCCGAGTCACAGTCTGACTCGGTAGGCTCGGTTGAGCTGACTGAGGAGCTCTCACTTGTCTCCGAACCGGAAGTTGAATGCCAGTACGCTTCCGGTCTGCTCCGCGTTTTCCCGCGGCTCCGCCCCCGCTCCTCCCCTCGGGGGTGGAGTCGCGCCTCCCCTCGCGAGCGGTGTCGCTCTCGTTCCTCCCCTCTGGAGCGGCCCCGCTCCTCCCCGCGTGGGCGGTGTCGCTCCGCCTCTCGGGGGGGGCGCCGCTCTCGCCCCCCGTGAGTTTCCTGCCCCCTGCGGGGCGGGGTCTCCCCTTTATACGGTGGCGCCGCTGGGCGCGGCTCCCGTTCGGGTGTCCGCCCCCCCGCACTGCCCCGCGCATGCGCGGTAGTGCTCCTTCTCGGCTCCGTGCCGTTTTCGCCGCTGGGCGGCTGGCCCCGCCCCTCTCCCGCGTGGCCCGCGCCATTTTCAAACCCGTATGGCGGCGGTGCGGCTCTGGCGCCGGGTCCGCCGGCCGCCGCCGGCACGGCGTTGCCGGACTCCGCGGCCGCGACACTTTCCGCGCGGCGCGCGTCTGCCATTAAACCTTCCCAGAACGAACGCGAGTCCTGTTCCGCCGTCAGCGTCCCCGAATCGGCGGTTCGCGGTGGGGGGAGGGGAGGGGGCAGCGGCTCCGCGACCCCGGCGGGCTCCTCGGGCGGGCCGGGGCCGGGCGCGCTCCGCGGGGGGTTCAAGGGGTCCCGCAAGGTGGGCTGTGGGGTCGGGGAGTCCCGCGGGCACTGCGGAGGGGTCAGGGGGTCCCCCCGGGGCGCCGCGTGGTCGCGACCCGGGCTCGCGTCCGCGCGCGGGTTCGGGCGGGGAACGCCCGCCTCCCGCGTGTTGCCCCCCCCCTCCGGGCTGTTTCCCGGGGCCGTTTGGGTCGCAGCCACGCTCCCGATTTTTGGGGTTGCTAACAGCATGGTCTTCGCTGCTTCCCATGCCTCCTGCTGTTCTGAGGCCTTTTTTAAAGCTTCCTCTGCTTTAGCCCATGCCTTAAGACATTTCCCACTGCCTGTAACCTTTAAATCCTCGGCTAAAGCGAGTGTACATCTCTCCCACACCTCTGAATTCAATATGTCTATGGGACGATTTATCGTCCTTAGCTCTTGGAGCTTATTAATAGCAAGCTGAAAATGCTTGAAGTTACATCTAATACCCCATTGTAAATTAAAATAACTCACGACTCGGGCTACAGCTTCCATGAGGCTGAGGCGGTCCCCACGCGACTCGGGCCACGACTTCCACGAGACTGGCGGTCCTACAAGACTCTGGTCACAACTTCTGCAAGGTTGCGGCGGTCCTCGTAAAACTCAGGCCACAGCTTGTATGAGGCTATGGCGGTTCCAATTCAAACTCAGGCCACAGCTTGTATGAGGCTGTGGCGGTTTCCGGAGGCGTCCCTCCTCGCTGTGGTGGAGTCCAGGACCCCCCGCAGCCGCTGGCCTTGTCCAGGAGACTCCCGATCCCGGGTTCTGTTTCTTTTGTGTTCCCGGGCTTTCGGCACCACTTGTTGTAGCGACCTGGTTCTAAGGAAACGCAGCACGACGGCCCAATGCTCTTGGCCGCTCGGGCTAAGGACACGCAGACATCAATGTGATAGACGGTCCAAAGGCCCTTTATTGGTTTTCTCCTCGGTATATATACCCTTGGTCCTTCCCCTACCTTTGGGGTCTGACTTTTACCTTATATGGTTAGTAAGGGGACTGGGTGGAGGCCGTGTTAGGTAGGGTTACAACATTCTTGGGGGGATTACAACATTCTTGGCCTCTTGTCCTGCGGCTATCCTTATCTCTGGGAGTCAGGTGAGGGAGGCCCTATCAGGTTTCCGTGACAGCCCGAAATCTTCCGACCGCCTGTCCCTATTTTCTCTGCCACAATTCTTCTGTGAGCTACTTTTTCTCCTGAAATATTATTAGGCAATATCCTCTTCTCTAGGTTTTTAAAAGTCAGTCAGCTCCAGAGATCAGTGATTAAAAAAATCCAAAATCAAGGCTCTGCAGCAGATCTGTTTGTTATTTTAATGGCCATTGATGCTGTACCTGTCTGAAAAGGGTATGTAAAAAATAAAACTGAAGAAAGTTATACCAAGTGCTCCAGAACACCAGTCTCTGTATCATCTAGTGAATGGCAAGAAGCCTGGATGATGTGTTCCATTTTTGGTGTAACTACGATCCAGAGGCTCAGTGAATGAGCAGTTTATTTTCAAACAAAGCATTGAACAAAGCAGCTTCAAATCCATCTTTGTAATCTATCAACTTCTTCTGGTACTTTCAAGCTGTTTATAGAAGTTACCTTAGATTGGAGGTGGTAAAAATGAAGAGAGATTCACAATCAAAACTTCAAGATTTAAAATGTTAGGTTCAAAATTGGATATCACATTGTTGAAGCTGTCTTTTTGTTCAACCAAAAAAATCTAGGAGCCTTTTCCTTGTCATAAACTGTTTAAATCATTAGAAGATTGTACAAACCTAAGAGAACCATGCCTGTCTGGGTAGGAAATAGGTCTTCACTCTTTCAAGCTGGCACGATTGAAAATCTGCATTTTGGGGTTGTGTGTTTTCATGCTTATTCTTTCTTCAATGCTTGTACTGGAACTAAGAAAATTTTCTTCTGTTAAATAGCCTTTACTGCTATGCAAATTTGACTGATAACTGGATAGCAACATGGGGAAATGAAAAAAGGGTATTTAATGTCAAATTTTTTGGTTCTTTTGGGACTTTTCCCTTGTCAGTCTTCAGCCAACAGAGTGGGCATTGTCTGACCTCTGGTTTGAACTAACTTCCCAAATCAGAAAACCGTAAATGAAGAGCATAGATTCCTGACTTGATTTTCTATACCAACTCCCCAGCTGCATCATCCAGCTTTTGATAGGGAGCAGATAGAAAAAACAATCGCAATGAGTTTTTGCAAAGGTTTTTTGCCTTTTTACTGTTACTGTTATTGCCTAGCATGTCTCCATCCTGAAATAGGGCCAGAGGGAGGAGGGTTCACTGCTCAAAAAGCACAAGTAAGAGCTATGCTTAGATCCACCTTTGGTGGGAGTTCCCCTCTCTGCCCTTCTAGACAGCTTTATTTTTGACAAACTTACCCTAACGAATGCTTATCTTGGCAAGTGAGTAGTGAGCAGTCATACTCTAATATAGGTGCTTTTGCATCATAAACCAGTATGCAACAGTGCAAGCAATGATTTACAATTAAATTTTAAAAAATTCTGAGGACCAGGCTTGCAAGTGTATTATGGAGTTACTGAAAGAAATCCTTCGATATCAAGCTGTCTTCTTTATAATGTAATTTTTTTTTCAAGGTGAAGTATTTCAGAGGCTTTAGTTTCATACACCATGCCAATGCTAATTGCACAGTTCTGTCACCTCTTGTATGAACAACAGCAATGATAATGGGACACGTGGCCTTAGCTTTTACCAAAATTAAAGAAGTTTTGCCAGGAAGCCAGTGGAGAATGATTCTGCTCAAAAGGTTCTGTCTCCTTGAAAAATAAACATTTCTGCATTAAAGTCCTTTCAGCTTGCTTGATTTCTGAGTACTTGAAAAAGCATCTAGATCTGATTAAGTGAATGTATTTTCTCATCCAGCCTGGGGTTTGCCTCTTGTCTTTGCTGCACCTGACAGGTGTCATCTTATCTTGGGCTTGAGCCGTTAGAGGCTGGCCCGGGAGTTGGGGCAGTGGGGTTGCTCTCCAGTGCTGCGGGTGGCTGTGAGCAGAGATACTGCTCCTTGGCTGCTTGTGTGCAGAGAACAGCCTTCTATCTGGGAAGCTGGAAAGCTCTTGATAGCCTTGCATGGGAAATATTTGTGGCAGTGCCAGTAGAACCTTATTCCCTTTACTTTAGAGCTCATATTAATTTATTTCTCTTTTCAAGTCTGTGCCCAGCCTTCTGTCCCTCAGCCTTCATAGTGCAAGGAGAAGTAATAAAAGTGAAATATAAAGTAAATGCAAAGCAGACCAAATGAAGATGAGCGTGAGGAAAAAGCCTCATGATTTCTACTCTGAAGTCAACATTTTAACAAGAGAAAGAGCCTAGGGGTCCCTCCTTCCTCCACTATCTTGGGTAACAGGCATTTTTGCCCTGTCTGTGTGGCAGCCACAGGAATAAGCAAAATCTGTGGCTGTAAAGGCACCAGGAGTGTTGCCCTCCTAGATTCAGCCAGTCCCATGTGCCCTTGAATTTGACAATTGAATTTTCAGTCCGTTCCTTCATAGTAGAAGTGAATGACAGAAGAAAATGACAGCCTGCATGAACTACCTTGAACAGAGGTGCTCACCTGTCTCTGGTTTTCGCATGCTGAGAGATGCGGTGGCACTCAGCCTGGCTAAAGCTGTGTCCTGGGAGAAGCTTTTGAGCCCCATATTCATAGTTTTGAAGGTCATAAAAGCACAGCAATAGGAAGCTGTGACTGTTACATTTAGCACTGCCATTCCATGCCACTTTAAAATGTGTTGTTTTAGTTCTATGGGTCATCTGGTCAGGTTATTGGTTCAGTTAGAGGAATGGGATGCTGGTGGTTCACCATCCTTTAAAATAAGCTCTGTACCATAAATGCTTTCTTGTTATTCTCAAAATTGGTTTCCATGGTAACTCTGTCGCTGGAACAATCTTTCTGTTGATGAAAAGGAGGAAAATCATTTCCTTTTTAGGCATCCTCTAGCTCTGTAAAATTCCCTTTTTGCTTGAACCCTGTTTGCCTCTAGGGAATCAGGATTCTTATCTCCATTCACCTCCACCAAGTGTGTTCAAGGTTTCACCCCTACAATTTCCTTCTTCCACTCCTTTCTGCCTTTTGAGTTTAAATCATTACTTTTGCTTCAGAGATAAAAATCTTTGATGTTTGTTCTCCAGAATTCTTTGGCATGTGGCTTCTCTCTTAACCTTCTGGCCAAAGCTTCTTGAATTGCACCTGATTTTTATGAAAACAGAATAACTTCGCTGGAGTGCTCTCTGCAGCAATTCTGTGAGGCTGTGTAATGCAGGATGCTGCTGGATATCAAGCTTCTCACCTTTCCCTTTTTATTGCTAACTTGTTTTTACAGCTCGGCCTCAGGATGCCTTTTAGCCACAGCACTGGATGCCAAGGCAGAGCCCAGTGATCTGTGCTACAGTGTGGAGATTCTCTTGAGGAAAACCAGTGATTGCTCAGAGATCAGTCATGCAGAGACTGCAAGCAAGTCTTGAACTCTGCATGTGTTGTAATGTCTTGCTGCAGAAACAGCTATTGGTGTTGAAATGAAACACAAGAGGCAGCTTTATCTTTAGCTTGCTGTGGGGAAAAGTAGCCTCTCTGCAGCATCAGGTGGCTTTGAGACTGAATAGCTTTTGTGGAAAATGTGCTTCAGTCAAATGCCTCTTAAAGTACAGTTGCACAACCTGGCCTAAGGAAGAGACCAGCCTGAACATATCTTTGCATGCACACCATAAACAAGTCTTGCTAATTTTTTGTCTTGAAATTAATTACATTTTACTTATACCTCCATCTCACCTGCAAACTTAGGGAAAGATCTTACTCTACAGTGCAGTTTCTCAGCTGAAGCTTTCTTGGCATGCTTTAGGTACAATACAGCATCTTTTGCTCCTAGCCCCCAGGCAGGTTATTGAGCATTTTTCAACATCTGCCTGGACATCCCTGTGGTTCAGAGTATAGCTGTGCTAAATGCCATGGGAGGCATTTGGGTATCTGTGTTTCTTCAGAGCTTTTCAGGAGACCAAGTTCTACTGAAATTACTGGGAGCCTAAAAATCTGTGTAAGTTAGTCTCAGGTCTCTTCCCTACCAGATGCATTAAAATAGATAAGGGAGATTTTGTGACGGTTTTTTCCCCATTTTGCTATTGTTATGGACAGCAGGATTGTAAATCATCCTTTTCTGTAGGAGCAATTGAGCCAGGTTCTGAATACAGCAGAAATAGGCAAACTAGATTAAATGTCATTTTGCTTACTACTGTTTCTAGGGCCCAAAATACATTGGACAGGATTTGAGGTCTCAACAGCAGTAGATTTTTTTTTTAATAACTGTTTTTGGAATTGACAGTAGTGTCGTGTCCTTCTCCAGTTTGACAATCAGTCTCATCCACATTTAATACTTTTGAAAGATGGATGCATAACCTTCAATTACTAAAAGCATAAATCAAAATAAATCAGATTTCAAGTTTAATCCATTATGCTTTCCCTATGTTTTCTTGATTGGAATGGGAGTGTTTCCTAGGAGACTTAGAGGTGAGTTTGCATTCTTTTCCTTGAGAAAGTTGCATGTTTTCACATGCTTGTCATGCTAAGTATAATAAAGAAAATCTTTTACATTTTTCCCAAATGGGTAGAATTGGATGCTTAGATTTGTATAAAGCTAAGGAAGATAGCCTAGTTCTCCACTGAAGACTGATGAGTTGGCATAAAAACTAGACGAGTCCTGTTGTGGGTTGAGTTAGAGTATGTCCATGCAAACTCCCAACCTCTGGTTCTCAGGACTATGAATTGTGGGGAATATAAGATTCTAGCTTTTTACTTCATGTTTTTCTGGTTACTTGCACAAAAATTTGTCCTTTTAGAAATACCAGCCTGTCCTCCTTGCTATTACATGTCATGTTAGTATATAAATATATAAATAATTTCAGAACATTTTCTCCTATGACTTTTTTTTGGTTTTTTTTTTTTTTCAGTTGCTAAGGTGCTTACTTAGTGAATGCATTTAATTGATTTTGATCATCCATAATTGTATGGCCACAGACAAATCCAAGCAGTGAGGCACCAAATCAGAGGTCTGCACTGAGTAATGATCTGTTTCTTGATATGCTCAATTAAGAACAAATAAAATATGCCAACAGACAATGTAATTCCTTTAAGGAGTATTTCTAGCTTGAGTGGTAACATGCTTTTACATCTATATGATTTACTGTCCCCCTCTGTCTGTGTAATCCTCTAGTTCATGCTCTTTACACATGGCAATTACCAGACCACAAATGTATTTTCAGGCTGAACCTTTCACCCTTTTTTTGCTCTAGGAAAAACAGTTGCATCCCTCCTTTTGGTTTTCAGGGAATCATGATAGTGATTAAATTGCCTCTTGAGATTCCTATACTACCAGTTTCTAGCATATCTGTAAAAGAAAATTCTTAGCATCAGTTCTACTTAATTATTCAAGGTATTTAACCTAATTGTGACCAGGAAAAAAAGTCAGTTGGTAAGGTCTTGGGGTTTTTATCATACTGCTGAGTGCACACATATGTGCTCCTGGACATTAAGGGCTTGGAGACTGAGAACAAGGTACCAGGGTTACCCCATGTGTTTGCAGTACCTTGACCTGGGAATGTGGGGTTGGTGAACCACCCCTCCACAGCAGGAAGCACCCAAAGGGAAAACATGGGCAGATGTTGGCACTGTGGTGTTTGGGCTTCTCCTCATGTCAGATATGGGGCTCTGTGTCGTGGTGTAGGCTGCTGGAGCAGTGCTGGGTAATGCCTGTGGGGAGTTAAACCATCCACTGGGATTCTATCCTGCTTTCATTCTTCTGACACTTAGATGAAGCTGCTAAACCGAGCAATATTAGTGGTGGGTGAGGAAATTCCCTGTCCCACAGGCTCCAGCACACAGCTCTAACAAGCCTGCACTGTATTTCTGGCTGCATTTATTTTGAATTTGCTGCTCAATTTTAATGACTGAATAGATCTCAAAGTTGGAGCCAATCTGCAAGTGACAGGGCCCTCAAGGTGCCCCAGAGCTTCAGCAGCAGTGCTCATCCATGGCCTCTCACTTGCCAGCTTGCTCCCACGTGGCAGGGTAGAGGGGGGACATGGCACCCACCAGCAGGGACTTGAGACCCTCTGGGACCTGCATTGGCAGGGCAGGAGTGCACACAGCTGCAGGAGGCTGGCCCTTCACCAGCCCTTCACCATATGTACATCTTTCTCCCACTTCTCCAAAAATTAATACACTCAAAAGTAATTTAGCTGCAGGGATGCACTGTAAATTTCCTTGGTCTAAATGAACTGGTGCAGGGACTATATCCCCAGCTGGAGTTAAACAGTGCACGTATTGTTGCCTGCCTTTTTACCTGTGGGAATAAGCTAGTTGCTTGTTAACAGTACCTAGCAAGTGGGAGAAGAAAAGTGGCCTTAAACCTGACTCTGGCAAGGAGAAAAATCAAATGGAAAATATGCATTTTTAATACGCCACTGGGTAAGTATATAATAGCAGGACAACATTCGTTGTAACCTGATATCCCTCAGGAATGAGGGAAAAGCTGACTGCTTGCTCCACTGAGCCAAGAAAATAAGAAAACATGTAAGTGCAAGTGTGCAGTCAGCAGCATAAGGAATAATGCTTCGGAAAGCTGAGAGCAAAGCTGGAGTTCTGAATGTTAAAAGGCTAACAGTTTTACATAGAAACACAACTTATTATTGGTAACCTCTTTGTAGGGCTGTCTTTAGTGTCCTAAAGGAAGTCCATATCCTTGTGCATTTATCCAGCCACCAGGTAGCTGTGATGGCAGAATCTAAGGAAATACTTCATGTTAGCCATCTTCTGATTTCTTGCTGGAAACTAAACAGATTTTGGATGTAAAAATGTAATTCATTACAATAACCAAAATGTATTTCCTAGGGCAGATGTGGTGTTTTCAGAGGTCTGATGTTTTATCAAGGCCTGTAGAGGAGCAGCACAGTTGCATTTCATTTGAATGTCACTCAGCGTATACAATAGGCTTGGAAAAGCAGCCCTGCATGGCCTTCAGGCACCTGGCAGAGTGCATTTTTGGCACAGCAAGCAGAGAATGAGGCATCCAGCTCCTGTGGCTAACGATGTGCACGGCTTCTCATCCAGACTGTGCTGGAGCTGTTCTGCTTCCTGTCCAGCTGTGAGTGCCATGCCACTGGGAATAGCTGGTGAGCAAGGGGCCACAGCCCTTGGGATGTCAGTACAGCAGCTGAATGCTTGCACATCCCTGGGGAAAGGGCAGAGCTGCTGTGAGGTGAAGACCTGTGCATTGAAAATATGCTCCCCTAATGAACAGAAAGTTCCTGCAATTATTTGGAAGGAGGCTGTACAAGTGTCATTTTCAAAAGACAATGATAGAAATTACAGTTGCAGGGAATTGCAGATGTTCTGTGAAAAGAAATGAACAAGCCTAAAATTGTGCCCTGGGAAGTAAAACAAGTCTTCAAAATGTCCAGATCTCCTGATTTTTCTTCAGCACTTTTCTAGGCAGCATTCAAAAGTGAATTAGAAAGTTGTAAATATCTAAGCTGATTCTTGGCTATAGGAAATAGAGAGAAAAATTACTCTTTCAGCTCTTCCCAGGACAGGCTGGGCCTCCCTTCTCCCCACGGTGCTCTGGGGTCTGCCACGTGTCAAGGGCTTCTGCAGAGACTCCTTCAGCAACCAGACCATTTCAGGTGAGGGGAGTCATGTGGCTCCTGTCCCAGCATTGCCTCCTTACCCCTGGCTGAGCTGTATGTGGATACCACTCAGTTCCAGGTCAGCAAGGTGTGGGTTCCTGTCTGTTTTGTGCCTCAGAGGAAAGCTTGTCTGTAACTGGGCACCCATGCCTGCCAGCCCTGAAGAAGCATCTCACATTTACATGTGATATTGGACTTCAGTGATGGAGCTGGGCCCCTGAAGAGGACTTGAGTACCCTGTTTTGCAGAAGTGTCATGAGATACTCCACTCCTGCCTAGGATTTTACTGCTCTGTGGTGTAAGTATCCAGAAAGGACTGTTCATGCCGTGGGTTCAGTATGGGAACCATCAGCTTTCTCCTCATGTCATTTGAGTTGTACTGCTCTAAGTACCCTGTCACCCATGCCACTGCTGCCCATGCAGCCTGGGTGCAAGGCACTGCTTCTCCTTATCCCACATTAAAACCACCCCTGACATGAGTGCTGTTTAATGCCAATGCTTTGGGGTGGTCAGGAACGCTTTGTAATAGCACCCCTTGTCCTCAGGGAGAGATTTTATTTTCTCCTTTGTTATACTGTGGCTTTTCTTTTCCCTGAAGGAGGAAAGAGCTAGGTGCTGGAGGACCACACTTGGTGACAAACTAGTGGCTGCAGCCACACAAGTTTTCAGCAGATAGGTGAGCCAAGAAGTCAAGCCATGCCTAGAGGTGATCCTCATGGCAACTGTAATACAGCAGGCAGGGAACCTGGCTCCAGTTGGAGAGCCTGACCTGCATGTGCATCTTGAGCTGGGCAGCAACCAGATCCCTGGATTCTTTGGGCATGTTAGAAACAAGATGGCCTTATGTCTGTGGCGTGAAAAATCCCTGGTACTTCACAGACTGTGCACATTACGTTGTTTTGGGTTACCTAAATTTCCCTCTCAGTTTTGGATAGAAGTGAAACTCTTACGTGCTGTCAAAACCGGCAGTGGGGTGGTGGAGGGGGGAGGATAATTTTACACGGCAACATCTTTTTTTTAAACAGATTATTCAATCAAGTAACTGCAACTCACAGGTTTCCAATTGCTCCCCTAACTGCCCTCTGGCCGGTACCATGAAAGAAATAAACACATTCAACTTCTTTTTGTGAAAGGAGAACATCTGTGACCCATTACCATAGGATCCTGGGCTGCGCAGGCAGTTTTGGAAGCACAGCTCTGGCAAATTTGCCATTCACTTCTCCAGGAGTTTGGCATTACTGTTTCATCAGCATGTTTATTTTTGTTATAGTAACACTTCAGGACTTAAAAAAAGAGCTACAACAATATTTTACTGTGTTTTAGTAAGCTTCTAACAGTACTGTTTCCAATTTGGGTGTATTTTGAAATGTGCTTTACTTTTGTGCTATGTTTTTTCAATGTCATCAGTGCATCTTCCTCCCTCAAGAACATCTGCACACATGTGGAAGTGCTGCATTCTTGACAGCTAGGCTTTTTTTGTGACATACTGTGGTACTAAACTGATTCCTGTTGCTTTACACTTTGTCCAGGCTTCACCCCTTTGAGCTCAAATTTCAAACTAGTCGGAGGCCTGTTATCTGCCTCCAACTAGTTTATGTTCATTATTTTCAATTGCAGTGAAAAATGGCTCCACTGGGCTGAGGACTGAGGTTAAATAAGACTACATTTTACCCCCAGTAAAACCTTCTACAGCTATCAAAATCGAAAATTGGGCACATGGTAACTCTGCCGTAGTTCTCACCATGTCCTTTTCCAGCCCATCGAGCTTTGCCTGCAGCTGAGCCCCAGTGAAATACTGTGGTCTTAGGAATGAGATGCAGCCCGCGAGACACGACATGGCTCTCTGAGTGCTGCTGAGGTGTGCCCAGCCACTGCTGAACAGCATTTGTCATGCTGTGAAATCCAATTTTACTGTTTTATTTCTAAACCTGCTCAGGCACCATGGCTTTTTTACAAAGTTGGTATTTATTTCACACCTGTTTGCTACAGACTGTCCTTTCAATCTACTTATGGGCGTCCTGTAGCTGACTTGATCCACAGGTGCTGTTTTCACATGGATCATTGCCATTTTTGTGGGGGTCTCCCTCTCCTCCTCATTTTCCCTGGTGATCAAGAGCACTGGGGGTTTTGCCAGGGAAGCCTGACAAGGCAGGAATGGGGACTTCATGCAGCCCAAGAATACTTGTAACCTTCACCACCTGAGTGAGGTGGCATGGGTAGGGTGGATGCTTATTTTTGGGATTCAAGAGGATCTTTTCCTCTTGCCTTGAGATGTTACCAATGCAGTTTCTCACTGTGGTTATACAAACTGCATGCCCTTGCCTAGAAATGGTGACAAGCAGGCTTGTACATTGAAAAATGAATGAATGTCTTTTCAGGAAACCACAGTTTTACTGATGCCTGTTTTAGTGTTCTTTCCCTTAGCTTGTAGGTAGTGTAATTCTGCATTAAATGCTGCCTTTTGAACAGTCTAGGGATGTGCAAACCACCTAGACCAAAAGCTGGACATCTTGTGGAAGCATGGCTGCTGCATCCTGCCTTGTTTTTATTGTGTGCGCTCTGGCTGTTGTTTTCTTTTATTCACAACAGCTTAGAAACACACATATCAATGGCTTAGAAATCATTCCAGAACAAGAGAAAAGATATGCATAGGTACAGATCTCAAAGGCAGAAAAACATTTAGAATGCTTTTCTTCCCTTTAGTCCAGGCGTGACTTTGAGTGATAGAAACTCAGTGTGCACCCCAGATTTTCTGTTCCCCCTCCTCTTTTGTGCCTAGGTCCTGCCAGGCTCTCAGAGCAGCGTGTCATGTTTTCTACATGATGCCATCACTTCAAACCGTGCAGTGAACTCATGGGTTTAGGGAGTCCAGCGTCATTGTCTCTGAAGCTTTCAAAGCTTCGCTTTAGTTTTAAATGCCTCTTTAAGCACAGACAATGCTCCAGCAGGCTTGCTGAAACTAAATGAAGCTTATAAAGCTTTGAACGCTATTGTAACATGGTGGGTCCCGCAGGAGACTGCAAAATCCTGCTGTGTGCAAGGATCCACCACGCTTTCAAGTGGATGCAGTGTATGTGCTAAAAAATGTAGGCAGAGCAGGGCAAGGAAAGGACAGAGCACATCAGCATATTTTTTTAATTACCTAGCATTTGATTGATACCACAATGGTAACATAGCTTTTTGAAATAAAAATATTTACTATCCTTTCTTCTTCAGTACACGGAGGAGTTTGGGAGATATATATATATATATAAAAATATGTATACTTGAGATTCCAGAGTAAGCAGTTTTTTTTTAATAGATCACTTAACCATACTACTTTTCTTGTCAATATTTCAGAAGTTGCACTATTAAAATAACTTAATATTGTCCTATGTTCATCAAGCCTTCTGTGTGATCATATAGATGCTTCTTTTACCATGCAGATTTTTTTTCAATCAAAAATGCATGAGAAGAGGGAAAATGAAAAAAAAAAGTAGGCCAGGTAAGCACGCTTTTTTTCTGTCTGTGTTTAATCACAGCCTAGAAAGTCAAAACGAGCTGGCAAAAATTCTGCTTAGAAACAAGATGTTTGTTATCCGCAGTAATGAGTGCGGTGTCATTAACAGCTTACTGGGGCAGTGCCGCTGCCTGTTCGCCTTCCCGTCCTCAAAGAGGCGATGGATGGGCTGCTGACCCAGATCGGACGCGTAAGACGAGAGCGATTCCTCCCTGACAAGCCCCAGCAGAGACAACTGGTCATTAATTGTAAAAATTCTGCCAGCGTGTGGTTTTAGAAACAATTTGTACTTCTTTAATTACGCTGCCAGGGCAGGCTTTGTCCCAGACTCTCTTATCAGGCTGAATTAGTCTTTAAAAGAATTAGGCTCAGCCCAGCTCGAGCTGCACTCACAATCTTCGCTAAGAATCTTTGCTAGGGCGGGGGGGAGCGTGCAGTGATGGAGCGCATGACAGTAATTGTCACCAGAAGGAAGAGAGAAACTCTTGTTCCCGTACTGCTTTATTATTCTAATGATGCAGAGGGGCCCCGGCGGAGATCGCAGCTCCGCTCTGCTGGGAGTTACACAAACATTGCGATGGAGGGAGAGTGCCTGCTCCCAGGCCGCCGGCTGGCTAAGCAAGGCAGCGGGGCGAATGCCAGGGAGGAAAGGGAGGGCTGCTTATCTTCAGCTGTCCCGAGCAGACTTTTACGGCTGTACCCTGCCAGATCCTCCCCTCATTTTTTTTCCCCCTCCCTCTGCATTCACCCATGAGCTGGTCTTTAGGGATCACACAGGTGTGTGCTCAGGTTTGGAGGACCTGGCTGTCCTTGTGTGGCACTGAGCCCTTGGTGGACGGTCCGGTCGCCCAGCAGGGCGTGTCTGGGGAAAGGCTGCCCTTTGGGGAGGAATGAGCTAGCTGGGCGAGGAGATGACCCAAGGCAAGGCGTTATCACCTCTCAATCTCTCCTAGGGATTTGCAGCCTTATCAGGGGGAACTGCCCAGCTCTGCACTTGCTGATAGGGCTGGCCCCGGGCGTGGGGATGTGTAGCCATGGGGCTGATAAAGAGGAACTTGGCAAGGGAGGGAGGCGCTGGGGAGGAGGAGCTCCACTGGAGCCTGATGCAGACCCCAGGATGGGTGTATCAGCTCATGCCAGTGGGGCTTGGCAAAGTGAAGGTAACACTCCAGAGTGAGCTGACCACTTTCCTGGGGCTTTTAAAAGAAAAATATCTTACCTTCAGTGCATACTGTCTCTCAAACTGCAACTAACTGAAATACCTAAATATACTCAACTCTAGCGGAGCGTTGACTGCATATACATGGCTGCAAATGATATGATTGCATACTATAAAGTCTTCTGTTGGGCTCAGTTCACCCAGAAATTAATTTTGCCTAGTGTTTCTGTAAAATCTTACGTCTTTTTTGAAAAGCAAGTAACTATTCCCATACTGCAAGTAATGGGGATTTGTAATGGCATTTAGGGCTGGATTAATTTCTGTGTGCTTTATGATTTGCAGAAGTTTACAGCCGTATTTCCAGACTGCTGGAGGTAAAACTCAGCTCCTTTTCCTTGTAGTTCAAGGGCAAGGCAAACAGTAAAAATAAATAATTCAGCAGCACATCCTACTCCTGAAAAAACAACTCAAAGATTTTAAAGTATGACAGCACAGGGATTTGTTTTGCATGAATACTAAGTATCTCTACACCCTCAGAAAAATCTTCTCTAGCTGAAAAACAGCATCATCAATAGGTTTGTGAGCTTGGAAGAGCACTGTCATGTTTGCAGATAGCAGGGGGTGCTGCACCAGCTTCACAAGCTGGGCCATGTCCCACCAGTGCATCGTCCAACAAGTTCCTCATCCAAACATTTTAGCAATTGTTTGCTTTACCCGGTGAGTCGGGTGAATCCATTCGCTCCAGATTAGTCAGTATTTTCTGAGGAACAGAAAAGTACCATGATAGCCCATCAAAGAGGGCGGGCAGGGACTTGCCGGCAGCCTTTGTTTCCCCTTTCACACCTTTCACATGGGCGAGCTCCTTCTCACCCATGGCTCTGCAGTCAGACAAGAGGAGCGAAGTTGCTCTAAATAAAATGGAGCATTTCCATGTACATGGCATCAGGTACATCTCATCTCATCTCATCTCAATCATCTCACACATGAGGAACAGTCTGGGGCACATTTTGCTGGTAAAGGGATGCACAGAGGCACAAGAGCAGCGATGTAATCAGGCTGCTCCCATCTGATGCCTGTTACACAACAAGTATCTCCCCATGCGATCACAACTCTGCATCGCGGCCCTGATTTCCTCCCAGTCCTGCCCATTGCATCTGAAAAAGCCTCCAGAAAGCAAAGTGTTCAGTTGTGCTGATTGGTGAAAGTGGCTCTACCATGACTGTAGAAAGCCCCACTTCCCCTGCTCCCCAACCCTTTCCAAACACGGAAAGCTGTAAACATGCCTCTTGCTTTACACAGAGCAAGGGGGAAGCATTTCCAGGGTGAATCTTGTCCCAACCTGGACTACAGCTCAGGCCAACTCTATCACCTAACATTTTTAAACCTGCTTAGCTAAACCAAGACTGTCTAGGAGTTTCCCTTTAAATCCCTACTTATGTCCAGCCAGACCCCTTCCTGCAGGCGCTGAAAACGGAGTTGACTTTTAGACAGGCAAAAAATCATCAGCTCATGCTGGCACAACATTTTAAAAACTCATAAAGAAAAAGCTACTAAGTTAAAATAATATTAGTCTACAGCTCTAATGAGTACTCCAACTGGAACCAATTGCAGAAGCAATGGGACCTGTTTCCTACTGGCATGTTCAAGGTGCCATGCAGCCCCTGGATGGGGTTGTCATATAAGGTTGATGCCATTGTAGCTCTCTTTCTCTAAAGCAGGTACTCAGGCACCTGTCCAAGCATAGACACGTTTGCCAACAGAGAAACATCCAACCATTCCTATTTTGAAAGGCTGTGTTTCTCTGCAAGCCCTGGGGTGCTCTCGGGCACAGGTGGAGGGGTGCCTCAGTGTTCCTTTGCCCACGTGTGGGAAAGCCCAGACAATGAGATTAAAGACACAGGGGGACAGCGTGGAAAACAAAAGACCTGTCTAATCATTAGGGAGCAGGAAAAAGAGGGAAGAGAAGACAGAAAGAAGAGGATATGGGCAGGAGACAAGGCTGCATTACTGGCTATACTTTGGTGGTTGTGCAACATCAAATGCCAAAGTCTTCTCCTTTAGGAAGGGAGCCAGCATTTCTTTTGTGGAGACCCACCTGCATCTCCAATCAAACCTGAATGGCCTCTGGGTGGGAAAAGCTTTCCCAAGCACTGAGCAGAAAGGGCATTGGGCAGGTGACCCACTGCTGCTGGGGACCAAGGTCCCAAATGTCCTCATGTGTTGTCTCAGTTCAGGGCTAAAAATGGTTTATGTCATTTCTTTGGCTTTATTTACGAGCCTTTGCTGACCAATTCCCATGCTGCCAGTGTTTGTGTGAGTTACTATGTGTGATCGGTAAGGGGAGAACCAGAGGCAATCTGGGGCCTGTGCAAACCTTGTTAGCAGAGCATTTGCTTTAGTTTTCTCCTGGAGGTTTGCAGAACTAGTTTAACAACTGTTTTTTCCTGTAATTTAAGCATTTAAGGGGGCTGCATTTTTTTTTTTTTATTTTTAGCAGAAGGGACTTTTAAAAAAGGACTTTAAAATGCAATTAGAAGGGTATGTGAGGTACATGTTAAAACCACGTAACCCGCACAACTATCTTTGGGCTTTGTTCTACACTTATTTTGCAAACACCGTGTAATTCCTTGAGAGATCCAACAGCCATCTGAAACGGATCTGAACAGCAGCAGCGACCCTCAACATACAGCACTGCCAAGCAGTCAAGGAATACTGAGTCAAATTAACCGGACTGGTGGCACTGATAGAGGCTGCCCTCTCTAGAGACCTTCAAAAGCCATCTGGAGGAGTTCCTGTGCCACCTGCTCGAGGTGACCCTGCCTTGGCAGGGTGTGGGCTCGATGATGTGCAGAGCTTCCTTCCGCTCCTAACGATCCTGCGCGATCCGCAGTGGGACCATTGGACCGGGGGGACTTTGATTGTTTTCCCCGCTACCACGCGCCCCCGCCTTCCTCGCTGCGCTCTCCCCTCCCCCTTCGCGCGGTTTCTTCCCTTCGCACTTTTCACGCTTTTTTTTGTTTCTAAAAATCACCGGGGAGCCCCGGGCCCCGGCGCGGTGACATCGCACACGGGCCTAAGGGCATGGGGTGCAGGGCAGCTCGCCGTTCGGCCGCACGGCCGAGCTACACAGAACGGCTCCGGCGTTCCCCCACCGCCTCCCTCCTGCCTTGCGGGGCCTTGGGGCGGCTGCCGGGCCATGTGCGCGGCTGGCGCGGGGCGGGGCGGGGCGGGCGCAGCCGCGCTGCGGGCGGGGGCGGTGCCCGGTGCCCGCGGAGCCGCCCCCGCCCGCCCCGCCTCAGCCGCAGCTCGGCGCGGCTCGGCATGGCGGGGCTGCGCTTCCCGCAGCACGGCGGCTACTGCCGCGCGGCCGCGGCCATGAACCTCCTGCTCGGCGTCTTCCACGTCCTCCTGCCCTGCTTTCGGCCCGGGGAGGCGCAGGGACAAGGTGAGGGCACCGGCGGGGCAGAGCGGGGCGGGGATGCCGGCACTGCCCGCTCCGGGCTCGAGAGCGGAGCCGCCGCCCCCGTCCCTCGGGCGGCTGCCGCGGTGGCAGCCCGGGGACACAAAGGGAGCCGGGACGCGGCTCACCTCTCCCCTCTCCCCCCGAGTCCAGTTCCCTTCCTGCCGGCCCCGCGGTACCCGCCGGGCCACGCGTCCCTGCCGGCCCGCCCCGGCGCGGGGAGCCCCGGGCCGCCGCCTGCGGCTCCGGCCGCCCGCCCCCTGCCCATCCGCGCTTTCTCTCTCTCTGCCCCCGCAGCCATCGAGCCCATCCCCGGCGTGGTGGAGCTGTGGCAAGCCGAGGAGGGGGAGCTCCTGCTGCCCGCCCAGGTGAGGGGGCGCGGGGGGTGGGGGCGGCGGCGGGGCCGGGGCCATTGCGGGGTGTGCGGGGCCCGGGGGGCGGCGGGGCCGGCGGGGCGGGGGCGGCCTCGCCCGCTGCTGTCACGGCGCAGCCCCGGCCCCGCCGCCCCCCCAGCCTGCAACAGCGGCGTGGTCGTTCGGCTTCATTTGTTTTCTGGTTGGGGGTTTCCCCCCCTCTCCCCATTTATTTATCCATTTATTTATTTATTTAAACGAGTGCATTTGTCGTCGGAACGCACTAGACGTGCCTGTCGTGAATATGCATATATTTATTTCTCAGGCCTGCTCAGGTGAAGCCATTTTCCCCCCCTCAAATGACACATCATTTATGGTGCCGTTCCCCTTGTTCTAGCGCTTTGGTTTTTTTTGGGTCTTGTTTAGCAGCTTTTGTTGGGCAGTAACAAGATGTGATAAATTCTGTGTTGGCGAGAGGAACCAATATGGTACAATGCCCGGCGGGGCTGGTGAGCGAGGAGGGGCGCTGGAAGCGGGGTCTGGAGTTTATGGCATTTGAGGCAGTCATTTAACTCGCACTGACGGACTCTGCCATATGTTGAGCTCGGCCTTCTAGACTTCGAGGCACCAGGCTCATAAACGGGAAGAAGCAGTCCTTAGGGACATCATCTTATATGAGGGGCAAAAGCGGGTAATTTATTTGTCTTAAGCCCATATATCATTCTCTGTTTACTGCTCAGCCACTGACACCCATTAATGTAAGGAAAAATAGCAGAAGTGCTGTTTCTTAGCTAGCTAACAATTGGTTCTGCTTCACAGGACCCAGCATTTTGTACTGTGGTCTTATGAAAGTGTTATCTATTGTATGTCCAAATAATTTTATAAGATACATTTGTTGTGCTATTGAGATTTTGCCTGTTGCAGATGTGGTAGTAGCTAAGGGGAGGTACAGAGATGCTTGAGGAGCTCAACCTTTTGCATCTGCGTTCTTTACAGTGAAGATATTAAGATGCATTAGATGTAGAACTGTGTAATGTAGTCATTTATAGTTGCTTCTCATAGCAAAGCTGCAATTGAGTGATGATGACGTGATGTTTACTTCCTGAGGAGATTAGGTCCTCTTGGAAAACACTTTGTTCTTGAGCATCCTCATAAAAATATGCTTTAGCTTGGCTAAAGAAGAACCAGGCATGAATGACCCATGAATTTGGCATAGTTGAGCATATGGTCTTGCTCAGTTCTTGCAGCAGTGAAGACAGAGCTGAGGCTGCTGTTCCTCCATCATTTCTGTAGAGGCTACGTTAGGTATGCAGGCAAGAAAGAAGTCTTCTGGCTTCAGTTGTGACAGAGTGAGAAGTAAATCACAATAGGCTTACTGATTTAAGAGGTTAAAAGTCAGATGAGCTGGTCTGTGAGTACTAGTGGTGCATTGACTGGTTTGCATGGGTTTTCCCCTCTGAGCTTGAGGACTGCAGCAGCATCTGATGCATGAGTGACTACTCAAGCTGAGCAGAAGGACTGGGTTCCTCAAACAGGTTTTAAGACCAAAATTTGGTTACAGGCCTGACCCTGATGCTTGCTCTTTTGCTTCCATGTAGACTTGGGCTTTACCCAGCCCTTATTGGGCTTTGGCCCTGTGGCCACATTTGAAACCACCTTTTCCATTTGTTGTGGTGAGGAGGAAAAGAGACTTCCCAAAGTCCTTGCAGATATGGTGAGGGACCCTTTCAGCACCTCTTTTATGGAGTGGTGTCACTGGTGTGCAGTGGCTGGTCATGGCTTTTCCCTGGATGCCCAAAGAGTAGAGGATTGCCCATCCAGCCACGATCCTCTGTGGTGTTTGTGAGGTCCTAAAGACATGTCAGCATTGTTGCCCTCCTGGGTGACTGCTGGGATGGTGAGGGGTGTCACTGCAGAAGCCAGCATCAGTTCCTGAGATCTGGAAAATCGCTACATCTGTTAACATCTGACTGCCCTTTGTTAGAGAGATGCTTAAACTTGCAAGAGGTTTATTGCTTGTTGATCATGTTTCACTTAAAAAAAAATGGTCTGACCTACTGCTGCTACAGGGAGGTTTTCCATGTTCTCTTTCTTGCAAGAACAGAATTTCTCGGTGAAACCCTTGATGAGGGTTGTTTGCCCAGTGTTGATGTATCATAGCAGTGGTGATGTGATGGTGAGAGTGTAGTAACAGGAAGAACCTCCTTGCTTTTGAGTGGTTAATAAATGTTGTTTGGTAGGGAATGTTCAAGAATTGCTTCATTCCCGTGTTTGAAGATGGGTCTTGATGAAGACTTTGGGAAGAGGATTGTTTGGCCCCTTGATTTTTTTTTTCCTCCTTCTTTTTTGGAGGGAGTAGGGCACCAATGAGGATTTCACCTGGAGAAGTGAAAAAATCAGGGAAGGAACTGTGCATATTCCTCTGCCAAAGCACCTCCCTCCGACTGCTCTCAGCAGGAAAATGGATTAGGTTGCCCTGTCTGCCAGCCCTTTAGCCTGTTTCTGGCGGGTTACCAATGCTGTCTGATGGATGTTTTTATCTTTCTGTCATGGCTTTACACTATTATCTTATTTTCCATGCATCATCAACTGCCTGCCTGTGACAGAGCAGTTTTGAGCATTCCTTGCTGCCTGCAGAATTTGAGGATGAAAGTTGGGTGGATTGGTAACCCATTCAGCCATCCGGTTGCCTGCACATGCTTTTGTTCCAGGAGCATGTAGCGAATAAAGACATCACGTTAAGGGGTGAGGGAGGGGAAACAAAGTGTTTTAATATTTGTAGTTGCTTTCTAGGCCCTTCACAGCATCGCTTTGTCTACGTGAACTGCATGAATTTGCATGCTGGAGCACAGCCGCCCAGGGCCCCCGTGCCTCCACCCCGCTTGGTTGTTCTACCTTCTGTTTCCTCTTGCTTCCCTTTCATTGTTTGTGCTTCTCGTGTGCCCCCTTCCAGCTTCCCTCTTATACATATTTGTGCTTTTCCTTTTTTCTTCTCCCCTGGTGCTTGTGGGCTTTTGATTCCGGCCTCCTCTGAAGCCTGCAGAGCAGTTTGGGGATGGCTCACCCACTGCTCTTGCTCCACAGCCGAGCCCGAAGGGTGCCCAGAGCACGGCAGCTGGTGACGGTGTGCGTGGGCTCGCGCGCCGGGGCTGAACAGGAGCTGCCTGTATCTAGCCTGCTGACTGTCTTCCACTGGTCTGCTGCTTCCTCCAGCATTTCAGTGTTTCTTCCTGGATTCCCTTTTTAGCTCTGAGACCAGCTGTTTTTTCCCAGTCGGATGCTGTGGCTGTATTCCCTTGTGCCTGTTTCTTCTCTCTTGTTGAAGGTGGTGTGAAGCGTGGGGTAACCATGGAGCACCCACCGACCTTGCACTCCTTCTCCAAACTCTTGACCTCCCTTTTATAGCAAATGTGCCTGGGATGGGCAGCTGGATTTTTCTTTGAAAACCAGTGGGATTTTGACATGGAAAATCTTGAGTGTGAGAGACTTGATTAGAGCAGTTGTGGTTTTTATAGACCCCTTATAATTTTGTGGTTTTGCATGTTTGTTTGCAACTTGTTAATACATACTCAAATAAAATGTTTGAGAGAAAAGCTCCTTTATGTGAGACTTGACACCCAAGCCATTCACCACTAAAGGCTGAAAAAGCTCCAGATATTTACAGCCAGGTTGTAACACTTCAGTGCAAAGCTGAAAGGTAGTTAGTTATGTTTTAAACATAACATACACATACAAGTGTAGGAGAGAAACAAAATGACAATTGCTGTTCATGGCCTCCACCACTTAAAAGAGGTATGAGAGAGTCACAGTTGTGTGTTTCTGTCTGTCAGAAACCATGTAGGTGGTTACTGGGAGCCTCTGAAGGCAGGGGCAGGCGGGTTGGGTACCTGCAGGGCGCTTTCCCCCTGGCCCCTCGAGTTCAGAGGGAGGGACTACCTTAAAATTACATAATGAAGGTTAAGTTGTAGTTCTTGCTATCACAACTGAAAATGGCAGTAAGTCATCAGTGTATGCCAAACTTTATTTTGGTGTCAGTGCAGTGTTTGATGTGATGGGTTTTCTACTGTTCCTGTGTGTTGCATGTAGGAGATAAGCGAGATGTTTCCTTAGAGGAACACCTTGTGAATGTTTCAGTTTGGTTGCATATTCTAATGAGAATACAATAACTTCTTGTTTCACTTTACTGTGACATTGTTTCAGGTGCTTGAATTTTACAGAAAGATACAGCAAGTGTTTACTGTATCATGGTTGTTATAGACACTGGACAAATACAGAGCTGCTGCCTGAGTTTTCATTAAAAGGCTCTGCTCAGGTCTGAAAGATGATTTTTTTTTTCCCTTTTCTCAAGTAGCAGTAGCTTGTCTCCAGTTTCTGTTCTTCAGTGCAGCTCAGGGGCTAATAAGGTTAATTGTTCTACTGGTTTTGAAAGCTGATGAAGACCTTGATCTTACATATATTCATCAGAGATACTCAGTACTGCAGTGTGTCATTAATGAGCCCATCAGCTGTGCACAAATTAAATGTACAGAGTCACCTACTTCAAACAGGGTTTGTCTGAAGACACACAATTTATGTGAAAGTCTGAGACAGGCTCGGAGTGGGAATTGTGTTCCACTTTGGGCTTTTAAAAGGCTTCTCCAGACTCCCAGCTGAGCTTCTGGATGGTGCTGATAGGACTTGGGGCTGGATGGCCATGCAGATTATGCAGTAGCTGTCAGCTCAGGCTCTTGAGACTTGTGTGACACAAGAGGGGTGCTTTCAGGGGCTTTCCAACACAAGATAAGCACCTGCCCCATATTCAAGATAATGTTTGGAGGAAGTGGATTTTTTTCTTCTCATAGGTAGACAGGTAGACTGTTGGGAACTGCTTTTTAACTTTCAGAAGGTCTTGCCTTCCTTCCCCCTGTAGTCCTGTAGTTTTGAGAATTTTGAGAATGCTAGTTTTTACCTTTTTTTTTTTTTTTTTTTTTTTTTTAATAAATCCTCAGTGTAAACCTTTGTGCACATGTAGCCTGGATCACACAGAGGAGTGAAGACAGGAGAAAGCTGGACATAGAGGTCTGTGTGTTATCAGAGTTGAGGGTGATTTTTAATTTTTTTTTTTCCTTGTGCAGCTGAGATGTGCTGTGGCTGTACTGTAGATTGGGAAGTTTGCTTCATTGTTGCTTGGTGAAAAGTGGAGAAATGGTAAGGTGGCTAGTGTTAAGGGTGAGCACAGTGTAATGACACAGACCCAAGTTCCTGATGCCTGGCAGATGCTAAGCCATTTAGAGGAGGAACTAAGCCATTTAAAATGAGGATAGCTTGTTATCTGGCTGTTTCTGGAGAAGGTGGCTAAGGAGTCCTCCAGTTCTGCTTGGTATTGTACTGAGTACAATAAGAAGTACAAAAAGAGCTTGGAGAAGCTGGAAAATGTGATGGGTTTGTATCATGCCAGCCTGGTGAAGTCTAGCAGCAAGGCTTTGCAAGGTCTCTGGAGGAGATGGCTGGGTCTTCATGGGGACTAGGTGCTGGGACCTCTAAGTAGATCTGAGCTGAAGAGCTTTGTTGTGTACTGCAGATCCTGGACAATTAGCATGGTGTCTCCAACCTCTGGGCAGGCACACAGGAAGATTGTCAAGACCTCAAATTAACTTGTACTTCCCTGTCAATCTTGTTCCAGATTTGGTTATGTTATGGTGGAGGCTGTGCTGCTTCTCTTGTATGAGCTGCTTGTGTCAAAAGATGGAAGTTCAGATGTGTCTGGTAGCTTTTGGCAAGGTCTCTATTAGTATTAGCCATAAGGTCATTATTTTAGACACAGTAATTATTAGTATTAATGTTAGCATTCAGCATATTTGCTGCCATAGTGTGGTGTCGTTTTTCCTCACTTCATGAAGCTCAGGTCTTCAGAAATCCTGTTGCTTGTCCCATTCAGTAGGCAGGTAGGGCTGCCTGATCTGCTTAAGCATCTGAAGCCTGTAGAAAGATGTTTTATGTTTACAGGTGGTTTTTTTTTTCCAGTATGTAGTGAAAATAGGTAAAGTCAAAGCTGGTGGCTTGGGGCCTGTTCTGTGATATGCTTACATGGGAAACATGTAGGAGGGGTGGTGGAAAGTACAGCCTTTTCATTTTAAAAAGATTTTTCCCCCTAGCTTTTCATTGCTAAGGTCTCTAGTTCGTGTCTTGTAGAAGCATCACCTGCAGAAGCTGGGAAAACTCACCAGTTGTTCCTGGCAGGATGACTGTAACCTCCTCCTGAAAAATGTTAATTGCCCTAAAGTTGTCCCTGGTTTCATCAGCAGGGGTTGAGTGGCTGTAACACACTTCATTTTGAGTTGTACCTAAAGCTTTCCTGGAGATCTTGGCCAGTTCAGAGTAGCTACTCCTTGTTTTAAATGGATTTCCTGCAGGGAGCTCATTGAACCAACACTTGAGTTCATTTCTGTAGACAGCTCAAAGTGGTTTGTGGTGAACTGCAAGCTGACACAATTTAGCTGCATGTCTTGAAAATTACCTGAGTGCAGCAACTGAGCTAAGCTAATGTGTTCAGAGCTTCTGCTCTCTCTGCTTTCTGTGCATGCTGCTAATCAGTGATAAGATGTGGGTTTGGGACCTCACTGTGCCAGCTGGAATGTGGTACTTTGCCTTTGCTTTTGGCATTGGCAGGTGATCTTCATTTCAAGGCATTCTGCATCCTATTTCCTCAGGTACTGGCTATTGAAATTTACTGATGGGGCAGAAAATTTGGAAGTGGAGGAAATAGTCTTCCTGTAGTTTGAGGGTAATTGATGGCTTTAGATTGAAATTCTGTGTGTGAGAAGATTTTGTACAGGTACACTTGCATAAATGGAAAATTAGTCTGTTCAGTCAGCATTTGGGAAGAAGCAGCAGAATAGCCAGGTTAAGTCACCATTTATCTTTTGCAAGGTGAGCTGAAACCTCAGATGGGATGTCCATCAACCACCTTACCTGACTCGTAAAGGAGTTGTAGGAATTTTAGATTTCTGAATTTGTTTTGCAAACAAGTCACACGAGACTCCATCTCTGATGGAGTTAAAGTGGTACATATGTCCAGTGTAGCATGTTGCAGTTCTGAGATTCTTACACAGTATTTTCTCTGTTTGTCAGGCTGATTCGGAGGAGGATGTGGAAGAGCATCCACAAGAGCAAAGGTAAGCTAAACTCAAATGAAAGCAAGAGTATTGAAGTTCATTTTGGTTTTTGCTTTAGGAAATACCAAAGTGTGATTGGGCAGACTAGTAAAAAATTACTTTTTTCTCCTGCATGTTAAGTAGTTTTTTATTATTTGTGGCTTACAATTTTCTCAACTTAATGTTAATATTGATTTATTAGCAAAACCAGAAAACCTGTGCTCAGCGTATGCAAGTACAAAATACCTTCTTGCATCTCTTTCTTGTATTACTCTCTAAGAGGAATTTGCTTCTCATGGCTTTCACACAAAAAGTTAAATATTTATTAATTGTTTTGTTGTATATTTTGTAATTAATTTTTTTAAAGGTGGGAGACAGTTGTCCATTACAAAATTTGTAAATGTAAGTGGTTTTGGAGTGTTAATTGACACCAAGGCAAGGAAAGAGGTGAGGGAAATTTAAAGCCAAAGGTTTATTAATGTGTTGCTATGGAACAATAAATATTCTGCCCTTATGTCTTGAAATCAGATAAATAATGAAGCTCATCAAAACTATAGCCACAACTCTGTGGTTTCTGTTAATATTAGGCCTTCTGTTTTGAAGGGTTGGGTAAATAGCATGGCAGATTATTTTTTAAATAAGCATTTTGTTTCCTCTGAGTGTCCAGGTTAAAATGCTTGGATATGTACCCGTGAAACACTTCCTTCCTTTGGTATGTGTTAATGTGGTTACAGCTTTCAGTGCCATGCCAGCCAGAAAGATCACAAGACTTAAAATAAACATGTGGAACAGCACTGTTTTCTGATGGCAGCAGTTAGCCACAAATGCTTTTCTCACTTATCTCCCGTCTTTGCCCTTAGCTTAGGTTTGAGAGCAAGTAGATGTGATAACACACAAGCCTTGGGAGCTGGGCAGAAGGAGTAAGCCTGGGGAAGGGGAACAGGATGGTTATGATGGGTCTGTCCTGCACTGCAACCCTTCTTCACATGGCTTTTCCCCTTGCTGCCCCATTGGGAGCCTTCTCATCTGAACCCAGCATCACATTAAGGCTCCTGTGCCTCATCTCCGTGGGAATTACAAAGATGGTTTGGAAACAGGATGTGAGAATTACTGTGGCTGCTGACAGCTGGTGCTGATTACTTGTGCTTGCCTAAGTGCCCCAATTCCTACCTGCAGAGGGGATTTTTTTTTTCTTGCCTCCTCTTGTGAAAATAAGGGTAAACTACTGAAAGCTGCATTTCCCTGCACAAATACAGAAGTTTTTGATTTTTTTTCACCTGGGAGCCATTATGTTTTGGATGCAGAATTTTTACTGTGTAACTTTATTACCTGCATGCTTTCTTTATTGAGAGGTAGTCAAAAGGTAGCAGTCTCTAGTGCTGTGCTTAAGATTGTTTCTGGTTGTTTCCTTAGTAGTCAGAGAGATGTAATTTAGGTGGAAAAAAATTCTCTATTTGCCTATTTTTCTCTGGAGGTGGATGGGATAATTGGCTACTATGGCAATAATAAAAATATTATTGAAAATAATTAGTTCTTGAGACTTGGAGAGGAAAAAGTGATTTGACTGGAGTTTTTTTTAGGTCATTCAGGTGCTTAAATTTTTTTCTGGTAATTATTAGTTTTCAAAAATGAATTTGCTTTTTGGGAGTAAAGTTTGTAGAGGTTCACTTGCATGGTGGAAACATCCTTCTATTGTCGTACTGAAATGCTTCAGGAAACTTGCCTGAACAGATCCTGGCTTGTGTGCATCTTCTAAACTATTTGTTTTGCTGCTGTATGTAAACACATACATAGACCTATGTGTGCTCTATATACTGAAGGAGTGTTATAGTGTAGACTTCATGAAGAAGAGCCAGCAAAGGTACATTGGAAAGATTAGAATTTCTTAGTTTATTTCCGGATTAATTTTCATTCCTCTAGCTTACATTACTATATGGTGAAATCATGGGGATTTCCTTTTCCTGTAGCAGCAAAACCTGAAGCTTGCAGCATCTTCATCTCATTGTCTGACTGCATGCCTGGGGGAAATCAGCTGAAGCTACTGTAATTTGATGTGAAGCCCCAAGAAGCAAAGCACCTTAATGTAGGGGATGAGCAGAAGTTAAAGGAGATAGAGAAATCAGGAATTTCCCCAGAGATGAGGGAAGTATAGGGAGTTTATCATTTTGGGGCATGAAGGAGAAAGTCTCTTTCCAAAACATTGTTTTATTCACTTTTTAATTCTAGGTTAGTGGGTTCCCTGGGAGCTTGCTAACCTACTTTGAAAAAACCAAACACAACAAAAGCAGTAAAGTATTAATAGTCTTTTAACGGACTTCCTGTGCATGTGCATTGTAAGATCTTCCTTTTGGGGTGGTCTTCTTGGTTTGCTGCTCTTGTGGCAAGTACACAGGGGAGATGGATGTGGTCTTATAATTTCTGCCTCAGGTTTAGCTTTAACGAATAGAGAAATTTGCATGGAGGTAAAAGACATTGTCAAAATAGTAATTTTTGTGAAGAGCTATTTCAGAGGTGAATGAGAAATGGTTGATTAGGTCCATGGGTTTGCAGCTACCCTGAGTGAGAAGGTCATTATCAACTCCTTAATTTCCACCCTATGATTCCTGCTATTCTGGTTGCTTGGATGCTTCCACAGGTTGCTTCATGCTGGTTTGTGTCTCTCTGGGTCAGATTCTGAAATAAGAAATGCAGCACAGTAGACACTTGAGTACTGCTTCAGGCCACACACTTTAACAGAATTAAAATAATGTGTATTTGTACTGGCCTATTAAAAAGCTTCGAGTTTCCTTAAAAACCTTTGAAAGCCAGGAGTAAAAAGATGCCTTCCATAACAGTCAATGGCAGGTGTTGACATGAAAAGGTTTTGTTGCTGTGTTTGGAGGACGGTTTTTTTTCCTTTTTTGTTTTTTGGGGTTTTTTTTGGCTTGTTTGGTTTTTTTTGGGTTTTTTTGGTACTCCTGCCCCTTCATCCTGGTGATTTTGGTTACAACTGATTAACTGCTACCACTGGCAGTTACAGATTTTGAAGGTTTAGGTTCTTGCTAAAACAGCATAATGAGTCAGGACTCAAGGCAATGGCCTGAAGTTGTGTAGGGAGATTTAGGTTGGATATTAGAAAAAAGGCTTTTCAGCATTTCTTGTTGGCCACTGAAACAGGCTCCCCAGGGAAGTGGTCACAGCACCAGCCTGACAGAGTTCAAGAAGTGTTTGGACAACGCCCTCAGGTCCATGGTATGACTCTTGGGTATGGTTCTGTGCAGGGCCAGGTGTTGGACTTGATGATCCTTGTGGGTCCCTTCCAACTCAGGATATTCCATGAAATGCAGAAGTCTGGCACAAATAAAGAGACAGTACTGTCAGGTGATGTGCACAAATGATGCTATCAAAATTTTTACCTTTTTACTTCAAGGAACTAGACTTGGACTACAAAAAAACCCCGTAATTTCATGTGTATGACATTGTTAGTACTTGGGTTTTGAGGACTTCTGGAGAAAGGTCTTTGAGGATGCAGTTTTGCAGCTGGCACATTAAGGAACATTTGCGCCCAAATAAACTGCTGTACTCAAGTGAAGCATGCATTCTTAATATGTGATGCATAATGATTGTCTATGAGAAGGGAAATTCATAAAATACTAGAAGTATGGAATGAAATTAGCCAGGAAGAGGGCATTTTCCAGCCTTTTCCTATGGCAGGGCATGTTTTGCTTAGAGTTGATGGGTATCAACTGCTAGGAAAATTCCAAGTGTGATGCATTTGGCTCAGTCAGGCATTTCTGTTGAACCTTTGCCTTTGATCTCTGGAGAGCATTTGACCCTGTGGGCTGGAGCTGCTTGGAGCAGGAGATGGTATCGGGTCCCAGTGGGCTCCTGCTAGGGTGTCCATGCAGCCTGGGAGTGACAGCTGATGCCCAGCACTTTGACCTCTCCTGATTGCTTGGTGGAATTACTCCTAATCCTGTTGTTTTTGCTGTGCCTGTGAAATAGTGCTCCAGATGTGAAGGAGAAATTGGAGGTAGAGGTAGCAAGGGAGCAGCTTACTAGCTGCCTGAGAGAGAGCAAAGCAGTCGAGGCGCACAGACTGCAGGATTGCTAGGGGGTTTAGGGAATACTTAAGAGATGGAGTTACAACGTTTGCTTCAGGAAGAATCCAGAGTGGCAGTGGGAGAACGAGCCTCCTGTGCATTGTGAGGCTGTACATTGCAATTCCTCCCAGGCCACAGCTTCATCTCTAGTGAAGAGGCACAAATGAGCTCTGGCGCTGTGGATGGAGTATTAAGACACTTCTGAGGTGACTCATCCTTCCAAAAAGCCTGTGGTCTTAGTGCCATAATTTTTGACAGTCCCAATTAGAAAGTAGTGGCATGGGCCTGTGTGCAGATAACTAGCTTGGGTGGTGGCTAAGGCAGGAAAAAAGAGATAGAAAATCTGGTTGATCCTAACCTATTTTTCATTTTCCTTCTGCTTTTTGTTTACTGAAATGAATAAAAATTGATTTTGTGCCAGCAGAATGTCTGAATATTAAAAAAAAAAGTTTGTTGTATTTATTTTTAAAATATCTTTTATTAAAATCAAAGTGGGTATCCATTGAGAAAGAGTTTCAAAATGAAAAGTTGAAAAGTAGTTCTGAGACTGTCTCAGTGAGTGCTTTAGCTGTCTGAAAGGAACCATCTTAATATTTTCAACCTAAGCTTGTATGGAGTACCACTGAACATTTAGATTGTCATTAAACTTACCCCAAAAGTAAATCTAACTACATGAAGACTTGTCCTAGAATGTATGCTTGGTCTTAACTTGTAATAATGAAAGCTGCTTTTATTAAGGTTTTAGTGTTTTTAAAATTTTTTTTACAAAACAAGCAAAAATATTAAAAAAGAAAAGAAAAAGCTGAGTTTCCTGGGAAAAAGCTTTTTAGTCCCATTACCATACTTGCATAAGGTAGAAATTTCTGCAGTATGCACAGAATGTATGTTTTTGGTGTTTAGCACAAAATCCTTCTTCAATATTGGCTAACTTTTGTTTTAATTGATAAATCATGGCTGTTGTGCCCCACTTCCACTTTTTCTAGATCATCAAGGGACTACTAATTTTAAGTTTTACTGGATGCCTAAAGAAATGAAATTTACATTACCTAATCCTTAGAAGTAAGGGAGAAGAATTGAGATGGACACACCCACCTATAACACTTAGGTGAAAATCCCTAAGGAAACACCTGTAGGAAACACAGGATATTGTGAAACTGGACTAAAAGCAGCTTACTGAAAAGAATTGCAAGAAGTCAATGAAATTGGAGGTTCTCTTGTAGATGAAGAAGCAGATAGTTCCTTCCAAAATAATCAGTGTTACTCTTCCTCTCCTTCCTTATGCCTCTGCCAGGTACAGCTAGGGTGGCAGGCAGAACTCCTGCTGCTTTAATTGTTTATCTCTGTTTTATGTGGCAGTTGATTCACTGATGAACTTTGCCTTGCTGAACTTTGTATTAGATGCTCTTAGGGACAGCTCTTCCCCTGTGTGCATTGCTTCTTCCAAAACAGCAGTCCTTTCACAAAATTACGTTGTTTGCCTGATGATACAGGCAATGTGTGATGATACAGGGGTAAAAAATGATACAGGGGGTAAAAAGTGTGTTTTGTTTTTTTCCTTGGGACATTGCATGGCAGTGCTGTGTGCTAGCAAATGTTTTCAGCTATTGTTTGTATCTTTGTTTCTGAATTGTTTTCAGACATTTCATAAATGAGACAAGTTGCCCAGGCCAGCTGTACAGTGTTTCATACCAAACTGAGGAGGTGACCCTGTGGCTTTCTGTGATCATGAGATAATGGCAAATGACAGTCTTGCACTTGTTTGCAAAGGCATGTCAAACTTCTGTCCTCAGTGTAGGTACTCCTTGACCTTGATGGAAATACTTTAAAGGTGATGTGTGGCCATATTTAATTACTCTTAGACTTGCTGTTGCAGTCCCACTCATCATCAAAATCTTGTCTGTTTGCATTGAACAAACTCTGCTGGAATGTGTGTATTTCTCTCACTTTTGTGAGCTCTCTTGGGCTGGAGGATGTTCATGTCTGGACCAGAGACTCTGTGATCTGTGTCAGCTTGTATGCTACCTAAAATGGACTTTCTCATCTGTGGGTGACAACTTGGCTTTGAGAAATGAAGGCAATCTTGGTATGGTAGTTGCCAGTTGGCACTTTTGCATTCGTATGGCTCATGGTGCCTTGAAAAGCCACACAGGCTTCTATGGAAATACCAGTTTATATACTGGTAAAAATAGCAGGCTGGGCTGTGAGGTCATTGTTTGCACAGGGATTAGTGTGTATGGGGAAATTGTGTTTGTATGGAGAAGTTTTGTTTGTGGATATGTGCTACTGTAGGAAACTTTCTCACATGTAATGATCTGTTTTAAAAGGACAAATAAACTATACTTTACATTTGGTGCCCTATGTAGTTATTTCTTTGTCTTCCTCTGTTAATAATGTCTTCAGTTTCTGTTCCCTGTATCTTCTGCAGATCTCTTGCATACTGTTTTATGGCATCTCTACTGTTTTTTTAGCTTCTGTCTTGGCCATGCCTGAAATGGTTGTAGTTTCTGTACTGCCAGAGGAAGAGGATGTCTTGTGCTCTATTGCCTGATGCTGTCCCCTGCCTTGTGCAGCCCTACAAGTTCTCTGGATTAGAAGATCTTGTTTTATTGCCAGATTAACATTTCCTTGTGATCATTCTCTGGTTGGTTTCGCTGTTACTCTCTGGCAGCTTCGGCTGAAAACGTGCACGGAAGTTCTCCCTCAGTGTCTACAGCCTGTTGTGTGGGACGGGTGCCCTGTGTCACCTGCAGGATGTCATGTCTCTTCTGCTTGTCTCACGTTGCTCCCAGGGAGCCCTGCCTGTGCTGGTGTGGCACTGGTCCAGACCTTGTGGCATCTTTTTGATCTTTCCTCAGTCCTTCAAACTTACCTCTTCCTGCCGCTGCCTTTTGGCCTGCTCTGGGAGTGGGTGGTTGTGTGGTGGTACCTGTGCCAGGGCTGACCCTGCTCCCTTACCTGCAGGGCAGGAGGAGTTGGGGAGGAGCCCAGCCAGATCTGCTGTTCTGCTCACTGTTGGTGAGCTAGATGAGCAGGCTAGTCCTCAAAAGTGTGGGGCTGAGACGGACAGCCTCTTGTGTGTCAGGAGTAATGCCTTCGAGTCAGTGGCTGTGGGTAGGAGTGGGGTAAAGCATTTGCACTGGGATGATGGATAGCCTGGGGGGGACAGCTCCTGGGTTTTGGGTGGATGGTGTGGCGAATCACACAGTGGCAGCACTGTGTGAACAGTTGCTAGCTGGTGCACACACGTGCACGTCATTTGTTGTGTGGTTTTTTTTGGGTTTTTTTTTTTTTTTTGGCACTTGGTAAGCTCCCCTTAGCCTGTGCTTTGGGACAGAGCCCACCCAGAATGCATGCCCTTTAGAGTTAGGACAAGCCTGGTCTGAGCAGGTGGGACAAGGGCATATGGTGTCTTATTTCCCATTGTGTTTGCTTCAGTACGGGCTGCAGAGCTGTGCGAGAGCAGAGACAGATCTTGTGGCACAGCCTGTTGGTGTAGTCATTCAGCAAACACATGGGGAAGGTGAGCTTTTAATGCCAGGCCAGTCGCATGCTGCGAGAGCTCTGCAGGTCTGCTTGGGAACATGGCATTTTTCTTGTTAAACTTAACCTGCCTTGTTTTGAAAAAGGGGATGTTGGGACACATTTTGTGTGTTTAGAGAAGAGGGAAAGAAAAGCAAAAGTAAACAGCTGCTATGGCATGTTTGTTCATGTTCGTTTGTAAACTTTGTGTCCTCATAGCATGTACTTGCCGCTTCTGTAATATAAGTGGTTCAGAATAGGAACTTTCTTCTTATGCTTCTACTTTTACATTTTAATACGTTTGTAATGGATTTCAGATGTCTGTTAATCTCAGGCTAATCCTTCTGAATTGTGGGCAGTGGGCCACAAAGGATTTAGCTTTTGGTCTGTGTGTTTATTATTAATAAATTATTTTCACCTCCATAATAGCTGTTTCTTAGTTGCCTATAAGAGGACTTCATTTGCAGTAATTTTACCATTTTGCAGTTAAACAATAGACATCTGGAATTGTAGACCAGTGTCAGCGATCTGAAAGTTGACACAATGTAAGAATTTAGCTTCGCAGTTTTTCCACTCTTGCAGATTGGCAAATTGTGACGAAATAGAAGAAAGCCTAAACAACAGTTTGCTCACTTGTTGGAATTTGTGTGAATCACCAACCTCAGTACTCTTGTTTGATTATTATAAGCAGAGCATGAAGGGTCCTGAAATCTATCTAATGTAGTATAATAAAGAGCTATAGGCACACCTGTTACCTGGCTCTCATCTTCATAGATACTCAAAGGTGACACAAACCTAGCTTTTAATGACTCACATATTTTTGTTTGACGAGGAAAGGTCCTCTAGGAAAGCTGTGCTCATGCCCTGGCAGTGGCTCTGACTTGCATGACTTCTGGGCAAGTAGGTGAAGGAGCCTTTTTAGTACTTTAGGTGCTTGCCATTGTGTAGTGATTGTTAGTTATAAATAGTTATAAATTCAAACCTGAGTTTTAAAAAATGTTGTCTTAGACATCATTCTTTATCCACTTTATTCAGTATGTGCTTTGGGAGGAGACTTTTTCTTTTTGGTGGTTATTGCAAAATGACCAGCTCCCTTCTTCATCAGCACAGAAAGGCCTCGTCCACTTCAGGGAGGGGAACAGTATATATCAAATATTATACTTGCATGTGACGATGGTGTGTATTAACTCTTCTGCAGAGTTCTGAGTACTCAACGCAAATATTTGCTTTGTATTTGCAGAAGAGTTTGCTTTCATCAAATAAGCTAGTCAGCTGGGAGAAACGTGATCATTATGAGTAATTTAGGTGTCTGCTTGTTGTCTCAGGGGTCCACCATTCTATGGAGGATAGAGGGCAAAGTTGGTGGTGTTAATTGTCACCTTATTTTCTTCTCCTCCTCCTGGCCCCAAAGTGGTGTACAAATAAAGCGAGGGTTGTTTTTTTTTTTTGTCTGTTGTCTTGTAACTTTTAGGAATAGCAATGGAAATATAATTAGACGAGGATAACTCAGGATATTCTGTGTGTGTGTACAAAACAGACCTTACTTTCTGTAGAATAATTTGACTTTATATAAACACAGGAATTTCTCACACACAGAAGCAACCTTTTTTGCTCATAATTATGATGAAAAGAAGAAAAAATAATTTCTTAGAGGAAAGTGAGAAGTAGGCCTTTGTTCTTATTTTTACTGAAATTCTCATCTTCCATGTGTGCTTTAAGATACTGTTGCAGAGCTCTAGCTAGTTGTTTACCATCTGACCCACCTCCATACCAGAGCTCTGCAGATGGCAAAATCAAGAAATTTGAAGTGCAAAATAATGCTTTTAGTTACTGCCTGATAAAAACCTGCTTCAGCTTTAAAAGTTTGTGAAAACACATGAAGAAGCTGTAAAGACTTGGAAATAATAATAAGAAAGTTATGATGGTGTATCCTGTTCAGTGCTGTCAAAAGGACGGGCTGTGTTGACTCTGGTTCATGGTTTTGTTGTTTCGGAGTTGGATTTTATGAGAAAGAAAAAGTTCTGTTAAAAATGTTTGTTTGTAACAGCATGTTCTGTGAGGAAATATGAGAAATGCAGAAAACAACTCAATATTTATTAAGCCTAAAACTGTTTTTTTGGCCAATGTGATCGTGCCAAAAGCAGTAACATAGTTGCACTTGCATTATGAAAGAACTCTCTTCAGTACTAAGATTTGAAACTGGTCTGGCCTTTGGAGACACTTGCACATCAATATCATGATAATTTGACACACACAAAAATGCTTGGGAAGACTTTCAGAAGCCTGAATTTTAAAAATATATGTGTGTGTTTATGAAAAAACTGACCTTAAGCTCAAATTGTTCTGGCATAGATTTTTGCATGTATAAGTCATTATATATTGCTTTTGAGTTTTTTTAAAATTCCTATTCATTATTTTAATGTTTCTCTCTGGATCCTGTTTATTTTCTTTGAGACAGTGAAGCATAATTCTGTTGTTACATACATAAGCACCTCTCAAAACAAAAAGTTAACTTTGAATTAAATAGGCAGTCTCAGCTTTACAAAGTAGATAGAGATAAATGATGACTATCTGTCTTGTTGGTAGCACATTTACATTTATCTCCTGAGGAGAATTTCCCAGCTTTTTAAAATCATGTGAATCTGCTATCTGATCTAGTAGAAAGTTAATACTCTCTCTTTTTTTACTGTTTTTTGTTGTACTCTGAGACCCCTGAATTCTGCCGTGTTCCTACAGTTACCCCTCCTGAATTAATGAAGGGCTTGATTGAAAAGCTTTTGCAAATTTCAGGAGAGGATCCAAAAGGGAATTGTTGTAGAGACTGAGATTTCTAGGAGTTCTAGGGACCGGCTTTGAATCACTGCAAGTGCTCCTGTTGACTCCTGCACACTTCTTTCAGAGCTGACAGTAGCTGTCAAGCAGTGAATCCAAACATTAATACTTAACACTTTTTAAAGTTTGTTGGTGCACTGAGGTCTGACCTTTCTAGTGAAGCTGCTTCAATTATTTCTGTGATTTCTAGTTATTATCAAAAGCAAATTGAAAAGAAAATATCTGGTATCCTGCTTCCTGCTGGTATTCTTTTTCTGGTTAGTGTTTCCAGAGAGTTCCTCCTTGGGCAGCATGTGGGGTTGGTGACATGAGGCAACTCTTTGCAGTCCTTCAGCTGCAGGTATTTATTTCCTATCAGTGAGGACAGGAACAGGTTCAGCAGCCATGTGTGAGACAAAATTCGGTTCATACATGTGTGTGCACTTTAATACCATCTCCTGGCATTTGGTGGAGCAATGTGTTGTGCTGCCAGTTGGGAATACACTTGGAACAAAGTGGTGGAGACTTCTTTGACTCTGAGCCAGCAGTCTCAGTACGATGTGCTTAGCACTGGAGAGAGAAAAAACAGATGCATGCTTGTTTTTTTTTATTATTTGTGAGGAGGATCCTTTGAATGGCTTCCAAGGTCTTGAGGTTCCTGCATGTTGTGCTGCCTTTTAACTCCACGGCTGTAGCGCGCTTGGACGGGAGGTGCAGTTTACACAAGCAATTGAAATCGCACGTGCACCGGATTTTTTAGGCTCTCAGACTTCCTCGTCGCTTGTGCCAGCGCGCCAAAGTGCACCATGTTCTCAAGGCTTTTCTGGGTGGGACTATGTGAAAGCTGTCAATTACTCCTCTGTTCCAGGCCGGCGGCTTTATAAACAGGTGTGGTCTGTGGGGACATTTCCCTCGTTTAAAACCCATCATTTTCACTTACACTTCAGTGTTAGCTGTTGTCATTGCACAACACAGCTGAATCCTGAGAGAGTTGAATGATAAAAAGCTAAACTAGTTGAATTCTACTGAATTACCTGACAGTGCAGTTGATTCATTTTCTTGGAGGATAAATCACAGTGATTCATTAATAATAGAGTTGGTTACATTTGGTAGAAAAATAAAAACTGTAATTTTAAAGTTTAAAGTAATTACTTGACTACTTCTTAGCATATGAAGATGTACATTGCATGAAATGTCAGTTGTAGGTACTAGGTGTCGTCCTGAAAGATTTGGTTGCCTTTGCAGTAGTTAGTAATGCAGAAATTATTGCGTGAAGTTGTTTGCTCTCTGCTTGAAGAGTAGGGACAATCTAACAAGGATTATTAAAAGGGTTCAAAATGAAATATAAAAGGTTTGTGTTTTTATCTTAGAACTCTACCAAAGTTATTGACAAGTGACTGTCATCGTGCACAGAGCTGGACGCTCTTGGTTTTGGTGCAGTCTGGGCATCGAGCACCAGATCCTGGCTGAAGTAATGCCATAGCAGGTCAGCTCCTGCACCACACAGTAGCGTCAAATGCTGAATATTTTGGAGTAGTGATGCTATCACTGTACATGAGTGCTGCCCAGTGCAAGGTTACACTGGTGTCCTTATACTAAATCTCTGGGTGGAGGGGCAGCGTGGTTTTGCTCTGGGATGTGGCAGGAGGAGAGGGTTGGTTTTGTTTCCTCTCATTAAGTTCCCACTGTCTGGATTGGTGCCTGTCAGTGTTTGTCCTGCAGCAAACTACACTGTGAGGTTGCACTGAGTGCAGTTTGTTCCCCTTTTCATCTCTGGGGTCATCAGTTGATGTTCTTTGGGGGCAGAGGCTGTGGCTGCACCTTGAGTCCCATTGTTCTTCTGCTGCAGAAACAAAAGGCACTCTGCAACCACCAGACCTTTCTGTGGGAGTGCTGCTTACAGACCACGGCTGCTTTGGTGCACAGGGCTCTCCTCTTTAGACTGATGCCTCTGACCAAAGCTCAGAGAAGTGTGTTGGGTAAGACAAAACTCAGCTGAAACAGGATGCCACCATCCATGCATGGTTGCCTGGCTGTGGGGAGAGAGGCTGGGCATCCAGCAAATTGCACATGGCACTGGAAGCTGCTTGGATGTGATGCTGAACATGTCTGGGCTAGAATTTGGCAGCAGGGGAAGGACGGGGTGTAATTGCCGGAAAGGCAAAGGCAGGGGCAAGGTATGGTAACAAGTGAAAAAACGCTATAGAGATTGTGAACAGAACAAAGAAAGGCAAAAAGCCGTGCCCTGATAAAAACACTAAGTGAACAAAGATACTAGTAGGTAAGGAACAAATGAGAGCTTGCTCATTTCAAGTGATTGGCAAAACTGATAAGGGACAACAGCAGATTTCAATCTTAACAATGAAGGGAAAGATACACAATAACAAAAGGGAAGTGAAATGAGAGAAAGGAGGGAGGGACTGATTCATAACTGCTTGCACCTTGGGTAACCACCACCTCCGTTCACGTCAAATGATTTTAAGGGTCTCTGCAAAACAGAATCAAGTCTCTTGGCTGTGGCTGGCAGATGTGTGCAACAGTTCTGCTGCACACTCAGCTATTATGCAGTCAGTGAGTCAGACCTCACTAGTGACATTGTAGGTCACCTCTCAGATTTTGCCTACATAAACTGCATTGTCCAATTGATTGCAGTTGTGGGTTACCATTTTAAAGTTAAAGTCTCTGCATGTCAATAAATGTACAACAGTAAAGACCTGAACACAGAGATTATAAATATACTAACCATGTATAAGAAAAAAAAAAGTGTAATTCCTGTTTTCTTTTTTTTAATGAAACCAAGAGAACAAGAAACAATGCGCTGCCCTCCGCAAGTGAGCAGCCTTGTAATATGTTGTAGAATAAGTTTTGCAGTTCCTTACTGTGTTGTGGATTTAACATGCCTGCTCAGTTTTTGTGCCTGCCTGCTGGTGCTGTGGGCCACATACATATCTGGTTTGTGTCTAAATCTTGATTCCTGGCAACTGAAGAAGGGTAGAGAGCTGAAGGGCCTGTACTTGACCGACTCCTTGACCCGTGCTTTACGTGCTTTGTTGCTATTAACTGCCTTTCTTCAATAGCTATTGTCTGATTTCTCTCTTGGTGTGTTCTGTCTTTTATTCAAGGCCTTTGCTGCAAGCCTGCTGCCTGCAGCTCATGAGGTGCCCGCTGCCTGCTTAGGTATTTCTGTGGCCTGTCGCTGACCCAGTTTCTGCAGTGTTTAAACTGCCCTTTTGAAAAGGGGACATTTCTGGCCTTTGTGAGCATTCTCAGTGTTGCTGGGATAATGTAGCTGATCCCGCAGATGCGGGTAGTCACTTTAAAACAAACACGCACCCCTGCCCTGGTCCCCATGCTTTTAGTCTTGCTTGGATTTTTTTTCTCTCCTTGTAAATAAAAACAATTATTCATGCTTTCTGGTCATTGAAGCGATGGGCTGTGTTGTGTTGTTCCTGGAACAATTGCTGAAACGTTTGCTGTGCAGGGAGGGCAGGGCAGTGCCCAGCCATATAGAGTGTACGCTTCCAGATTTTGAGATGAGAACCTTTGCCTTTATACCTAAGCTGAGGAAGCTTGTTTGGGACTTGGAAAGCTTCAGGTTGTCCCATGTCATCTGCGACTTTCCCATGTCGCCTGACTTGGAGGTTAACTCATTCTGGGTCACGTACTGGTTTGTGGACAATGACACTTGGTTTGAGCACTCAGATCTTCTTCATTTCCCCTTTACCCACTTGCAAGCTGTGGAAGGGTAAGATCAGGTGTCAAAAATGTGACTTTGTGGCAACTTCAAATCCACATTACCTACCGTTGGCCATGGTTTGGGGCAGCACCTTAAGTTTCTTTATTTCCTGTGTGTTTTTGCCGTATTCATGCCAAAAGCCACATCTTCCATTTTGACATGATTGAAGATCTGCCTTACAAAGCCATGTTGCTCCTTTTGTAGTATAAATTATTGCCATGAAGTGACAGAAGCCTCTTCAGAGGCTGGACACACTTTGCTGATCTTTGTCCTGCTCTTGTGTGTCCATCCATGTATCCAAATGCTCCCATAAGGAGGGGCAAAGTACTGTGTGTCAGTCCTGCTCCTCAGTCCACCTCAGCTGCCCCTCTGCTGATGAGAAGCCCCTCTGGCTTCAGTGGGACCTTAGTGTGGGTTCCCATGTGGGACCATGGCATTAATCTGCTTACCCTGAAGAGCAAGAAGTGTTGAGAGATGTATGGCCAAGATGAGTTAAATACACCTTTGGGCTGCAGAGGGATCTTTGTTGTGTCTGGAGGACCTTTTCCTCTCATGGGCAGCTTGAGAAACCCCATGTTTCTTCTGCATGCAGAAGCAAAGTGCATCCTTTATTGCAGTGGAAGCAGATGTCTGGTTAAAGGCTTGTCAAGAAACTAAAAATAGCTGTGGTGATATTTTGCCTTTGGTTTCACAGGTGAACATTTCCAGTTGGTGAACTCTGATTAGCTTCCTAGCTTTGATATAAAGGAGGAAATGCAAGAGTCGAGGGGAGGTAGAGTTTTAATATTGTACTTGATTGCAAGTACAGTTTTTAGCGGATATAAAATAATTAAAAGCTGACTTCCTGCTGTTTTTTTCTGCTAATTTTCCTCCTTTTCCTTTCCTCACAGCTATCCTGCTGAAGGAAGCAAATGTTAACTTGTAGACTTTAGGTGCCACTTGCTGGAATTCAGAGCCATAACATACCTGAGGTTTCTTTGGTGCCACTTCCTGGAATTCAGAGCCATAACATACCTGAGGTTTCTTTGGTGGTAGACATTTTGTTAATAAACCTGTGAAGCAGGCTGTGTTTCATATGGTTCTGAGTTGTATAATAGCAGAACACTGCAGCATTTTGTACATCAGAAGAAATTGGCTGAGAGCATGTGCTGTGCATTGGCTTCAACAGATCCCAGATGTTTTGTAAGGACCTGGTGGTTTCTGCGATAAGTGTTGCAACTACTAATCCTGGTAATGCCATTTTTTTTGTTGTTGTTTTATTGCCAGTTTGAATTTTCTGGTACAAATTCTTTCATATCTGAGTGTTTCCTTTAATAACGTAATCTAGTGAACCATAAATACACAATAGTACTTAGGAGTAGGTCACAAACACACTGTGAGCATGCTTGTTTTTATTAATAGCACTAAGTCATGGAGCTGTCTTTCCATTTTGCACACCACAACCCAGAGTGACGAGTGACACAAGACAGGAGAGCTCAGCAAGCTGCGCTTTTCAAAAGGGGCAGACAGGGAAATTTTGCAGGCTGTCTGCAGTGGTGTCCTGTCACCTTGGGGGTTTACTGGCTTTAGGTGAAAAAGTAGCAGTGATCTGATGCTGTGGAGGATTCCCCTTTCTTTTTCTGACTGCAGGAGGGGATGTACTTTGAAGTATAACCAGAGTTTTATATGGGAAGCTAGAAGAGAAAAGCTCTTTGTTTGAGAATAGGTTTATATGACTGTGCTCTTGAAGCATAGAGATGATGATGAAAATGCACAGTGCTGTCAGTTAATACATGCGGGTGAACAATAAAAATAGCTTGCAATTTTTTTATTGCTATTTTTAAGCAGTTCTTCATAATGTTCTGTATTTGGTGTCCTATCTAGAAAAAATTCCACACATCACATATGGCGTAGATTCAATGAATTAGTGCACCAGAACAGAAAGCTTTGTCAAAGGATGCCGAAACATTCGAAGGGGGCCTAAAGAGGATGTAATACATCCCAGCTGGGAAGGGTGGAAAACAAGAACAAGACAGTGAGACAGTGGTGGTGGTTTGGGGTTGAAGCTACTTTTTAATTGTTGCTATTGGGCTAGTGACTTTAACTTTTCATCCTGAAGTTTGGTAGTGGCCTCTGGGGTGTGGGGCAGCAGCTTAAGTTTCCTTGCTGTGCGTAGGATGTCTGTGTGACCACAGCTTCCCCCTGCAGCACCACGCTTACAGTACCTTTAAGAAAAGTGTAGCCTTGCTTCTTCTCCATATATTTTTATTTGCATCATATTTTCACATTCATATAGTATAGCTTGTGAAAATGCCTTTCAATTACATGAGAAACTGTGTATTTTTTAGGAAACTTATGTAGTTTAAATTTGTGGTGACAAATTTGAAGCATTTGGAGGTGCATCAGAAAGTCTTGTATGAAGTCCCATCTGCTAGAGGAGATAATTAAGTTTTTAATAAATTTGGCAGTCAATAGTGGCAATAACTTCTGTCCTTCTAAAACTGAAACATAGCCCTGAGAAAGCTGGTCTTGGTCTATTACTCAAGCAAGTGGTTTAGTAAAAGGATTTTGCAAGTGGTGCATGGTTTTAAGGTTTTGAGGGACTTCCCCAGCATGTTATCAGTTTGTAAAATAAATTACTGCCAGTGCAGTGAAACTGTATATTGGAATGTTTGCTGGTTTTGCATTTGTAGCATTTAAGGCTGCCTGCTAAAGTGCTGTGGAGGTAACTTGTAGAGTTTTCCATACTGAGCTCATTTTGGTTGTCTCTCTTCATACGCTGGCTTAAACAAGGCATGGTATTGAATGCTCATGGGTAAATTACTATTCTTAAAGGTTGATGCTCAAAGACTATACTTATTTTTTTAAAAAATATGGGCTGAAATTCACAAAAGAGGAAAAAATGCAAAGTCCAGATCGATGTTTTCCACTATTGGCTATTTTTTGTAGCTTTGAGACGTGGTCTTAGTGACTTTTCTGTAACTTCTTTTGAGGGAAACTGGTATCAGGTGCACTGTCCAGATGAACAGGAATAAATTAAAAGCAGAGGTTACTACTTTTTAAAGTCCTAGGTCTGAGTTTTCTTGTATTTGCTCAGTTTCCTTTTTAGTTAGCATTCTTTTTTTCCTTTCCCAGGGAGGGGCAAGGCACGGGGAAGGATAGTGGGGTTTTTGGCACTTAATGGGTTCGGTGTAAAGGTTTCCTATGGGCTGTTGCGATCCAGCAGGCAAATACATGCTGTCCTACAGGCCTTTCATTATAAAAAAGAAACTAAAAGGCTTGGATTAATGTAGGAACAGCAAAAGGCAGCTCCCATAGGAAGATTATCACTCTTAATTACTGTAGGAAGATTATCACTCTCAATTATTAAGCAGGTCAAGCTTATCAGTGACCACAGAACTCTTTCATGCATTTTGCTGAACTGCTGTAACTTAAAATGGTTTCTGTGAAGATAGAAATTTTGGCTGTGCCTGACATAGAAAAAGGAAATGGTTGGGTGCAGTGAAATTTGACAAGAATGTGACTTCCTATTGCTGTGAGCTTTGCAGCCCCACTGTGCTTCCTGTCGATGCGTCCTGCTTTTCTCGAGGCAGGAGCCAGATTCTCAGAGCTGGAGGAAAACTAGATTCCCTGGCATGTGGAAGTGAAACACATGAAGGAGGAAGGGTTGCTACTTACTTGACAGAAGTTGGCCCTTTGCTCTTCAGCTTGGGGAGAGTTTTTGAGTAAAACTGAGTGTGCTTGATGAAATAAATTTTTATTTTTACTGTTAAAAACAGAATTGCAGTTGGTGTGTTTGAAGAGGTGAGGTCTTGGTGAGGTCACTTGGATCTTTTCCTTCTTTACTGGTAATTGTTCTGTAGGCACGCTGCAGGAAAAGCAAAGACGTTCATTGTTACTTCTGTGGGAATTAATTTAGTTGAGGCAGGTGTGATAGAATTAGTTTCTTCTGCAATACATGCCTCTTGTTTTGTTCTTTGTAGTGCTTTAGCATAGTTCAGGACTGTGCTTAAAAACTGCCCTTCGCACTAAAATCTTTGGCTTCCATTTTGCTATTGCAATGGCAGAAATAAAAGCCTTGCTACCTAGTAAGTAAAAATAATTGTGTTCTTAGGTAAAAGGCAGGTGGGTTTGTGGCCTATCTTCTAACTTTTAAAAAGTTCTTTTATCCTGCCTCTTTCATGGGGCTGTGCTGTGAATTTTGACTGCTTTCAATAAAAGGCTTTGAAATCTGTGGGTGGGAAACAGTCATTTAAATTTCATGATATTTCAGCTCAAGGCTTACATTAGTGCTTTGGTTTGAGCCCCAGAAGGCAGCATGGTGACACCGTGGAAGACTTTTCTCTAGGTACTTCCCTGTGCACCCTTTCTCTAGGGGTCGTATTTTCAAAGTCTCTGAAAAAGGCTCTGAGCAGCACATCTCACTTGAAAATGTTTTATTTTCAGTTCAGAGATGCTGGGCAGGTGTGTGGCTGGAGGACCTGATCTTTCAGAGGTGTGGAGACCCATAGCTTCTCCTGTAGGGGCTTTGAGTTGTGAGAGTTGGGCAGTGTTCTTCAAAAAGCAGCCATTTCTGTACCTGTATTAATTAGGCCAGGGTGCTTCAGCTTTGATTGCCTTTATTCATTCTAGTAATTGAGTAAGATGGGCAAAAATTAACATCTCAGCAATTATTTGTGATCTTAGTGGCAGTTTTTTTGAAGAACTAACCTGTGCTATGTAGGCAGTCTAAATGTTCTGAGGGGTTTTTTGAGGTTTGGCACCTAGAGGGTAAGCAAATTACGCAAAAAAGTGAATTTGGCTAAAAAATGTTGATGTTTGAAAAGGAAAAAAATTAGCATGAGCTCCTTTTTGGTTTTATTTTGCAAACTCATCGGCTAGAAGAAGTCTTCAAAGAGACATGAAAATGCAGTATTTTCTTAAAACCCCACAAGTCCAGGACATCTGGTAAAGACAAGGCATCAAGAATACCAAGGCTCCTGATGGAGCCAAATTGTGTGTTTTTGTTGGGCAAGTGACTCTTTTAATTTGTCTTGGGAAGAACTCAAAAAAAGAAAAGAGTAAATTGTGTTGCTTCTGCAATTTTAATTTTGATTGAAGATTGCTGATTTCTTTGAAAAAGATAAATTGAAAGAAGCTTGAAAAAGAGAAAGGCGAGCTAAAGATTTTATTTGAGAGCAGTTATCGGACTTTACCTCATGAAATATTGCAGAATGTAAAGGCAGTTGTTGAATTATTTGAAGCCAAAAATAAAATGAAGGTAGATGTTCTGCCTAGCAGGATATTTGGGATTTGCTGGCAGCAGTAGAGGTGCTTCAGAGAAAAATGCGTTTGATGTGTATTTTCAACTATTGGGCCAAAGAAGTAACTTAGTTACTGTCTGTTCAAGATGTCTAAAACATACATGGTCCCCCTGGAACATCTCTAGAGAGTGCTTGAAATTGTTGTTGCTTGAAATTCGGGTTTGAAAGGATTTCAAAGAAGCGGTTTCAGAAAATAATTTCAAATGAATTAAAGTAATTGTGAATTAAAGTCTTAATTTACTACAGATTTCATTTATTTCAGAAGTTGGGGACTGATTTATGGGAGGGAGTAATTCCATTTTGCTCTTAAACACACTTTATTGTGCTGCTCCTGCTACTAAAATGCAAACCACAGGCGCAGCTGGGGAAGAAAGCCTTTTCTTTTCACCAAGATGTTCACTGTAGCACTTTGTCCCTCACTGATCATCATCTCCCCTAGATTTCTTTACGAGTCTTAATCTCAGTTTTATTGTGGTCTGCGTTTAACTTCTTTGGAGTTGGTTGTGAGGGTAGAGAGAAAAGCCACTTTTTTAAATCTCTGTGCTTCCATTTACACCCCATTGAGAAATGTGGCTTTAAGGCCTATCGGGTGAGATACTCTTAAGCTTGATCATTGCAGTTTTTGTTGCTTTTCTGTAATGAATGAAACTGGAGCACTGCTGGTTTAGGTAAATGCTGTGCAAATGGTTTGTGTAAATGCTATTGCAGAACTTGGTAGAACAGGGGAGGACTACAGGCAGTGAGAGAAAAGAAGGTTGCCCAGGAAGGTGACCTGTGGCCATGGAAACACCAGGGCTAGAGTATGGAGCAGAGCAGGTTCTGCAGAGCAGTGCATGAGGGACCAAGTGGAAGTAACAGAATGGTTTCTGCTTTACACAGGCCAGGCTTACCTACCTCTTCACTGCATTTGTAAATAAGTCATCAGCTCGTTGAAACCTTTGTGGGCAGGTCTTAGCTATATGTTGCTTTTCCAACTTCAGTAGTTTAAGAAATAAAAAAGAAAGAAAACACTGATAGACTTGCTTTCCTCCTTAAATTATGCCATAAATTATGGGATTTGTTTTTAGAGAGCTTGTCTCATCCATTTCACTGGTTTCTTCTGGTTTAGCTGCCCTTGCCTATTTTCCTGTAGCTCAAACATGCAAAATAGCAGGTATGCATGCACATGTTAGTTGCTAGGTAACACTGTTCGCCTTTCCTGCTTTCCACAGTCTGGGATCCAGTCCTTAATGTTTGTACTGTGCTTCAGAGGAAATAAAGGCAACCATCCTTCTTACAGAATTATAGCATGGATCAGAAGGGACCTCAGTCTAGTTCAAATACTCCTGCTGTGGCAGGGACACTGCCACTAGAGTTGATTGCTCAGAGCCCCTGTCCAACCTGGTCTTGAGCCCTTCCAGGGATGGGACACCCACAACTTCCCCTGGGCAATGTGTTGCAGTGCCTCATTACCCTCACAGTAAAAACAAAAAAATTCTTCCAGAAGCAGCACAACTCTCTGGTAAAGCATGTAAGTGAATTCCTAATGATGGGTTACAAATCCCAAGCATTCAGAAGCAGTGAGTCAGTCCTCCCTCTCTTCCTAAAAAATGTGGTGCTAAAAATAAGGGAGCCTTTGGGACCTCTATGTTTCCAGCATTCAAAATTCTCATTTATGTTCTTTTACATTTTGGTCATTCTTTTTCTTTAAAAAGTTAAAAAAAAAAATCTAGAAAGATTGAATGATTCATGTATTGTCACAAGTTGGTAGAGCGCTTCAGAAAGTCCTGTAAGTCTCTGGAGTTGAGGTGGCAAGTGTGACTGCTCTTCTCCAGGTACCAAAGCCCCACAGGGACACACTGTGTATAGCTTGTCCATGAGCAGTGCAGGGTTATTGCAAGCTGGACAATTTCCTGGTTTCTGAGGACTCTTTCTGTCTCTAGGAAGGAAGTTAAGGTTACAAAAAAAAAATCATTATTTAAAACTGTTCCTGTTTCTGGTTTTGGCAGAGTTGCCTTGATAGTAAACTCAAGTACTAATACTGTATTTCCAAACAATTTCCTAATCTCTTTCAAAGGCACTGTGTGTCTTTCAGGAGCTGCACTTTAATGTTCCTAATGCTGGTTGCTGCTTTTACTGCCTTTGGTAAAAGGGAAGTTGAGAGAAGATAGGGACTAGGGATATGATGAACCAAAGCAGGGACTAGGACTAGGACTTTGATGAACCAAAGCTTTGTATTAGCTCTGCATAAGACTTTGATTCAGCTGCTTTTTCTATTTCTGTGTCTATTACCTGTTTTCATTTGTCAAAATAATTTCTTTGCATCAGCTGCAATCAGCATGATTAAAAGCATCTGGCTTGTTTCCCTGTGTGTTCCATATCTCTGTGTGTTCCATTCTGTGTTTTCTTTATCAGTTGTAATTTGGAGGAATGAATCTAAAATTAGGCAGTAAATGAGAGGCTTTATTTCCTTTTCTCTATTTCAGTTTGCATAAAAAAATGTACTTTCCTGTACAATACATACATGCTTTCATATCTCAGAACCTCATCTTGTGGGTTCATTAACATCAGTGGACTGGTGATGCAAAGTGCTAAAATGCTCAACATAAGTAAAATTTTACTTTTATCTATATACTGAGAAATAAAACAGGACTGCCTAAACAGATACACTGAAAAAGGACCTCTTGTATGTTCAAGAATCCAGTCCTTTTTGCCTGCTGCTTCCAAGAAAACCCTGCAGCCATAAAGCAAAAGACCTGACAATAAAATGCCTTTCCCTGACTTGCTTTTTTCAGCATGTGCTGTGAACAAAGCATACAAAAAGGAAGGAAGAAGAAAGGGAACCAAGTAGCATTTGTGATTATTTTCAGCTACAGATGTTGCTATCTGAATCGTCAGATAATATGCATGCTAAGATAGTATGAAGTAATCAATTCAAGTGAAGAAATAATGATACAAGGAAGACATAAAAGAGCTAATAGAAGAAAAAGCAACATTGGGATAAACGTCCTTCCAGGAAATGTCCTTCACTTATGTCAAATGCAGCTTATTCTGCAGATTGAGTGTTTTATGTGTATAATCAGATGAATTAACTCAGTTCTAAAATTTCATTAAAAAAAAAGACAAAACAAACAAAATCCCCCCATGCAAACTCCAGCAATTTATTCAGAATGGATCTCCTTTTTTGTTTGGATTTTTAGGAGAAATATTTCTCTTGTGATTTTGACCAGTGAAGTAGGAACAAACCTCCTGTGAAAAGAAGACCTTTTTTTATTGGACTTTGGGGGAAGCATAAGGCTTTTGCTTATTTCAAACAAATGTCTGTAATATACATTGCATAAAAATATTAGGGTTTGGGACTGTAAATACTGACGTGATTGTTTACCTATATTTACTTAATACATCACAGCCTAACAGAACTGAAAGAAGCAAGGGCAAAACAACATCAATGCTGTATTTAACAGTGCTCTCAACATCCCTGTGTTAGCATCTCCATTCCTTAGTCCCACATCAACAGGACACCAAAACATTCTTTCCTGAAGCAGGAAACATTGTGAAAGGTTGGATCTTCTCCGTGTTCAAACACCTCTGGGGCTTCTTAGTGGAAGGAATATGGTAGCTTAACATTTTGCAGCTCATACACCTTTTAAAAAACATCAACAGAATCCCCCAGAAATGCTGCCCTGGAGTTACGTGGTCCTCTGCTTGCACAAGTGATTAATGGTGCTTGCATTCCTCCATTCTGCTCTTCTCCCCTGGTGTCACCCCTCTTCTTTACCCTACCTCCTTTCCAGCCCACTTTTTTCTTCTCCACATCCACCTTTCCCCCCAGCAGGCATTCCTGATGGTTGTGTGCACGCTTGGGACTTGTCTCTCTCTCCTGGGTGTTTTCTGCAAGCAAGGGTGATGAGCTGAACTTTTCATGGGCTCACCCTCACCTTTCCTGCCAGAACCTGTCCCCAAATCCTCCTGGTGCTCTGAGTGACCATGTGGTGCCCTCCCCAACTTCCTCAGTGTTTCAATTTTTCTTACTCTTTTTTTTTTTCCTGGAAATGGATGGTTCAGGGTGTCAGGGTTTTAAATATATTGTGTAGATGGAGAGGAGGAAGGGCATTGAACTGTTGGGCTGGGAAGTGATAACAGCACCATTTAAACTAGGTTTTTGATGCATACTGAGTGTTGCCAAGAATTTCCTTCCCCTCTTCTGTTTCTTTCTCATCCAGTTCACTCGTGCTTAAAAGTATTCTCTGAAATGTTGGAATTGCACTGCTCTATCAAAATCTGGCATTCAGAAGATGCTGTTCAACTGATCTGCTGAAAAAAGAGATGCTGTGGAACATGGGGACCAGCTTTGTTAGATGGCATGCTTAATGGGATGCTAGCAGATTTTAAGAACACTGAAAGAGTAAAACCTGGAAACCAGGCCTTTTCTGTTGTGAAGAGGCCTGTTTCTCCAAATTTGTTGTTTCAAGACTTCCATTCTTAGGCAGATATCTCTGTCTTTGCCAAGCCTGTGACATTCTCATGAAAGGATCTGTGTGCTTTTTTGGACACATCATCTGTAGCTAAAAGAGCAATTTTGGGCATAATTTGAGGTGAATCTATTGGTGAGATGATGTTCTTAGAGAAAAAAAGTAGGTTTTTTTGTTAGAAGTGACTTCAAATTATAAATGTCTCAGTAAATTGCCTTGGTGTTTATTTTAGTGTCAGATTCCCCACAGAGATCTGAATTGTGTTTGGAGCGCAGGGATGCAGAATGGTGTTCTGCCAGCTTCCAGCTGCCTTTTAGAGACAGTAACTGGAGAAGTGCACTTCTAATATAGATGGGCCTGTCTCTTTCTCTGTATAGTGGCGCACTTCAAAGCATGTCCTAGTTGTTCGATTGTCATGAGCAGAATGTTCTCCTGCCCGTTCCCATTATTCTAACCTGTCATCTTTTCCCTTGAGGGGGAAAAAAACCAACCCAAAGCAGTGGTAGTTCTCTTTCCACCAGTTCTGTTGTCAGCTCTCAGGTTATGTTTTGGCACTGCTTCGGGGCCACTGATAAGTGGTGCAGATGCCCTGGAGCTGGACGGTGGGCTGGGTGATGGGCACCGTGCCACAGGAATGTGGCTGTTCTGCTTTCGGGGCCAGGCTGGAGCTTGAAGAGATTTGGCAGCTTTTGTGAGGTGCAAAGCAGAAGCTGGATGTCTTGTAATCACAGGACCATTCCTGGTCAAGTGGTGTGCCAGGATGCTCCAAAGTAATTTCCATTTCCAGGAGCCTACTCGGAACATGCACAGTTCATTAACTGAATCTTGGCTTCAGCCATGGGTGGTCCAGGCTGCCAACTCCAGAAGGAATAAATGACACCCCTGGGATCCTCCTGCTGCTACTCTTATAGGGCTTTTCCCAATTTTTGACTAGTAGAGGGTTGGCTGATCAGCAATACAGTGCATTTTTAAGAGTCAGTGCTATAGCATGGCCATGTTCACCTAGACCAAATTAAATGCAGTCTCCTACATCCACTGCTGAATTTGCACCCAGCTGGTGCATTTGGTACCTATTGCAAAGAGCAAGAATTAAGAGGAAAGGAGCTGATGCTGCTAGAATTCCTCAGAAGGAGAGCTCCTGCCAATTACATGAATTGGCAGAGAGAAGCACTCAGCTTCTTGCTGTTGTCAGGAAAGATTTTTCTGGCAAGGAAAGGTATTTCAGCAGTACCTGTAAGATGCTAGAAACTTAAGCAGTGGTGAGATTCAAGGTCATACTCTAGTGCATTAACCAGTGGCTTAACTGTTACTCTGCTGTTTATGTGTATGCATACAATAGAGGATCTGAGGGCCTTTAAGAAACATGTCTTCCTGAAATAACTGTGGCTTTTACTACGGTAGTAATTTTAATTTGTATGTGTTACAACAGTACTCAGACTTAACTTCTGGGTATGTACCTGAGGCTGGTTTTTGGAAGGGGGAGAAAGTGCTAGTTGCTGCGTTGTTTCCAGGAATGGAGCAAGAGCAGGCTGCTGCAGAGACAAGGTGGTTGGAAGGAGGCTGTCACTGGCAGCTCCTCAGGAATGCAGGATATATTGCATTCTGCCTGCTGCAGTAGTGAGAGGATTCTCTCCGTCCTATTATTCTATGTTTCCATAAAAGTTGTGGGTTTTCATAATACGTATTATTTTTCCTGACTGGTAATAAATTGTGATGTCTGTTGATTTGGACTACAACAGCAGGATTATGTACACAGTAAGAGATATTAAAGGTGTAATGTCACAGAACTACATTTTAAAATTAGGAACCAATTGACTGTACTACCACAAATTATGCAAAGCAGCTGGATACCTAATGAGACCACAGTCCATCTCTCCCTTCTTTGACTCATCCTTGCTAGGATGCTTATTAGCATCATCCAGTAAAGATTAAACTGGTTCTGGCTATTTAACATGCAGACTGCTTCTGGGGAAGCTTTTAACAGAGTGGCACTGGGTATGCAGATAAAATAAACAAATGCTGGGCTTGTTTTTTACCACAGTGTTTTTTGGGACTTGTGGAAGACAAGTTTTAATTGAGAAAGTGGTGAAGATATAATGGAATTTCTATGTTACAGGGTATTGAGTAATGCTGAAATAAGCTAAAAATGTCCTAGAACTGATAGGAACTTTACTGTGACTTCTTGTAGGGCAAAGGAAAGATGGTGATGTATGTGCTTCACAGTATTTTTTATTCTGTTCTGCATAGAAGAAACGAGCTGGCTTTTAGATTCCAGCCACAGCTATATAAGCACACTTCTTTTGATCTCTGCTTTTGCCCAAGCTGCAATTTACTTCTCTACCTCTACATCTCTTAGGTGTGCTCATGCTAGTGCTTGCATAGATATTTAATTGGCTAGTAATCTGCTCCATGCTGGCATAATTTTCATTCCTCAGGACTCTTCCCAGTTGTTTTCCCTCTGCAGTTCAGCAGAACAGCCCCATAAACAGGTGTGCCAGCATGACTGTGGAGACCTGTGAAAGGAAGGAAGCTTCAGAATAGAAAGAGTTAAGAGCCTGCAATGGATGTTCCTTCCATGCAGATTGTAGCATCATGCCCAATAAATATTAATTGTGGCTTCTTTTCCCTTTTCAGCTTCTCAGCAAAGATGCCTCCAAATGGGAAGGCCTTACATTTTCACCCATCAGTTCTGCATTTTGGAATGCAGTGAGTATCTTACATGATTCTTATTTTGGTTAATAAAGAAGTGTGGAGGAACAGCTACACTGGGCTCCATTTGGGTAAAAAGCATTAGCCAGGATCATGCCATCATCTGAAAAATAGAGAAGTAGAAACTAATTGCCACAGAGCTGGAAGTGCATTTCTTGCCTTGCAATGTTTTGTAAGTTAAAATTAACATAGTTCTGAGAAGGAGGAAAAGCTAATATGGAATATAATACATTCTGTGTGTACATTTCAGGTGATTCTGCATGTATGTCAAATAATTGCTTCATGCTGGTTGTTCATTTTTGAAAGATTCATCCATTCTAGTGGAGGAAGGGCTTGTTGTTTCCTTTAGATTCTGATAACAAAATCCAGAGAGTCCCAAGCAAAACATACTGGTAGAATAAATGAAGTTTTTCTTAGTTCTCTTTTAAGAAAACATAAAAAATTGTTCTTAAGTGATAATGAGCCTTTGATGTATCAGTACGTAAAAAGAAACAGTCTCCTTGTGAGTTAAAGGAATATTTCAGAGGATGCACTGGAGGAATGTTTAAGATGTTGGGGTTTAGGGTGTACTAGCTAAAGCAAAAGCCTCAAGAGAAACATTGCTTTAGCTGACAAAACAAGACTTCAGTTATTTAAACATTTTTATCCAAAACTTTGTGCTTTGTAAGGATTATTTTTTTCTTTAACTCCTAGTTACTCCAGTGAGTTTTGGTCAAGTGTACTGTGCACCTCACATCCCAGTGTTACATATTTGCCTTTGTATACTAAAGGCAAAAATTGTTTGGTGTGTTTCCAAAGATTAATTACAAGCAAGTAATTATTGCAGATGAACATGTTTATGGGCGATTTATGTTGATTCTTTTGTGCGTTGCCTGTGCTTATAAAGTGAATAATTTATCTTTTTTTTCCCCTGCTTTAGGTTACTGGGGTTACCCAGAGCTAAAATGCTGCATGCCTACAACCCTAGTAGAGATAGAGATGTTGTAGTCAATTCAGTGTTTACAGCTACTAGACAGTTTCATGTGTCTCCTGCTCATAGCCGGGTGAGTGTTGATGTACTTTTGGAAAGTATGTAATGGCCAAGTGCCAAGCCTTCCTGCTTCCTTTGGCATAAGCTCTTCATTCTGTGTTTTTGTGCTTTTTTGTAGGACCTCCAACTCTTTTTCTGTTTTGCTAGTGGTTTTTTTGTTCACTTCTACTTAGACTTGTTTGGGAGAAGCCATCCAAAACCTACAGTAGGAAATGTGTTTGACAGTAACAGAGGAGGAAAAGAATTTTTCAGTGTTAGAGAGGCTGTTTAAATCACATTCTGCTTTGAGCAGCATTATGCAGTAATCCACAGGCATGTGGGTGTTCTACAGCCCTGAATTTTCAGTCTTTTGAATGCTCTTGCATATTTGTTAGAAAAACCTGCAGTGAAATGTTTTATGTATTTTGTATTGCAATTATGGACATAATTGCCTTTATGATCTAAGACCATTATTTTAACTCTGATTTTTTCAATAATATAATGCATGTTAAGAATGAATTGCTGTGATCTCAGTTGGATGAAGCCCAATTTTTATCCTCCGCTGATGTGCAAAGGGGTTTTATTATGTTTTCATCTGATTTGTGCTTTTACTGTTGCTGAATGGGTATTACTGTGCAGACATAAATGTCATTGTTCTTCCAGCCAGACTATCTAGTTACTGAGAGTGTTGCCTAAGTTCAGCTTGGCTGCTTTGCCTGTGTAACACAGGGGCACTGATTCACTTTGCAATAGCCATCTCTCTCTGTGTGGGGAAGAGTCTCTGTGCACTCACAGGCTGTCTGTGCTGCATGGTTAATGTCCAGAAAGAAGCCTTGGCTGGTGAGGCCCCATGCTAGCTGAGAAACTCCAGCCATAACTTGGCAAGCTGCTGTGTGATCTCAGCTCTTTGTAGTAAGAGCTGAGAGTTGTGCACAGATGAAACTTCTCAGTGCTGAGCTTCTGCTTAGTTGGATTTACAGATGGGGATCTACATGTGGAAGTGTCCTCTGGGCCCTGTGAGTGAGTGGGGAGCGTGTGATCACTGGCACCAAGCAAACAAGCTTCTTTGTGGTCTCTGCAGGTGATTCCAGCGATGGGAAAGATATCTTTCAGAGTACTCTTCCTGCCCACAGAAGAAGGCAGTATTGAAAGCTCATTATTTATAAATACCTCATCTCATGGCATTCTGTCATATCAGGTAACTGCTCTTATTTTTCATATCAGCAAACTACTCTTATTTTTAGCTTGGGTTTTGGATTTTCTTGTGTTTTAAAAATTGGTTTTCATAATTTTAGGGACATCATTGAAAGTTCATTGAATTCCTGATACAGATCAAGTGGAGTAATGTTACCAATTCATCCCTTTTACCAGATCGTGCTAGTGTCATGATCACATACATGTATGTGGTTAAACTTACTGCTGTTAGTGGGGCTAGTTGTGATAGTAAAACCAAGTGTATTTGTATGTGTGTACTTAAAAGATCATGGTCTAATTAGTTTCATATATTAGTGTAGTCTAGACTGCACTGTGCTGGAATGCATTTGTTGGGAAAAACCCACTAGGAATATTTTAGGTGGTTTTCAGCTACTCTGCAGGATTTTATGTAAACACATTGAGGATGTAGCACAGGGTTAGAGGTTTAGGCCCATAAAACATGAAAGTTGAAATAATGGTTGTGCCTTAAAGCTGTCTGTTTTCTGAATAACTGGTGAATTTAAGGAGGTCTTTAGCTTTTAAAATTTTTTCTAAGGGACATTATATACTCCAAATTCTTGGGTTTTATTATTTTGACGAAGAAAAATCTTAACTCTGAATTTAGTGATTTAAAAAGAGGGACAGCTTTAATCAATCATCAAGCTATTTCATTCCTATACTTTGATCTTGTGCTGGAAAACATATTATCCTTAAATAAAAGCTTAGGTAAGTTCAGTTGAAATATTTGGGATTTTAATACAAATGTTGCATTTATCTAGTATTTATTAGAGGTAATGCCACATTTGGCAGGAACATATCATCAAGGATGAGGAAAAAGTCCATTACGGAGTGATTGACCTTTCCTTTTTGGCATCTCACCCTTCCCTGTGCCCTTAATTTATTGCCCAGTCAGCTCAGCCTTTTATCAACAAGTTGCAGGGAAGCAGTTGTCAGTGCCACCTCAAAATCAGTTTGTTTCCTCTTGGACTGCTGCAAAAATCAGTAGCAGGCTGGTTTTCATGGACATTTTCACCAGCCACCTGAGACAGAGGAGGTAGCTGTCCATGTTTTCAGCTCACATTAGGTTTAAGAGTTTCAAAAGGAGGCATGACTTGAGTGTTTGATGCATAGTTACAGTGCTCTTGAGAGCCCCAAAGCCTTGAAACATCTGATGTTTCTAAGGTATTTGTTTGAGAGTATGTTCAGAAGAATCACCCAAATGGAGATGAGGCACCATTGTATTATAAATACCTCCATTAAAAAAAAAAAGGCATATTCCCGTTGTTTTGGTACTTTCTATCTGTAGTCAGAGATCTTCAGTGAGCATAGAATGGATTTTGTTATAATCTTGATTAAAAAGATGTGGATTTCTCCTGTTAGAAAACAATAAATCTTTGCATACAAGTGAAAAGCCCAAAGTGATTTTAGTTAGCCTCTGATGATCTCCTGCCTATTTGATCCCACCTGGCTCCACACCCCCCAGTTGTTGTGCATCTCATTGTCAGTAAACTAATCTTGGTGGAGCAAAATATAAATGCAGTAGAGCCATCCAAATTACAAATATTATAGTGTTCTGAAAACTGCAGTCTTTAAAAACCAAAATAATGAGAAAATATTTTACTCAATTTTTAAGGCAGAGCCATTGAATTCAGTATTCAGTGGGACTAGTAACAAAGTTTTCTCAGAAATTATCCCTTTCCTAACTGATGATATGTGTTTTGTAATTGCCTAGAGAATAGTAGGAGAATGTAGATACTTTGTTTTTGAAATAACCTCTTGCTCTGATGGTGAGTGCTTTGCTTTGTCTTAGTAATAGTGCCTGAATGAGTCATGATTCTTAAGTGCCATTTATGTCCATGACAACTTTCTACATTGGAACTTTATGTTTATTGTCTTTTAAAAGAATTTAACGTGATAAACTGATCTGTTTTTTGGGAAGATTGATGTTATTAGCAATGTAGTTTTGGAAGTTGCAGTTATAACTTAAATTCTAGATGTTGATGTAATGACCTTTTTTTAATACCAGGTTTTTGGAACAGGAAGTCCGATATTTTCTCCAGAAGAATCTAAAGTGCAGCTAGCAAATGCCTACTTACTGCTTCCACACATTCAGAAGATCCAGGCATCACACACACTGGTACAGTATACATTTCAAGGGGAGAAACCTAAGTCTGTTTAACTACAAAAGATTTTTGACCTCAGGTTGTGAGGATGCAAGGAACATTAGCAAAAAATCTGAGTACCAGTGACTGCAGGAGAGAGATTGCAAGATGCAGGGTTACTGTGATCAGCTGCTTTTATGAGACAGTCTTTGGCATCTAAACTATTCACACTTGTTCTTCTTTGTGCCCCTGTGGTGGGGTGCTCTCTAAGTTGTGCTGGCAAAACTATTTGTGAGGCTCTGCTCTGACTGAACTGGAGAATTGGTCTGCCCTAAACAAAACAAAAAAACCCCCCAAAAACCAAAAACCTTAATACCATAAAATTGAGATGGGCAGGAAGCTGTATTGTTCTGTTTTTTACTTCTGGCCAGTTCCCCATGTGAGTTTACAGCAGGGTTGCACCAGCTATTAGCCACAGTTAAAAAACATGGTGTGCTGCATGGATGAGATTGGGAGCTGGGAGTCAGGCTGCAGCATCCCCTCCTACCCCTGTCAGTACTGAAGATACCAGCTTTGCTTACTGAGAGCAAAGGAGCGCTGGAGAACACAGCCAGCTTAATTTATGAGGTGTAAATATTTGAGTTGAAAGAAGTTTAACGATTTCTATTATTTGGTTGCAATTGCAGATATTTTCATAGTCTTCCAATCCATACAGAACCTCTCAAGTGAATAACTAATTTGAAAAACTGATATTTCAGATTTCCTGTTTTATTATACATAGACATTGTTTTTTCCAAAAACATACTTAGAATACCTTAGCACGTAACAAAATTTAATACTTATCTGAACGTAAACTGCATTAATTGCCTTTGTGATGCCTTCCATTCTACCTGAGAAAAATTACCAGCATAGATTGTATTTTTCAATCTGCTGTGTATATGTTAGGGCATTCTTACCTTTATCCAACATTAAAGCATAATTCCTTCTCTCCCTTTCTTTTCCTCCATACCAGTCTCTTCCCTGTAGTCACACAGTTGCGCTTGCTTGTGGACAAACAAAGACAGACTCTTGGAAAGGAAGCAAAAATCTTCAGGTTTTGTAATTTGGGGTGCTGGAGGTAGAACTGAGAAGGGGTTTTTTGATGCTGTTAATGTCTGCATCTTCATATCTAGCTCAATGGCTTGTTGTCAGGTAGAATCTCAAAGTTGGATACTTGCTTTTTTTACAGTTCATTCTCAATTCCTGAGTGGAGAAGCTTTGGGGGTACATTTAACATTTTCCTCACTGTAGAGTGACAAATGTTATCCTCTGTTTTATTTGTATGGAGTACAAGTTTGAGGTCATGTTTAGCAGCGCAGCATGGTACCACCTGGCACTCATCTTGTAGGACATGAGGTGTGAGAGAGTGTTGACTCAATTCTCCAAGCTCTGGGGGTAGTTTTTCTGTGTTGTATTGTAATCAAGGTAACACTCTGCACTGCATGTTATCAATTTGAGCAGAAATGCTGCAGCAGTGGGATGGGCTCCTCAGCTGTTGAAGATGATAGACAAGATCTAAATATTGGAGAGGAGTTTATGGTTTGAGTTTGGGTTCCTCACAGAAGAATATTTCTCTACAGCTAGCTGTCCTCTACAGAAGCGCCTTCTTCAATTCATCTTCCTTACTTCCTTCCTTCTGATCTAGATCTCATTTTAAAAAATGGTATAATTTTGTTTTGTCCAGTTTATATTTTAAGCTCAGAAGATGTAGAAGGAAGAGAGGTTGATGAGGTTTGAGTGACTACACAAGGGCACCTGAAGGATACATAACTATTACACATAGAATGGAGTCTTGTAGTAAAAAAGCATTTGAAACAAACCAGTCATACTCACTTAGCCGTGCACATTGCTTTTCCCCTGTTTATTTTTAACTGACATAAAATATCTATTTTAATAAATTCAGGATAGCATAAGCCTCATTTGCCCATTCTGTTTCACCTTGGGATGATTGAGTTCTAACCTTGGGTGACAGCTTTTAGTTTGAAACATGGAAGGTGTCCTTACCTCTGAAGTCCACTGATACTGCTTGGAAACCTCAGACAAAGAGCTCCATGCTGTGTGTCTATTTTTTCCCTTCTGTTGTAAAGGCGGTCAGGATTAAATTGTTCAGTAATACTGACATCCTTGGTCAACAAGGCCTAAAAATCTTTTACATCATTTAGTCCCATCATGTGCTAGGTAAAGTGACTTACCAGAATTGCCGGAGGCCTTGTTACCCCAAATACTTATTCTTATTACTTTGATGGTTGGAAACCTACACCTGACTTCCAATTTAAATTGCTTTGTGGCCATTTTATATATTGAGATGCACATTTAATTTATGTAACTCTTCCTGCTTCTGACACTTAGAAGCATTTGTAGGTGACATCAGAACTTTCAACTTTCACTTTGCCAAGCTGAAGTGTCCATGCTCTGTAGTATCTTCAGTAATGGGCTGTCCATTTCTTCACCAAATTTGCCACCCTTTTTGTAGCTTCTTCAATTAAAAAAAAAATTATTTTGAAGGTCAAGGCCAGAATTGTAAATTGTAAATTCAGCCACTGTAGGCTATTTGTGTTGGAAATAAAACATATATGTGAGGATTACAGATGGAAGTTTACGGTAGTGTTTCCATTGGAAATACAATATGTGACAGGTTTGTGTTTGAATTTTTTGTTGAAAATGAACTCCCATGGATTTTTGTGTTGTTTTTATCTTTCAATGGGCAAAGCACAAAGACCTTTCTTTTTTCTTCTTCGTTCCTGTGTGTTTTTAAGCAGAAACTTTTGTGCTTAATAAGAAAAGAAAAAGGCAAACTTGCCTTTGTTACTGTTGAATGTCTCCATCTTTCTGTTACCCTTTTCAACATTTCAGCTTTTGAAGGGTTGGGATTGGCATGCTCTGCCTGTGCTTCTGGATCCCAGGATTTCTGCGTTCGTGGCTCACTCACTGGGAGGAAAGAGGAGCAGTGTCCCACACTGGGAATTGGTTGTATGTCCACGTGGCCACTCAGCAGTGGCTAGTTACCACTAAGCCGTAACAGATGGTGGAGCCCATATAGGTCATCTTTGTTTACCCAGCTTCTGGGTGTAGTCTTTTCTATAGTTGCCTGGTTTTTGGCATTGTTTACTATTTGGACAGCACTAAGAGGGCAGCTACATCACTGCCTCGCTGTGTTCAGGATGGTGGAAATGTCAGAGGAGGGGTGGCATGTAGGGTGGAGGGTCTTATCGTAGGAGACACAGATACCACTTTGCTGACTTCCCAGAGGAGTTCAAAGTTTATGAACTGACAGCTTGGGAAATACTGCAAGTACTGGCAGTAATGTAATATTCTTTAAGCTGTGTTTTGCCCTGGTGGGCAGAGCATCATAGAGGTAAACATGTCCAGGTGTGGTGCTTGGGTGTGGAGTGGGAAGGAAGGAAGACAGTAGAGCTTTCTTGGTGTCCTATCCTGATAACTGCCTGCAAAAAATTGATGGAACTCTGCTGAATCATTATTACAGGGACAGCTTATTAACACCATTCAGAGTGGAAATAGCACTTTAGGGCCAGGGACTGTCCAGGACAGGAACTTTGAGGGCTCAGCCTACAGGAAGGAAGAGGAGGCTTGTTCAGTGTTCTTTTTCAATGATACTGTAGCCAAACTACAGGAAGTGAATTCAACTCTACGGTCCTGGTAATGATGCAAAAATATATCCAGAAATCTTTGAGAGAATTTGTGTGGCTTCTGTCAGTTGTCTTTGTGCATATATGATGAACATGATTTGTGGGTGCTGAGTGTGTGTGTACATTCAAGTATGTATGCCCGAGTACCTAATACAAAATAGAGGCACCTGGTAATTAAGTGGCAATGCGTTGCAGAACTCTGTCTGAAATTTCCCTGCTGTGCCTCTCCTTTTCAATTTGCCTCTAGTACAAACACTGGCTGCATAACTCAGCTCTCTGCTCTGATTCATTAGCAGTGATGTTTACAGTATAAATGGAGTGATTGCACTGCTGGGAGATGGTCCTGGATTTGTCTGGTTGGAAACTCTGCTTCTGACAGTGTTTCCTTCTCAGATGCATTATCTTCTCTTTAGGGTTAACTCAGAGCCATCCTGCTGGTGCTGTAAGATATTTGGCATGTCAGCTATGCATTATTTTCTGCCTTAGAGAAATGCAAATCTGTTTGCTGTTCTGAAGATAGCCTCACAAAGAAATAAAAATTTCCGCTAGAAAACAGATCAACAACAAATACCCCCCAGTAGCATTTTGTTTTTCCTTCTGTGCATTTGAAGGTTCAATTTTAAGGCGACAGCAGTTCCCATGTTTGATCTATGCCAGGTCAAGAAAAACAAGGGCTGGAAAAATACGATGTAGCTGATTTTTTTAATAGGGATCTGGGGTCTTAAGTTACTTTAAATGACAATGGCATTGAATAAGGGCTAACAAATCCTTATTTAAGGACCATGAAAGCAGTAGTGTTTTTTCAAGAAGCACTGAAAAGGGAACTCTAAGCATCAAGTTTTATCTGATCAGAAAATGACCTCCAAAGTTGTGATCTTACTGCCTTGTTAAAACTGCACTAGCAGCCATGTGTTTTATTTTCTTCCTGCTCTCACAATTTGATACAAACAAAAACATCTGTAAAAAAAGAAAAGACTTTGCAGGTGTTTGAGTCCCCCAGAAAGCTATGCTGGGGACAGTGTTTGAGTTGCCACTAACCACCTTTACAGGCGCTACGTCGCCCTCTTGTGTGAAGCCTCAGTCATTTTTGTATGAAATGCTGTTGAATTAGGAATGCAAATACTGGCTTCCTTTTGCTTTTATAAAACTGGACCCCATGAAATGCCACACACGTGTTAAGTCTCTCTACTCATGTGCCCCTGCCTGTCCTACTTTTCCTGTACTAAAAAGATATGAAATAGGGTGCTAGATACCTTCAAAAGTTTCTTCAGGTTTGCTTTTCAGCGTCAAATTATTGAAATTGTTTAAAATCAGTTTCATCAACACGTTCAAAAACCTGAACCTGCAGATACCCTACTCAGATATATCAGTATCACAAGAGAAACAGTGGGTGGGGGTTCCACATTAGTCTCAAAATTAGCATGACATTTGGCTGTAAGAAAGGCACTGACAGAATGACAGGTCTGCCATTCTGATTCTGGCTTTTTTTGTTGTTTTAGTTTTTTTTTTAAATTTAATTCAGAATCAAGATATACTGGCTGCGCAGTTTGTGCCAGTAATTTGGCAGTGCAGATTTCCAGATAGCTTTCATGAACTATACTTGGCTTTGTCAGTGCTGTTGTCCCATTAGATTTATGAGTGCTTTACAAGCTGGCACAGTCAATGTCATCTTTTATTTTCTTTTCTTTTCCCATTCTAGTGAATAAAAAGGCAAAACAAGTATTTTCTGTCTGTCCATTTTGGCATGAAGCCTATGTATCAGACCACGTCCAAGAAGCATTATGTTCTTGGCCTAGATACTGTATTTCACTATCCAATCAGCAAAGAAAATACACAGAATACAAGGAAACAAGCTTTTATATTGCACACAAAGGCCCTGTTGAATACAGGTTTTTTGGCATAAGAAAATTTGTAAGAGTTCTCATGCAGATGCTGTATAAATATTTAATAATCGTATGTAATAATAGTTTGGTAAGTAGGTAGATATTGATGGAGTCCTGAGATTCAGAAATTGATTAGTGGACTACTGTACAGAGTAATTGTATTAACTAAAAAAAATTCCTTACATTGCTATGTTACATATATGAGGAAGCAGTCCTATTATCCTCATAAATTATGGTATGTGAATTGGATTTATATAACATTTGAACCAATGTGTTTGATGTTTTCTTCACTTTTCTTTCTTACAGACAGAAACTATGAATGCTAGTCTATTACGGGTTCACCTTGGATGCAGTTTACCTAATGACACATATCAGCTAGTTAAGGTATGTTTTATTAGTATTTTATATCTATGTAAGTCTTCTTATTTTAAGCCAAGCTTAGAGGGACACTCTACAGCTCTAGAAGTTTTAGTAAAAATGCAGTTTTCAGTGTCTCAGTTTAAAGGGGAATTGTGCTTTTATAAAATTGTATCCTCTGATACAAATTAAGTGTCACACATATCACACTAAAATCTTTAGGAGAGAAGGAGATGGAAAAAGATACCCACCACCCCATAAATCTCACATAAAACCAAACCAAAACCAGTTCCACAGGCTAAGCTTTCTGATGTGTGTTATACTGCCTACGTAGGGCACAAAAATTATTAGATTTCTGTAATTTCTTTTCTCCAGAAACTTTTCACAAGTGTCTGGTTCGCAGTGAGAAATGATCAGTGAGCTGAGAGGCTGGAGCCTGGGCTGTTTCTCAGGGGGGTATGAGGGCAGCTATGGTGCTGGGCAGAGCTGAGGAAGGGCTAGTGTGTTAGCAGAGATGCCCCTCCAAAAGCACTGAGCCTTCAGGACAGTAGTTTTCTCCTTGTCCTGGGCAGTGCCACGTGGGTTCTCCTCCCTTCTCTCTGTCTCCTTACAGGGCAGGTGGGTGCTGCTCAGCGCCTACGCCGTGGGTGAGGTGTTGGCTCAGCCTCAGACCTGTGCTGTGCTGCCCCTCTTTGCCCAGGAGTGATGAGGCCCAGGCTCCATAGCTGTATTCCTGTGTGGAATACGTGTTGCATGTGGCGGCATTCCTGAGCTGCTTCACTTCCCTGTTTGGTTCCTGTGGTGCATTGAGGTGCTTGAGGTGCACCTGAGCATTGGAGGCTGCATGGAGTGCAGCTTTCTGCCCTTTGGTCTGAGCTTCCCGAGGGCACACCACACCTGTGCTCCAGTCTGCAAGGCAGCCCCTTCTCCTGCTCCTGGCAGCCATTTCAGGTGCTGAGGGTCTCTGATGCTGTGTGAGCTGGGAGCTGGCATCCCATCCTCAGGCGCTTCCCCACTCCTGCTCTGCTTTCTTGCACCACTTGAGATTTGCTGCAAGTGTTTTGCTGCACTTCTGAGACCACTTCCCATGCCAGTTTTCTCCTTCTAATCCGCCATCCTGAGCAAATTAGTCCTCCTTTAGTGACCTTTGTGGTTTGAGTTTAGTGACCTTTGTGGTTTGATGCAGGACTAATTTATGTTGTTCACTGCTGGTTGTCTAGTTCTATTTTGCTTTGTTGGCTTTAATTTTTTTTGCGAAATGGTGTCTGTGTCTTTGTAGTTGCTATGACTTAGCTGTGTTAACAGCAGCCACTACTTACAGATGGAAATAAGACCCTATTTGTATTTTTCTGAAGTATTCTAGCTAGACAACAGTGTTTTCTATTAAGAATTGTACATGTATGTTTGTTTTTTTAAAATTACTTCAGTGAGAAATGGAGACAAAAACACAGGATTTGGAAAAATTAACTATAAACAGACCAGTGAACATGAACTGTCTTCCTACCATTAAGACACATGCATCAGTCTGTTTATGGCACATTTTATTGAAGGCAGAGGATTTAACAAAGGAAACTGTTTTACAGTCCCTGAGGTGAGACTGACTAAGACAGTTTATAAATTTGCATTCTCTCAAGGTTCAGTGTCTTTTTTAGTTGTTTTTGTCTTTGTTTTTGCTGTGCTCTCTGTACCTGCACTGTGTTTGGTTTCTGCTGAGATTTTAGCAAAGGTCCTAATTGCTTTTGTTTTGCCAGCACTTTGGTGTTGGAAACCTTGTCTCTTAGATAATACTTTCTATCAATTTCTCAAAGTTCCTTAGTGTGTAATGTATTTTTTCTGTTCTGTCCCCATCACACACACACCATATCCCTTTGTCTCGCTCCAGAGTTGCTGTTTTATGTCCGATGACCCAATGCTGCTAGAAATGAGCTTAACAGTAAGAGTGGAAAATGCCCAGCAAGATTTTGTGGAGCACAGACAATACTTAATGGAGAATCTTTTTATAGTTTACGTAGCAATGGAAAGAACAAAGACCTCAGGTAAGTCCTAAATATGCCTGTTAAGTGTAATTCAACTTGGTTTTATACGTGATTTGTAATTTGACATCCTAAATTGAAGCAAATTCAGTGACAGCTTAATTTCACAAGTAAGGGAAACCAAGTAAGTTCAGTTAAACACAGCTTGTAGGGAATTTTTGTTGGGCAGAGTTATCATAAGCAGTTTTCTTCGTGAAGGTAACAGCTGTAAAGTTGTAAACTAGATCTCCTCATGCTTAAATAGTGTGGAAAGATGGCATGGTCCTTTGAATTCTATAACTGCATTGCTGGTTTCCCATTAATTAAATTGACCATAATGGGATTGTGAAGGCAGAGTGATTTATACAGTACTGGGGACAGTGGCCATTATGGTAAGTAGGGTAATGAGGTAATACAGATGTGCACATCATTTTTTCTTGTAAGCTAGAATTCCACAGGCAAAACAATCAACTCCTTGCAGTTTCTTTATACTGAAAATCCTCTAAATCCAGGGGATTTTAAATTATTTATAGAGCCTTGCAGTCTGTTAGAATAGCTTTTTTTAGACTTTTCTGCCAGTTTTCCTTTCTGATTGGCGAAGAAGAAGCTGCTTAAGAATCCAGATTGAAATAATGTTTTTTAACATACTTGTAGAAATGGAACATGATATTTTTTGTCTTTTGAGGAATGTATTTCAAAATCTAGTCACAAAACAATAGATACAATATACACAAAACAATATCTATGAAATGTCCTGTTTCCCTCATGCCTATTCTGTGATGTGGTATTTCAAGAGCTGAAACTGAAATACCCACTGTAAACCTAGTTTGCCTGCCAATGAGATGCCAGGGCTTTGTTATGTTGAGTTGTGGATGTACATTTATTCTGATGCTGGTAGAAAATTGTTCCCATCTGTTCTGTCAAGGGTGCTCACTGTTAACACTTTCGATGGTTCAAGTACTAGAAATATCTTTAGGGCTGTTTTCTGTCAAATACAGTGCAATTATAAGTCCTGTCTGTGCTAGGGGTGGGTCCTATAAGCCTTTTGGATTAGCTGTTGGTGGGAAGTTAGCACCTAGAGCAGGACAGTAGGTAGGCAGGGTCTGCACAAGGGAACTAACCAGTTGGAAAGGCTGCAGAAGTGTATGTGCTTTAAACAGCTGTGGGGTATGTGGAGCTCATAATCAGTACCTTGAACCCTCTTTTGGAAGCTGGCACTTGCAGTCTTGCTTTCAAGCAGCTGAGCAAAGCACACACATTATTAGAATCATGGCTGGTCAGGTGGGAGAATGTCCTTTCATGTCAGCCTGCATACACTGATTTAATACAGGTATAAGCAAGGGCAAAAACTCAAGTTACCTTCCTTGTGGAAGGACTGTAGTATGATGGTCATCTCTTATTCTGTCCTGCTGCTCTTCTTTTGGTCCTCTACATCTTTCTGCTGTCCTGTGGATGGGAGCATAGCTTTGCCAGTGACCAAAGGTGGTTCCTCAACCACCTTTCACACCTTACCAGCAGGTGAAAGGTGTGTTAACTCTTTCTGCTCTTGCTTTAGGCAATAGTTTGCTACCTATTGGGTGATAGGACCATTCCTGATTTGAGCCCAAGGAGCTGAATCTGGCTTTGTATTATTTCCTGGGAATGCTTGCATTTTAAAGCTTATATTTTAAAGCATTTTTACTGCTCTCGCAAATTCACATCTGAAGATGTGAATAGTTCCCCCTTTTTACAAGGGTATCTGTCACACAAAGATTTTAAAATTTAAATTGGGATTGCTTCTTCTGTGACTGTCTGATAAAACAAATGTTTCTGTCCTTGGTGATCTTACCTTGGTGTTTATTCTTTTGGACAGGTCATTCATCAGTAGATGTGTATGTCATGCATTCTGGAAACAGCCTGGTGCATATACAGGTAATCATGGGTTTCAGGAAGTCATAATTCTGGGTGGTGAATTTGATTAGGGAATTTGCTCTCTCTAATAGCAGATTGATTTTGCTGGTGGCAAATGTCACACTTCTAAGTTTTTAAAATGTACCCAAATGTCTAATAGATCCTTGAAATGACATGTTGTAATTCAGTGATGGATTTTTTTTTAATACATAAGAGCTGTTAACTTGAATAAAAATTCACGTGTTGATTTAGAAGATACGCGAAAATGGCAGATGGTGGCATGCAAATTTGACAAGAAGATAGACTAATACAGGAGCTGCAACAATAATAAGAGTAGTACTGCTATAAAAATAATTTGTCTTGTCCTCTTGCAGGAAATACAGCAGCTGTCACAAAAAGACACATCAGCTGTGGAGTTTGAGCCAGTACTGCTATCCTCATCGTCTACTAACTTCACAAAAGTTGCTTCTATTTCTTGTAAAGGTACAGGTTACACATACTTGGAGATATGATTAAATAGGATTTCATTGCTGAAAAAAGGGTAGTTTTTTTTTCAGCAGAGAAAGATCTCAAAATCAACTTGTCTAGACTTTATTGAGAAAGAGGATGAATTCTTTTTGCTAATAGTTTCCACCCTTTTCATGTATATGTGGTTCTTCTTATGCTGGTTGAACGCTCTAAGCTATGCATACTTGAAAACAGGGAAAAAACAGTTGCTAAAATGTTAGCTGATTTTACAATAAGCATAATCATTGAATATGCTTTTTCAACATCCTTTTATAGTTTATGGGGGTTTTTCTGTTTTGAATATGTTTTCTAAAAGGCTATTGTGCTTGGGTGGTCATTTTCCCTGACATTGCTTGGCAGGACCATTGAAGAGGCTTGCCTGAAACCAGACGTGTTTGTGGAAGAGCAGAGATTGGCATTTAAGCATTCCTGACTCCAGCCTGCTTCCTGTTCTGACCACTAGACTGCAGTGTACAGACTTTAAACATTAATGAAACAGGCTGCTTTCATAACGACATTGAGATGTGTTTTTCCTACAGAAAACATGGATGAATAATAGGAAGAAAGGGACTATTTATGTTAAGTGATTCTCTTTTTCAGAGCAGTTTTTCATTTGATAAAAGGAGGCAGTGTGCTCTGATTAGTAAGAATGCTGTGCCAGTGACAATGTGGTTAAAATTGGTCGGGTTGCTCTTCACAGCCTCATTGTGTGTGTATTTTTGAAGGTGTTTAGCATTCATGAATACTCCTTAAGGCAAGGTTTGAAACCTCTGGAAAGATTGAGTGTTAGGACTCAAACAATTAGACACTTTACTTACCTGTGTGAGATTGTACCAACAAAGGTTCCCCTTTTTAGTGTTCTTACAAATCTTCCCATGAAAATAATTTTGGGTATGCTTCTGGGTGATGTATTCCATGTGTCTGCTCTTTCCCAGCTGCATCCTGTGACAGTGAAAGTCTTTACTCTGACAACAAGAACTATCTTTTGAAAGGCACTACAACACTCAAAGCCTGTCTTTTCTGTCCTGTGATGGAAGGGTAGGTTGACAGTGGATTTCTGTTTGTTTGTTAACATTGACTGATACTGTAATGACAATGCTGTACCTTACTTTAAGAGATGAAGTTAACTTCCTTTGTTACTCTGTGATTCCAAAGTGAGTGAAGAGGCTTCTTCCTATTGTTGCTGTGTCATTTGCCAAAATGGACCTGTCACATTTAAAGCAATAATTCTGTATTTTATCCCAAGAAGAATTTTAGGAGCCAGTAAAAAATGTGCTTTAGCAGCTCATGTAATATAAATGTTGCTTAGTCTATGATAACATTTCCAGCACCCTTGTTAATACAACGCAGAAGCTGGATAGTCTTAGAAAAAATGTGGGGTCTTCTCTTGCTTCAGTCATCTTTTGCCAATTTCATCCAGCCTGCTGTATCACAAAAGAATAGGCAATGTTGTGCTACAGTGTAACAAGAGGGGTAGATACTTTGCCTATCTCTTTTACATGGTTCTTGAGAATTTTTACTCTCATAAGTAGTTATTCTCAAATAAATAATTTTGTTCTTCTCTGGGGAAACTTAGAAGAGCCTCATTGTACAAGAATGCTATGGTACCTTCTCTTGTATAGACCACTTGTTGTGTACTCAAGGACAGTAGCAGGTGTATTTATATTTTTTATGTATTTACTTATAGGTATTTTGATGTAGATCCTTCTGCAGCACTGTTTCATATAGAACCACATCATAATGCTTCAGGATATTGGTCCATATGGTTTACAAACAATTTTCACTTCAACATTGAATTGAATGAGGTCTTCATAGCCAGGGAAACAAAGAACATAGTAAAGGTAAGCTTTATCTCTTCTTTGTACAATGTTTTGTATTTGATTTAAAGATATGGACCTCTGACATACAAAATAGGTTCTTTGAAGAACTCTGTGTTCTTAGAACTGGTTGGAATCAGTTAAAAATAAAGGTTCATGTACATCTGCAACTATTAGGTTACTGTCTCAAGAGGCATTATTCACTGTCCAGCTTACTTTTGTATTGTTTTATTGACAACTGTTCTTTCACTTGAGTTGCAGCTACAGATGCATCAAATTACAGAGCATTGCTCTGTTCTCAGAATTGTTGAATGTGTGTGTTTGTGCTCTCTAGGATTCAGCATTTCTTCATAGTGGAAGCCTTTAGTGCATAGATGACCTTTAAAGCCGATAATTTAGTGCCACAACTGCTTGGTTCAAATCAGCCAAATCTGGTTTATGAATAAGCACATTATGTAGGCATCTAAATGGCTCTTCTTATGTTTTGATATTGAGATTTGCATAAGTGCACTGTATAGATCAGGTATGAGCACATATGGCCATGTAGTAGCAGCAAAAACACAAAGGACGAGAAAATTTGCGTTTTTCAAGGTACCACCTGCATCAGAAAGTGCTGTACCAATTTTAATTCAGCTGTCATTTCATTCTTTCCAGATTCTGAACTTCGCTGAACCTCTGACTCTACCTCCAGGCTGCTGGAATGTTTTTTCTTTGAAGCTCAGTGTGAAAGACACTGTAACGAATGTGCTCTCTAGTATTTGTGTGTCCACAAATGTGGGAGTGATGTTTGAAATACCTCTGCAGATATACTCAACTGTGTCCAAGGTATTGTGTTCAGCACTGTGTGTTGAATTCTTATTATGCACTGCAAACCCAACTGCAGCGGAGTCTCTCTCAGGCCAGCAATGTGTTCTTAGACCTGAAACAAAAGCTCAGTACCAGACCACTCTGTTAGACTATTCTGAAGATTGAGAGGTTAAGTCCCTAGAGTTGAACAACAATGGAATTATAGTTCTCTTGGCACTTAATTATCTTAATTCAAAATTCTCTTCTTTTACTCTATGAAATTATGCACTGAGAAATGGAAATTTGTTCTCTTGTTTTGTCATATTTTTGTTTTGCTTTTCCAGCAGGGAGATCTTAATTTTGAAGCAATTGCCCACTGTGATATTCAGTGCTACTTGGGAAAGTCTGATTCAGGTAGGCTCGTCTGAGGCTTTTTTTGGCATCTGACTGCAGTTTTATTGTAGAAAATTCATTCTATATAGCAGGATTTGTAATGAGAATATTGAGATTGTTCATGCAGATACTTAGTTTTACATTTGTTTAAAAACATCCACTTTTTTGGGAGTATATAAATGGCTGAGGGTACTGAGTACATGCTGCAGTATATCAGACATCTAGTTCCATAGCACATGCTAAGCTATTGTTCTGTCTTGAAGCATTTAAAAAAAAAAATTTACTATTTAAAACTCTCCTATGAATTCTCATTGGTGATGTATTGCCCTTTTCTTTCTTCACACACGTTTTCTTGAGAGATGTTGAAGTAAAATGGTAAAACTGTCCACTAACTCAAAGTTATTAGAAAATGTACATAACCTGGGCCCAGATCCTGGGAATTCTTTTATGAAAAACAAAACAAAAACAAAACAAAACCAAACCCCCAAAAAAACCAAAACAAAAATTGACCAGTATATGCCTGTATCTAGAGTTAAACTTGAAAGCCTTCTCTTTATCTCTTTCCCACAGCAATATTTCCATTGATTTCAGCAAATATGGTTTATCAGGTTTATAAAACAGCATCCTTAACACTGTATCATATGAAACAGAAAGAAGGGGTCTCATTTTTTCTGGAACTGAAGAATCTATCTCCAGATACTGTAATGCTGGGAGCTGTTTCAAGTACCTGGCTGGCATTTACAAAACACAGCAATAGGTATAACATGGCATGATACTGCCTAAAGAATGCTGAACCCGTTAAAAGCTGGTTCAGAATAGTGGTTTTTACTCTCTGTACAGTGAGGAGCTTCAGAAGGCAGCTGGTATCATAGGCTTTAAATATTTGAGCCTCTCCTGGATATCTTTTCAAGAGGACATTTCCTAAAAGGTATCTTTGTGTGATGATATGAGGAAGGCAGTAGCAGTCAGTCGGATGTGAAAAGGAAAATTGAGGTGACATATAGAAACCTGTGACTTGAACATTTACTGAGACTCTTGAATGCTAAGGTCCATATCTTAGAAGCAAATTGCCTTTTTGTTTTTTTTTTTTTAATCTCAGTGCAGGATTATAGTTGATGCAACTGAATACTTGCTTACTTTATTTTCATTCTAATAATACATATAATGAGATCTGTACTTACAGGTATTCTACCTTCTGCTTTAGGATACTACTATTTGTTAAACAGAAATGTGTAATGCATTGGCCTGAAAATACTGTTCTAAAGAGGTTGTAGTTGGATTATTCCAATAATCACCAATCTCAATTCATTACTTTAAACCTTAAGGATTGTAAAATAAAGTACATGCACTTTCAAAATAAGTATTTTTTGTTTTCTTTCTAAAGAAGCTTGCTTTTCTAACTACTTTCTGCTGTGTGAAAATGCTTGAACCAATATGAGTATAACTTTCTAAAATGCAATAATCTTTAGACTGATGTAAAGCTTTGCAATTCATCTTAAGAAGAATTTGAGAAAATTATCAGCCTCTAGAAAAGAAGCTAAAATGAAAAGACTGTTTTTGCCAAACTGGGAATTGTTATGCTCCCTGCTGTGCCATGCAGTAGCATATTTTTGTCCCACTATGTAGCATATTATCTTGGTACTTTACTGCCATCAGTGGAGAGTACTTTATAGACTACTGATGACATGGTTACTCTTCAGTGGCATCTATTAGGAGTAGCAGCAGTAAAAAGGGCTTACTAAAGCATGCACAAACTGTGCAATGCCCATTCTCTTGTTTGCATGTACAGTTACTTTGGTTTTGCAGATGTATTTCTTTAAACAAATCTGATATGGAAAATAATGTATATACACCCATATATGCATATTCTCACTTTGAAGGAGAAAAGTGGGTTGCCTTTTTTGTTTTGGGTTTGATACTGATTACCGATTACTCATGTTCAAAAGTAGATTGATGGAAGGTGCAAATATTATCTCTGTAAAATCTGAAAAATCTATTATCCTTTCAGCAAATCTGCTTTGGCAGAAGAGTCTCTCTCTGGACGGTTCTGCCTGGGACGTGGATTCTGAGCTTGCAAGTGACCTTTATGAAAGATGGCAGAAAATAAGACGTGGGGAAGCATGCAGGTCTGTACAGAATCTGTTGAGGTTCTTAATTCAAGCCAGTACAGTATTGTAAAAAAGAATATTTATGTTTTGAAGTATTCTTAATTAGAACAAAACATTCTGGATCATACACTTAAGTTAGTTCTCTTGAAGCACATGGAGTTTCAGAGCACCCAGACAGCCCCAGCTTTCATTTCAAGGCACTGCCAGCCACAAGTAAGCTTTTCAGCCTAGAATGCAAATAATATTCTGACTATAGTTATCTCACCAGGGCTATCTGGCATGAAAGCAGTCCAAGCATGTTTCACCAACTCATTTATGGAATTGCATGAGTCCTTTATCATCAGGTTGCATAGCAGTCTTCTCAGAGTCTTTGAATGGCTTTCAAGGTTTTTCATCTCTGGTCTACATATGCAGAAGTTAGCTGTTAAGCTACAGCCTTATGGACTTAATTTTGTAGAGACCTTTTCCAAGGAAAGATAAGTTCGTGCAGTTACAGGTGCTGGCAAATCATCTTGTTGTTGTTCTTTGTTTGAAAGAAAAAAAAGAAACTAATTTTTTCTGCTTTTGACTATAAAGCAGGAGAAGTACTTTAGGATCGGCTCGCTTTACTCAGCAGAAGAACTCTGAAGAGGAATCCTTTGCCTTTTTCTTGCCACGGTTGACTACAGAGCCTGGCCTTACACTCAACTTTAATGCCACAGCTGTTAAAAGTAGTATGGTGAGGATGGTTGTTACTACACTTTTTTTCTGAGTTGTGTGTTTAGCTTGTTTAAATAACAAAGTCTGTGGTTAATATTTGGTGCTGCTTACATTTCCATATTGCTTATGAACTGGTGTTTTGATCTCAGTTAAGACACTAAATTTGTATCCTTTGGCTCTTTGATAAGTTTTCTAGCTTCCTAGTTGTAATGCTTTAGTACAAGGAGAGGAGTAAAGCAGTGTAGGTTTTAACCAACAATTTTTTTAGTTGTTAAACTTTCCTTGCTTTCATTGTATAAGTTACATGCTCGTGGTAAAATAATTGAACATGAGACTAGGGATAGGATGTGTCATCATTAGTGATGCATGTAAGGCTGTACAGGATGGCCTTCCTCATGCCACTGTCTTGTGTAACAGAAGTGTGTAAAACATTTATGAGAGATACAACACTTGCAGAGCAATGTATCTTCCAGCCACACTGACAGTTATTTCTTTCTTGTTTGTCAGATTTAGGTCTCTACTAACCTAGCCTAGGCCAGAACCAGTCATATGGAAATAATTTTCATATGCACATATTGTGTATTACCTTAATATTCCATTTGTCCAATTTAATTGTTAGTCATTACAGAAATTTTTATAACCTGCTTGCATTCAGACTTCTCTGAGAAGGGGTAGCACCTTACTAACTTCACTTTCTTCTGTGCAAGAGCTTTGTTCACATCTGTCTGCATAAATCAAAATCCAAATGAAAGGATTGTTGGGGGAGTGGGGGTGGTCTGTATTTTCATACACATGGTTCAAAATGCACCCTTAGCTGATTTTGCAAATTCTGACATTGTAGTGACATGTCCTGCTGTTTTATGCAGTCATGTGCATGTATGATTGTACTGCATTGATACAGAAGCCAGATGGAAGTCCCTTGAAAATGCAGATTGTATTGTCAATATTGAATTATTTTACCAACCAGTTCTCAAATATGTAGTTTTTAACTCTTTCTTTTCCCCTCCAAACTATTTAGGTAAAATATTTCGTACTAAGAAACCCTTCATCCTTCCCAGTTACGTTGCAGCTTCTGCCTCTTTCTTACTACCCTGATCCCCAAGCTTCACTGAGTCTGCTGAACAAATGGTAATAACTATCTCAGGATACTGTTTTCCCTTTTAAAAGATCTTATTTGCTATATGTTATGATTGTTACTTATTGGGTTTTATTTAGTTTTTCAAAGTGTAACTTAGATGGTGGTTTGTTCTGACCCATTTTGCAAGACAGCCATGTTTGGGGCAGCTCCCTGTGTGGTGTATGCCTTTGGGATATACCTCATCATTGATAAAACACAAATTTAACATTTTTTTAAGCAAGTTTGTGTCTGCCAGATATATATTATAGTTGTTAATCTTCTAGTATCTGAGGCTTAGTGCAGGCTGCCCAAGTGAGGTGAACAGCTTACAGAGGTGGGCTTGTGCATCTCCTCACAGTGCTAGTTGGTAACTATAGAGTCTGTAGACAGATCAGTGAAAAGATGGTATCTGAACCATCCCACCAGGAAGAGTTTTCTTAGGTAATAACTCTGGTCAAAGAGGAAACAGGAACTGGGAAGAAAAATGCAGTTTCAGAGGGAGCAACCTCAGCATAAACTTTTAGGGTCAGCTAAGTAAATGTTTCTGCATTGTTTTAGACTTCGTTTTAGATTTGAGATGATCTAATCAGAAATCTGGAGGAGAGTTAGATTAATAATAAAGGGACCTGGTGGGTGAGCTGAAGTTCACCAGAATAAGCCCTGTCACACTTATCTTTGAAAAAATGTTATAGTTGGTAGGACTGTGTGGTGAGAGACAGTGGGATTACTCCTGTGCTTAGGTGTAATTGTTTATTTAGGGTCCCAGTCGCTGTGTAATTGCTTCCTTAACCTCATTCCTCTACATAGGTACATGCATGTGCATATATATGTCTGTGTATATATATGCACATTAATAACTGCATCTGTTTGCGTACTAAATATGGTTTCCACGTAGACTCTTCCTAGTGGTTTGCAATTACATTTTCTCTGTATTTGCACACTTTTGTTTCTGCAGATCTTCTAAGTTCACCAGAAATCACATCCATTAACTGGTTCTTTTTAAGCTAATGTCATAGACAGTTGTGACAAGTGAGTTTTCAGTTCAGTGGCTGGAGGTCCATTCGTCTATAATCTACATTTTACGTGTTGGTTTTCTTATGTCAGTTATTCATACCTAATGTCAAATGCTTATAATTTGCATTTGGACAAACAAATCAACTGCTTTAGGTGACTTTGATTTGCAAATTATGTGATGGAAAATAGGAATTTATCCCAAATGAATCATGAGCAGAAAGAGGGATATTTGAATACATTATATGAGATTTAATAATGATTATTTCTTAACAGTTATGCGAGCAGAAGGAGCTTTGGGGAATTTGTGTTTGTGTGGCTTAGAAATTCTGTTTCTTGACTGTTACCTTTTACAATATTCTACACTGACAGACCTAAAATGTCCAGCCATTTGTCTGTTTTCCAAATGTGTGGAATCCACATAAAACTGATTTGCAGTGTATTCTGTTGAAATGCAGACCCACATTTCCATGATATTTCACACTGCCAAAATGCAATTGTAAAAGTAGTCTCCATTAAGAATAGATGCCAGCATGTAAAAATAAGTCAATGCAGTTCTGACAGGCTGAGTTTCAAGTGCTTAATTTTTTGTTTTGGTTTATTTAGGTTCGGCATAAATGAGCAAGCTATTAATTTCACAACCACCGAATTCAGGCTAATGGATGAATGTTCTCACAGGGTAAGATGGCTCATTTTGGTAGAAGTGGTCTGACACACTAGAGAAGGATTTTTCTAGCTATGCTACTTCTGGGTTCTTCCCAAGTGCAATTTAAAGCAGTTCCACAGTATTTTCCTGATTCTTTGTCGGGTTTGTATCTTTGCAGTTAATTATTTTCAGGCTTTGAGTCAGTTTTGAATACAGCTATAGGGAGGAAGTGCATGCATGCCTGCAAGTGTGTGGATGTGTTGCTGGGACTTCACCCTTGGCTCCAGGCTGACCATGAAGTGTTGGGCTCTGGAGTTGGTGATGTCAGGAGCGGGCTGGTTGTCCTCTCAGTAGAGGGAAACAGTGGCAGGTAGTTCAGGGGAGGAGGAGCTGGGATTTCTACATCTCAGCTTCTAGATTCAGGTTTGGAATGTCATGGTTCTCTCTGGTTCCCATTGCCTAATTTTTGCATGAGTGTGGTAACATTTGACCATGGCACACCAGTGCTGAGCTGTGCTTAAACCCTGAGATGTTGTGTTGTGGATGGCAGAGAAAATGGTGGATCAGGGATGCTGGCACATTCTGGTGACCAGAGTACTATCCAGAATGCCCAAAGAATTTCTTCTTAAGGCTTCTGGTTTGTACAAAAGCCCAGAATTAATGTATTTTCCTTACTGTTTGGGCATGCTGCAGCTTCATCTTTAATGTCCTCTGTAGATACATGTTTCTGCACATATGCTTTAAGATCTTAATGAAATATTTGTACCTTGTAAAAAGAAAAGAGTATGTTTGCTACAGTAATCAAAGCTGACCTTTCCTTTCTGGCAACAGTTGTAAGAGTTGCTGTAAAAGAGAGGAGACAGCAGTTCATAAATCCTAGCCTGTAGGCAGACTCTGAAAAAGGGAAGGTAGTGTAGGGGTAGGAGTGAGCTTCCATAGTCCCACACACCATACTCTTGGCCAAATGGAAAAATAGCTGTGGATCTTCACATCAGAGTGTGCAATACATGTTTTTCATTAGGTTTGAAGAGCTATGGGGAACATGCATAGTTAGGTAAACTTTTAGCACACATGAGACAGATCTTGCCTTGTTAACAAAATCAATAGTTGTTAATACTTAAATTTTTGCATTTGTCATCATTTCCCTAGTCAGTTTATGTGCAGTGAATTGTTAGGCTCATCTTTGTAGGGAGTGACATGGGGAGGTTTGCAAATGCCATACATGGCTTGCTTTTAATAAATACTGACTATTAAATGCAGGTTCTGATAGTTTTTATGTGTTATTTTTGATAAAAAAGACTAAGAATAAAAACATTTTGAACTGAAAAAGATCAGAAAAGCTGTTAGAACAACACCCATAAACTGAGAAACAACCAAGTGAAAGCCCATTTTGGAATATTTATGGGTTTTTTTGACTGCTATAGGTATCTGATTACCCTTTTCTAAGAGGGGACCCCAGTTCTGGAAGACCAAGTTATAGGGCTATTTTCATTTTTCAAAGGCAGAAAGAATAAACAAAAGCATTAAAAAAAATTTACATTATTTCCAGACTAAGTGAACTTCTGGTAATTCTGGTTTTCAATTAATATAGTTGAGAATTCTCTTTGGCTTCTTTCCAGTGACTCAAATGATCAGCATATTTACCAGCAGTCCCTTTCTCACTTCAATCAAGTTGTAAGTCATGCACTGAGGGTATAATGGTTGCCACATTTCCCTGTGCAATCAGTACACTTCAGTTCTTGTGTTGTGAAGTGTTTCAGGATTCCTTGAATATGAAAGACACTATATAATTTCTTTTCCATCTGAGCAAATAAAAGCTGTTTTAAATAATGAAGTAATACATTCCTCATAGTAAGTGCAGTAATATGAACTTTTGCTCAAATAAACAATCTTATCTGATGTTTTATGTTGTCAAAAGGAAAGACTTTGGTATAGAAGTTAGTTACAGTTTCTGCGCCTTGCCAAAATATTCTATGTGGTGCTAAATGGTGATTACAGTGCTTTCTTTATTAACGTCTTTAAACACATATGTTTTCTGTGAGTAAGAAGTGCATTTTTTATTTAACAGAATGCACATCAAGAGGACCTCATCAGCAAGAAATGCAGTTCTGAGATGCTTTGTTTAAGTTTACAGCCACTGGAAACCAGAAAAGTTGGTGTAATTTTTACACCTCTTGACTACAAAAGAGTAGCTTCCCTTATTTTAATCAGGTAAGCCGAATTTTAGTTGTAAGTGAGAATCAAGCAGCTCAATGTAAAAATGAATTTGCAAAGTCCTGGCACTAGAAAAATGGTCAAAATTTGAAAGTCAGAATACCTCTGGTTTAATAAAAATTGCTTAGAGTGTGTTTGTGCCTTATGTCTCAGTTGTTCGTTTTCTTGATATGTGGTCAGAGGGTTATAAAATGCATGTGACTCTACTGAGGCAATTTTGAGTTAAGAGAGAAACACGTTGCATGGCTTTGCTGTTTTCAAGCTGATTTAACAATGTTTGGAGTTATGGATCCAGTGAGTCTTTTATGCAGCCAAACTTTGGTTACTTTTGTAGGAAAAGGGAGTTTATTGAATGAAGAAGCAACCATTTTTACTAGGTGGCACAGTTGTTATCTAGTAGCACTGGTCACTAAACTTGCTCCTTCACTCTGTGGAATTCACTAGTGGCTGTTTCTGTAGTAATCCTGTCTTTGTTTAGGGAAACCTGTCTGGGTTTTGCCACTGATTCTGTTACTGAAACACTTATCATCTTGGTTTGGCACCTAGAGAGCAAAGCCATTATTTTGCAAACTTAATTTGTGCTTTAGTGGCTGATTGCTTGGTTTTTATTTTATGGCAGAAACAACTTAACTGTTCTGGATGTGGTCAATGTAGAAGGCTTTGGAGCCAAAGAATTGCTTAAAGTAGGGGGAAGACTCCCTGGTGCAGGAGGATCCCTTCGATTTAAGGTGCCAGAGGCGACACTAATGGACTGCAGACGACGTGAGTAAGGAGACACAGGTCTCTAGTTGTGCAGCTGCTGCTTTGCTCTGCACTGGAACTGATACAGAAAGGACATTAATGTCACAGAAACAGAATGGTAAAAGCTGAAGAGCTTGGCCATGAGAAGTGTAGATTCTATTTTTCAAAACTCTGACTGAAAACAGTTAAAAGTTTTAGAAATACACTACTGCAGAACAGTCTGTATTAGATCTTGATCACTTATGGGGTTTTTTTATTCAATTGTAAGTAAAAATAGCAATTTATTTATGAATGTAAGAAAATAATTTTATGCACTGTAAACTAATTGCTCTCTTTTTTTCCTTTAAGAACTGAAAGACAGCAAGCAAATTCTATCCATTACGAAGAACTTCAAAGTAGAGAATATTGGGCCTCTTCCTATAACAATTTCATCAATGAAAATTAATGGTTACAGTTGCCAAGGATATGGATTTGAAGTGTTAGACTGTCGGGAATTTTTCCTAGCTCAAAACTCATCACGAGAAATCAGCATTGTGTAAGCACTGACAAATTTGTTGACAAAATAACTGAAGTGGAAATTTGAAATAATTAATTTCAGAAACAGACTCCAATGGCATACCACACACAAAATTTTGAATAGAAATTTAGTAAGAATTTCCCTCAGGATAACACTAACAAATGGATTATATAATACTGGTTCTTTATATGACCCATTATTTTTAAAAAGCAACATACATGCTTTTATCAGTGCATTATGAAGTAATAAATTAAAACAAAAGAGTTGCCACAATTTTTTATTTTCTTGTTATTCTCTAAACTTGTTCCAAGTAGCCTGACCACAATTTAGTCGTGTTTTCCCAACATTGCATGTAGTCTAAAACTGATTCTTTTTAAACTGTTGAGTGAAAGATACTGTGACTTAAGCAAAAGTAAAGTTAATGTTACTGTATTAAAGTAATTGTGGTTTCCCATACAACAAATTTCACCTCTTCTGATTGGAAAGGCAAGTTATACCTTCAAGCAATCAAGTAGAATACTGAGATGGGTCAGGAAAGTGGAAGAGACAAATCTGGTTTCTTCTGCTTTCTTTATCTTTCCAGCTTTTCACCCTAGTACCTGGGCCTTTCTGAAATCACGCTGGCTGTATGCTGGACAGCTGTGCTTTTGTTGATCAACCTGAGTTGATTGTGTAATTCCTTGATAAAAGGAAAACATTTCCCAGTAGTAAGAGTATTGTGAAGAGTCACAATAAACTCACATATTTTGCCAATGTAAGATGACCTAATGCCACCTGCACAGTTTAAGCAGATAGTGGACACTTTATTTAACTGTGCTTTAAAAAATATTATTAAATAATATTATTTCAGATAACTAAACTGTTGTTATTAGATTAATAAATTTGTAATTCATATTAATAACAAGGCAATAGTTTAGTAATTTCAAGAATACTATTAAATTATTGGTAAATATTATTAAATTAATTTTATTATTTTTATTATTGTTGTTGTTGTTATAATAATATTTGTATTTTTGTTATCATTGTGACTTCAGAAAAAATTCAGCCCATCAATGAAAAAGTAACACCTGCTCTGTTTTTCCTGACAGATTCACTCCTGACTTTACTTCTTCGTGGGTGATTCGTGAGCTCACACTGGTGACTGCTGCTGATTTGGAGTTCCACTTCACGCTCAACGTGACTCTCCCCCACCACCTGTTACCGCTGTGTGCCGATGTGGTGCCAGGACCCAGCTGGGAAGAGTCTTTCTGGAGGCTCACTGTCCTCTTTGTAAGGTAAGGCTTTCCTACAGCACCCCAGAGCTCCTACAAGATGCAGTGCATGTGAATGTCGTGGTGATAACACGTGTGTGCTGATGCATCCCTGACTGAGATTTCCGTGCACGCTGTGCTCTGCTAGCGTGGTTTGGACACTGGAAACAGTCAGAACACGAATGAAATAACAGTGGTGACCACTGCCTGGTTCGAGATGCAACAGAAGACTTCAGGGATCTGAACAACCAGGAATTTTTCATTCTGTTTTCCTGCTAACAAAATTTACACTGCATGATTGAGAAGGTGGTTTGAATTAGAAAGATTTTTGTTTTGATCCGTATATGCTTGATGCAATTAATACACTGTAGAAAGAGAGGATATTTTGCATCTACATTTTTAGTTCAGAAGTATGATGGCATTTGTAGCTCATTTTATGCCAGCATTTTCTCTAGGAAAAGAAAGAGGCAGTATTTAATAAATACCTAAATAATGATGATGACTATCATAAGTGAACAGTGGGCTCATAGGTCATATTATGATATGATGTCTTACACTGTAATATGATATGATGTAAGACTACAACACAGTTACGTCTAAATTACCTTCAAAAATTCTCTCTTTTAGAATGGATTTTTTCTTTGTTCTATTTTTTTTCTTTGAAAGTTCATGACTAAGTTATTTTATGGAGTTAATAACTGGTAAGGCCTATAAGGAAAAAAAAGGAAAAGAAAATACTATTACAACTATCATTTTTGAGGCTGTATTTTGAGTTTTTGTCTGTCTTATTACTTAGAATTTACTGAAAAAAGTATTTGAGTAGTGTATCTTGTTAGAAGCTTTTTAATTCTTTTACTGAATATTCCTGAAAGTTGTAGACACCAATATCTATTGTTTTCTTTGGCAGTTTGTCCCTGCTTGGAGTGATTCTGATAGCCTTCCAGCAAGCCCAGTATATTCTAGCAGAGTTCATGAAATCAAGACAGAGACCAAATCCTAGTGCTTCACCACAGCAGAACAGCAACTCCGTTGACGTAATCAGCTCTGATTCCTACAAGTAAAAATACTTTTTTTCTTTTCTTCTTTTCTACCCTGTTTATTGTGGTGTGGTGCTTTCTGTCTGATTCTTACTGATATTGCTGTGTGCTGCTTTAAAGGAGACAGTGTTCCAAGCAGCCTTTTTTAGAGAACTTCCACCTCAAACCAGGAGGAATGGAGGAACTCTGGGGTTTATTAATCTTGAATATTGCCAGTAATACACAAGGTAAAAATTGTGTGATGAAAGTAAAGGATACACCAGGTGTGGCAGCCATGGAAAGAAGGGAAAACACATTGATGGTTCTCAATCTGACCCTCTTGAGTGGTCAGTCAGGCACTTATTCACTGAAGCATATAAGTGTGTTGGAAGTCTGAGCAAATACTTAGAGTGTTGCTCAATTCTCACTAAAATCAGAATGTGCTTAGCTGATATGGTAAATTAAAGACCTAAAACAATTTGATGACTTGTGAATATGCCCCCCTTTCTTTTCTTACAACAATATCTCATAAAATAATGAATAATAACTTTCTAAGGAAAAACAAATCCCTTTTTTTTTTACTCCAGGGGAAGCTGCAAGACATTTATGGATTCCTATAGTTCCTCAGATAAAGGTAAAGGGAAGGGATTCCTGTCTGTAGGCCCTTCTTCCAGCCGAAGTCAGAGTGCGGCAAAGAGAAGTCCTGCGACCTACAGCCACTCTCAGAAGAAACACAAATGTTCCGTTTACTACAGTAAGCAGAAACCAAACACAGCAGCTAGTAGTGCCATTGCAGCTGCTGATGAGAAACAGAATCAGACTGCAGAGAACCAAATCTCAGCACCAAAAGAGGACATTTGCACTGATGTTGTCAGTGAGAACTGGGTAACTCTGAAATATGCAAATGGCATAAACGTTAACAAGAATTTAACTCTTCCAGAAGACTTTCTGGGTAAAGAAGAAAGTACACTGAAGAATACAGTACTCATTAAAAATACTTCTTCAGAGTGTGATCTGAAGGAAGATCTTCAAACATGTATGTTTCCTAAGGAAACTAACCTTAAAACTTCAGAAAATCTAGCTGAGCTTAAAGAACAGGAGTTCTGTTCTGTGAAGATGTCCAAGAAGCTACCTGAAAGTCACTTGTCCAGAAATTCACCTCAACAACAGCCAGAACTGCAAGAAATAAGGAAAATTAGTGGTAATTTTTTCTCAAATTCTATCAGTCTAAATTACTTAGTGAAGTCTTCTAATGAGTTCACTGTGATCAGGATTTTGGCTTTTGTGTGGGACAAGGGAGTGTGGTGTTTCTTATGTGTTCACTGTGATTTGTCTGTTTACATTCCTGAGGAAGCAGCTTACATTTAAATTTGTTTTATAAATCATAAATTTGCTTGGTTTACAAATTTCAAGCTTGTTGCCATAGCATTTTAATTGCTAAAATAATTGATGTCGTAGATCTGCTTATCAGACACAAATTGCCCTTGTCAGATATTCAGAAGGATCCCAGTTTGCTGTTTTCAGGTCCACTGAAAATATGGTGGTTGAATCACCAAGCAAGCACATTTGGAAGCAGATACTCAGAACTCCTCAGATAACATCGCCCAAATAAAGAAAAACCTGACATCAGGATAATGTGAACTTTTATTGTGTAGGAATCTGCAAATCAGTGTTTCCCATAGTAATTGCATAGCTGTATTTTTTTGTCTTGTTTTTCTTTTTTTGAAATTGTGGGGATAAGCTGCCTGGGAAGTCTTAACCTCTTAGCTTCACAATTCAAAATTTTAAGAACAACAGAAGAACACCTGGGAGAAATCAAAAGTGGGATAAGAGAGTGTATTGTCTGGAAGCTTGGCTTTACTGAGGCACTTGGCAAAGAAATTTAATGGTGAAAACTGGCATTTGCTGTAGCTGTGGCAGTTTATTTAGGGAGTGAGCCATCAGAGAGGGATTTCAGGCCTTGTGGTCTTGTGTAGTTGCTACCACGGGCTCATTGCTTCTTGTGTTGTTACCTGTGAGCTGTAGCAGGTACGAGTGTGCAATCTCAGGTGAAGGCAAGATATTTTCACTTATTCTTACATGGTATTTTGAGATTCTTCATATGCTCCTAAAATGCACTGTTGCTTATTCTTTGCTTTGAATTAGGCGATCATCCAGTGTATTCAGTAGTAAAGCACTAATCTCCCTTATTGTCTGTTAGCAGTTGTGGCTCTCTGCACTATCAGGCATGTGATATTTCTGTGTTTCAAGACATATAGTAGGAAATGTTAAGTCAACAAAGTACCAGTGTTTGTATCCTGATTATAGTTATAGACCTGGTTTTGTGCAAACGGGGACCTCAGGACCTTGGGTACTCACGTTTGTGTACTGCAGAACAACAGAGCATTCTTTAGAGCTCTGACAGTCTCCCTTCACTGGTGTTTGATTCACACGTGCTCCTTTTGCACTCCACGTGGCTGCCTGCTCCAGAGGGGAGCCAGTATCTGACTCAGAGCTGGGATGTTGTAGTTGGCTGGCAGAAAACTGTAAAAATGTTTGGGCATGCCTTTCCCAGTTGAGAATGCCAGTTCAGTTCAGAAAGTGATGACATTTCTCACACAGAGCAGCTGAGAGCCTCAGTAGCAGATCACTGTGGATGTAGTGCAGGTCTCTGAGATACCTGGAACTGATCAGAGGCAAAGTTAATTCTGTCCTGTCCTGTCCTGGCCCAGGTAGGGGAATGTGACTCAGCTGAGCAGCTCAGCTAGTTGTCGAGGCAGGCTTCCTCTTGAAGCTTTCATTTTTTGGACTCTTAGATCAAAATAATTCTTCTTCCTCACAAGCCTCTCAAGTAAAATAACTTTTAGTGTGGAACCCATGCTAAAGAAAGGATGACTTCCCTTTGTCTTCATAGTGAATGCAGAGGACACTTCAGAGGTGTCAAGCACCAAGTAAAGTCTGTCCTTCCTCCCACTCAGCTTGCTGGGGTTTTTTCTCTTTGTTTTTTTAACCCAGTGTTCTCTAGCTTCAAATGCTGCCTTACAGATCCATGGCTGAGCCCTAGGTAGCTCAAATTCAGATGAGATGAGCAGACTTGTGCAATCTATGAATGCACTGGGAGTGGTGTGCTCATGACCATGAACCAACACAAAGCTACTTTTTGCAATTGCTGTAAGAATTTTTACACTGCATTAGCTTTTGGTTTTAAAATTTTCCGGTATCATCAGCCAAGACATTAGTCTCCTATATTTTGGAAAGCAACACAAGGCTGTTTTTAAAGAAAGGTATGTAGTTATGACTGAGAGCCCTTTCTTTTCCCATGCAAACAATTGTTATTGTTTAATTGTAGGGAATAGCCAGCAAGTGCCTCTCAGGAATGAAACAGAAAACTGCGAGACTTCAAAAAAACAGATCAACCTAAAGCCTTCCACAGAGAAAAAGATTAGTAAGGGACCCAAGGAAGAGACTCCATGCTGTGCAAAAGAGGAGATTACTTCTTCTGAGGTTGGTATTGTGATCTTTCTCCTTTTCAAATTTGAAATTATCTTTTTATAGTTTATGTACATATATATATATACACACATATAGGTATGTATGTGTATGTAGGGACTATTTTGTAGAATCACAGATCTGAAATGCTGTAAATAAGGTGAATGAGGAAGAGTGCAGATGTGCTGTCCCACATCCGTTGTGAATTAATGCTGCTTTATGGAATGGTGAACAGTTTGGGTAGAAAACAAAACAGCCATATATATCACAGCCAGAGATTGTTACTGTCAGAGCAGGCACAAGCATAATGGCATCTAATGCCAGCTGTCAGCCACACTAATGATGTGGGAACATTCTCTGCGGGGGAGGTGGGCATATTGGCCTGCACTTGCAGACCTGATCTCCAAACCAAGGGCTTTGCATCAGAAACTTGCATTTGAGAGTACAGCAGGCAGAAGCCCTTTAGCAGACTGTGCAGTTGCTGAGAAGGATCATTCTTCACCTCTGGTTTCTGAGTATGATAAACATATCAGACTGTACCTTTGTTGCAGGCAGCATAAAACACTAAAAGAGCTTCGTAAGGCAATTAGTGAACCTGAGAATCTGGATTATGTTTGTATTCTGTCTACTGGCTATAAATCCCATGGCAAAATGGTGTAAGGAAGAATTGCTTACATTGCTTGGGGAATATGTGAGAAAAGACACAGTCTAGTCTTGCTTTGGGAACTGTTGTTACAAACTTCTTTGCCCGTGTGGCTGATGGTGCTCAGTTTGTTTCTTGCATTTTTTGAAATGACTGGTATTTGCTGGTAACTTACTCCAGAATTTCCTCAGCTGTAATTCAAATGAATGCCTTCCCCCACCGCCCCCAGTTGCTGAGGAAAGGGAGGATTTATTGCTGCTGAACTTACACACCAGCTGATCATAAATCTGGCAGATGTTTTTTGTTTTTAGCACATTGGGAATTTTATTGACTGCTTTACTTTTTCTCCCTCCATTTTTTTTATTTCCCTGAAAGTCAGAGCTAGATGCTGTGAAAGGGAAAATGCTAAGTTTGGGAATTCAGAAATTTCTCTCTCATCATCTCTTGCTGTCTTGATGGACAGTCTTGGAAAGGCTGTTTAAATTGATGGTGCTGGAAAGAGGATGTGCTGTGGAAAACCACTAAATCGTGAAGTAACAATGCATTTGGGTCGGGTCATTTTGTCCAGAGAAATTTAGCTAGAAAAATCCAGTAGAGTTCATTGACTAAGTTAAGTTCATTTTATAATGTCTCAGCTTGTATTTTTGCCTTTAGCAAGAAGATGCATATAGAAAGAAGAAACCTCAGGAGAAAAAGGAAGGAAATGTACCAAATATGAATTGGAATAGAAATAGAACGTCTAGGAAAAATAAGAAGAAGAATGTAAATATATCCACAAGGTATGTATTGCCTCACCAAATCATGAAGAAACACAGAGTTGCTGTAATGTTTCTGCAGGTTTTGCATAATACATTAGGCAGGATTGCTTTATCCATTTAAGTAAACACACATTAATCCTGGCCTGAGATTTACTTTTAGGAATGTGCACTACTAAGTATCACCAGCAAAACAAAAAAATTTAAAATATTCCATTTAAAATATTCCATCTACATATAGATAGATGCAGCTCATTCTGCATAGCAGTGGTAGCTCTCTGTTAGAGTCTGGAATGTGCTGTCTCTGAAGTTCGGATGGTTAGCTTCCTTCCCCTTGTGTATTGTGTGGAGAAGTTCTAGTCATGTATTCTCTTCACTGAAAAAAGGAAAATAAAATTGTTGAAATGATTCCGCCTTCAGGAGAGTCATCTGCTATACTGAGTGACTGGGGGAATGTTGTCCTCTAACAATTTTGGAAAAGAAATGGGTAGAAATGACAGAGTGGCTTGCATTTTTGCTGTAATGATTGAAACAAGTAGACCAGTACTAGATTGTAAAGAATATTGAGTGATCACTGTGGAAAGTTACTTCCCCACCTCACCCCGAGAATTGTTTCAGTGCATTTTAATGCAAACATGCATTTATTGCATTGTTTTAATGTATTGTAAAGTCAGTTGTAAATTACTTTTAATTATTTTCAATATATTTTAAATTTAAAGTTGTTTGGATTATTAAAAAATGCTCATTACATACTGCTTTTAGAATAGAAACACTTCTGAGGAGAAAATCCTACTCCTTCCCCTCCCCCAGCCCTTTTAAGGTCACAATCCTACAAAGCCTTCACAGACTTAATTTTTATTGCGAGTGCTTCTATTGAGGTCAATGGACTTTAAAAGGAGATTGTAAATCTGAAAGGGCTGTTATAACTCATCATATACAAATTTCTGTTCATTTTGTGGGAAGCCGAGAAATGAGCAGTGAAATACTGAAGTTTAGTGTCTGTTCCTTAAACCAATTCAGCAGTTGCTGCTTTCTGAGTTAAGATGGAACCGTTCCATTTCTGCAGAAATTTGACAGCTGACTTTTAATCATTTTTCCTCAATACTCTCTGATTATGATATTGGATACAGATATTTCATTTCACCTTTACTAGCAAAAAGCTAAGATACTCTAGTTATAATTGTGCCAGTGAAATGAACACAGGGCACATTTTTCTTTGCATCTAGGTCTTTGTACACTGCTAAACTGTGCTTGTCACTGCAACATCTGATGCCTTTCTGCCAAGTGCATTAGAAAATGGAGTTAAAAGTGCACATGTTATTTTGTCTCTCCCCCTGAGAAGTACTAGTCTGTGTGGTACAATATTGCATTTTGGGAAAGGTTTTTTAGGTTTCTGTGAAGTTGGGGAATAAGACTCCCAAACCTACTGCTTCCCCTGCACTTTGTCTTGATAGCTGTGTGAGTTGAAGTGTTTAATACCTGGAAAGGAAAAATGCAGATGAAATGTAAAATGCAAATGAAATGTAAAATGCAGACATGGTTTTTTTTTGGTGTGGTTCTATTAGGGTCCCTGAGCAGAGTGAGTTGAAGCATATGTGCAGTGAATTTGAAAGGCCGGATCTGAGAGGGAATATTGGAATAAGAGCCTGGTGTCCTCCAAATAACGGGGAAAATTGTAAAGCAGACCAAAAATCTGGGAGCTTATCCATACAGGGAGAAACAGGTATGCAGTCTTAATTGTCTTAACATGGGGAAAGAATCACAGTGTGAATTTTGTGGCAGTAGTGCATTCCTTACTTGAGAGACCTGTGCTTTCCTTCCTTTTGAACCCTGACACGAAGATGACAGGACTGGCATGACGCAGTACCTGAAATAATAGCTGTTCACTACAGAAGAGCTCTGTGTGCTTCTCCATGGGATTGGTTCATGGTGCAAACCAGAACGTGAATCCGTCTGAAGCAATGATCCATCAGTTCTTGGTGAAGGAAAGACAGACTGGTAGTCTGGTTTTGTTTTCAAAAGAAAGCTTGGGTACCTGCTTCTTGCCTTTCCATCAGGGTTTTAATAATCTGTTTTCCCTGACTCCAGGGAAGAGGAGATCTGAAGAAAGTTACCAATTTCTGTAGGATTGTCCTTATTATCTCTGATGATAAAATAAGTAAAGAGGATCTATCATTTATGAATTCATTACTTGCAACATTTTGTCATTGCTCTTTGTATGCATGTTCCTACAGCCAGGATATGTTTCATGTTTGAAGTATTAAGTATATATTTCAAAGGACAGTATGCACTTCCTCTTTCAACCTATGACCTATAGCAGCACTGTATCCTCACTTACATTCATTTTACTAGGATATCATGTAGGTCAGAAGCTCCTTGTGTTAGGGGCTGGTTTAGTTACTGAAGCTATCAGTAATATTATTTCCTCTCTCTGAATCAGTAAATTCAGAGAATCCGTGTAAATTTATGATTCAGATTACTTTTCCCTGACAAGACTTTCTCAAATGTTGCGTTGTTTTTCTGATTGTGTTTTTTTGTTTTTCTCAAATTCTTTAGAAAACTTTTATCAGCGGTCCAAAAAGAAGTGTTTGGAGAAGTTTTGTTCTGATTCAAGCTCAGATTGTGGAAGTTCGTCAGGAAGTGTTCGTGCAAGTCGTGGGAGCTGGGGTAGCTGGAGCAGTACCAGCAGTTCGGATGGAGATAAAAAGCCAATGATTACTACCAGGCATTTTCTTCCATCCAGTAAGTTTTGCAAACAGCACCTCTTCACAGTAGTGCACAGAGTTTTCACCTTCCTGCTGAATAGAAAGGCCTACCACAGCATGGGGCACATGACTTGTCTTTTGTAGGGCACCTCTTAGACCCACAAGGAGGGATGTAAACTTTGTTCTTGACAAGAAGTACATGCATTTCATGGAGATGAAGATGACTGTCAGGCTCCACAGTGAGCAATGTGCACAGTTAGTTGTCATGGAAGGATGGGAGAGCTGAGAGTCACTCAGAATAGCCAAAGGAATTCTGCCTTTGAATTTGTTTATCACATTATTTGTTTTTTTTAAACATTAAAACTGTTTAAGTAATGCACAAATTAGGAACTGTAAAAGCAGTTCAGATCTGAGAAGGCTGTGTTTGGATAGGTGTATTTGAGGTGTAAATAGCCAGAACATCTAAGCCACTTGACACATGAGAAAGGGGAACTGTGCTTCATTACTGCAATTTTTGAATACCTAAATATCGCTAAAGTAGCTGAAAGTCATTGAAATAGTTATCCAGATTCATGTGGCACTAGAATTAAATTTTAAAGTGCTGAAGTGACACCAGTAAACCCAGATTTGGGTACTTGCAAAAAGATGGTTTGAATTATTTAAAAATATGCAGAAACTTCATGTGTATTTATGTGTGTATAAAACTTTACATTTCGTAATGGTAGTGTGTGATCTGTCTGAACCTGTGATCAAATAGATAACAAATCATGTGTATATGACTTTCCTGTTTGTTCAAATTATAAGGCCTCTTAAAAAAAAGAAAATAAGTAATTCTGAATTCATACTTTATTTGATAGTAGCAAGGAACCTCTCCTTCAAGACTGTGGTAATCACTTTGGAATCATAAAATACATGTTAAGACTATGGACGTAGGTAGCATGCCTTGAAATTGATGCAGTTAGTGATAATCCAGTGTGAGAGAACTTGATTAACAACATTGATGATTCTGTTTGTGTGTATGTATATTCTGTGCATACTTCTTTTTTAAGGATCTTTGATTTTCACAGTCATTCTTTTCTTTAGGAGAGAATATTTCACAAAATGATTTTCCATCTGAAACTCCTATCACTCTAAATCTGTCTCATAACATCTGCAATACCAGGTAAAAAAATTGAATCTACACCTGTAAGGCATTAAAGAAACAACACCAACTTGAAGTCTTGTCTCAGTTTGATAAATAATACCTGTTGGCACCTGTTATCTTGTAATTTTTTATGATCATCTGATTGTACTTACTAGTTGAAAGAAGAATCTTCTTCAGTACATGAAAAGATATAAGCAAAATTGATTATGCTACATAGGTACAATAAAAGCTTCCAAATGGAAAAAAAAAATGGAAATTGGTTTTCCACTTTCACTTCTTCCTGATCCTAGCAACTTACATGTCCATTACTGCTTAGTTGTCTTTTTATAAAAAAGGTGAGAATAAGACTTTCAAGTTGATGCTATTCTTTAATGGGAATAATGTACTCCTAGGATATACAGCATGAAAATTGATTCCTCCCTCCCCCACATTCTTTTCTCCCTCTTTACTGTAGTAGAGATAGCATCTACAAGTTTTATTACTGTGAATCCTCGTTTCACTTCTTATTCACCACTCTCTGTTTTCACTAGGAGAAATACTCCAATCCTTTTCCTTTGGGATTCTGGTGCTTGAAAATGTTTTCTTTTATTCATTTTGACTAGTTCCTTTGATGGGTTGGTTTTGATCAAAATTCACGCTCATGTGTCTTCATGGACATAAAAGTAAACTTACCTGAAAGTTATTCAAACATTATAAGAGGTCCTACTGATCTTCATGAACTACAGTTTGTTTTCCAGTTTTAGAGAACAGCTTTTGAACTACCTGTAATTACCTGGGGTAATTAAGATGTATTAATTTTATTCATTTTGCATGTGTGATAAGTAGCTGTCTTTTAATTGGAAAAAAGACTTTTAAAAATGGTACAGTTGTAATTCTGAAATAGGAAAAACCAGGACAGTGGAAAAGCAATAGCAATCATCATGGTCATCAGAATGTTTTCTACATCTCTGTATATTTCCTTTGCAATAGTTTGGATTATGAGACTTAAGACATTAAATTTTCTTTTCATTCAGCAGAGACATGAACAGCATCCCCCAATATCCTGAAACCTTATGTCCCAATTTCACTGACATAGCTGCAGATCCTGACAAAAATAAAGGTCAGTATTAACAACTGAAGCTGTTTTTCACACACTTTGCCAAGCAGTTTCAGTGATATTGCTAATAACACCTCCACCAACTTGATAGACACATTGTTACCAGAACTTGACTTGCTTCTGAGCAAGTTAGGTACAAAGTTAGCAAATGAAGGCTTAAAACCTTGTTAGCTTTTGCTTATAACCTTGATAATTTTCGCTGCATCTTCTCTGTGTCAGGATAGCATTTAGCTTTCTACTCATGTTCTAGGTATTCTTTCTTTTTTTCATCTTCTTGCTGTGCACAGATTAATGTTCAGAAGCAATGCAGCTGGGAGATGAGGAGCACTGCTTGCTGTGTTAAAGTGAAGCTTGGCACCAAATCAAACATGACCATTTTTCTCTCTAAATATCCACACTTGGGACTTGCTCTCTTTGAAAGCAATAATGAGTGAGGTTGTGTAGCACTGTTGAAATTAATGAGTTTTCATTGTTTGTATCTCAGAGGGAAGTAATGTTAGCTTTTTGAGTGGGATTCATAAAGGCATCATGCTACATGGTGTGGTGGAGTTTGAAAGCTGGTCAGGACACATGATTCTTTGGGCAGCAGCACTCCCTGCCCTTCTGCTGTAGGTTTAACCTGTCTGATAACATACAAATGCTGATTAACCTTCTCCTATGGTAGCAATATTAATAAGTGTCATGTGAAATAATGAAATAGAGCCAACTTTGCAAGCATTGTCTCATGGAAATAGCTAATTTGGATTTTTTCTTTTCTCCAGCTGCCAGTTCTCATAGAGTTGATAGGAACCAAATATCTGTGGGCAGTCAGGACATGCAGTCCATGAAGGGCAACACAATTAATTTCTGTGCTAGAGGTTAAATACAGCATTAAATGAGTTCACAAATTGTCTGGTTGGGAATGGCTCCTGTCTGTTAGAAACCTGACCCTGTTCCTGCTGTATAGTTGGACTTCAGAGGTGGTTTGCCACTAAGGGATGGGCACAAGAAGGCCCATGGGGATTGCATCCCTGCTGTCTCTCCTGCTGTGTGGAAGTGTGCCACCTAGGCACTGGCAGCTGGACACTTAAGGACCCTCAGTAGGGTTGCCCTGTTTTGTTGAATTCTGGTTTCTCAGTTTAAGTCTTACATATATCTTTTTTTAAAAAACAGAAATTTTGAGATGTGTTTAAAGATGGGCCTTCGTCACAAAAAAAGTTGCTTAGTAACTCTGGATTTTCTTCTCTAGCAGACAGTCCTTATTTGGTATCTGAGAATAAAGTAGAATCTGCGGAGTCTCCTTCCTGTTACTCTGCATTTCATTCCCCTTTCCTTTTTTAGGTCTTTACCCAGCAGGAGACTTGTGGCCTGCCCAGCCAGTCTGCATGACAAACAGTTTGAACTACAACCTTGAGAGTAATATACCATGCATGATCCAAGAAACCCCCTCTGTCCACAACAGGCAAGTTATGTTTTCTGTAAAAAGTACAGATAGTGCTTTGTTCAGGCTTCTATAATGCAGAGGACTGTACCTTACTCATAATTTTTGTTAAGGCAGATGATAGTTAAAATAAAAGTCGTTCTGCCACTTCAGTCTTAGTTCTAGTTAGTACATCATGGTTAATTTTATTAATACAAATTCACTGCTGTGCCTGTTCATGTATAGATATTACAGAACTTTAAAAAAAGTTTAATTAAATACTTTTGGAAAGTTATTAAATACTTTCACTTGTTTTGCAGGCAGAGAGCCTGGCTTTGAAATCTATTGCCCTCTTGCTAAATGCATAGCTTGTGTATGCCACATGGTGTGTTATGCAGTGTGTACTTGTGTTAAATGGCAGAAGCAAACATTGTTATAAAGACAAATATTCCACTATAAAGGTGGTTTAGAGATACAAGTTGGTATGTTTCAGGCTCTGTCTATATTTGGGTTGATCTTTCTGTAGTAATGAACTTGATTAATTCTTATATTTTACACTGCTCACACAGCAAATGTCAGTAATGAAAGATGTGCCACAAACTAGAGAGCAGAAATACTCTGCCACCACATAGCAGTGAAATATGGGCAGTCCTTCAAGTTGTATCCTGTCATCCAAAATGACAGGAGAAGGACCTGGGGTCCTGGTGCACAACAAGCTGTCCCTGAGCCAGCAGTGTCCTTGTGGCCAGGAATGTCAGTGGTATCCTGGGGTGTATCAGGAACAGCATTGCCAGCAGGGCGAGGGAGGTGATCCTGCCCCTCTGCTTGGCCCTGGAGTGGCCATCTGGAGTGGTGTCTAGTTCTGGACTCCACAGTCAGTGCAACAGAGATCAGGAGCTCCTGGAGCACCTCCAGAAAAAAGCTACAAAGTTGTTTAAGGGTTTGGAGCAGCTCTCTTACAAGGAAAGGCTGAGGGAGCTGGGCCTGTTCAGCCTTGAGAAGAGAAGACTGAGAGGGGACCTCATCAATGTCTGTCAGTATCTGCAGGGAGGGTGTCAAGAGGATGGAGCCAGGCTCTGCTCAGTGGTGCCAAGCAACAGGACAAGGGGCAGTGGGCAGAACCTGATGCACAGGAAGTTCCACCTGAACACGAGGAAGAACTTCTTTACTGTGCACTGACCACACCGGAATGGATGGTCCAGAGGTTGCAGAGTCTCCCTCACTGGAGATATTCAAGAACCCTCTGGACACAATCCTGTGCCATGTGCTCTGGGATGGCCCTGCTTGAGCAGGGAGGCAGGACCATATGACCCACTGTGGTCCCTTGCAGCCTTACTCATTCTGTGACTGCTTTCATACACCTATCTCGATTTGGACTTCATATACAAAAAATATATGCACATCCATGCAATTATTTATTGATATTTAGAAGTGATAAATTAAGATAGCTGCTTGGCTGAATAGTAAAATTGAAGTAGGGCAGCTTCTTATGAAATCTTTTTATATGTCTGTCTTGTGCAGACTGGATCCAGAGTTGGATTACTTCAAACTTGCTGCATAGCAGGGCCTATTTTACTACTGACATGTCTTTAGGAATTACTTTTGAAAAAATCATCTTGAAATTTTGAAATTATTTTAATTAAAGAAGTATAACCCCTAGAAATCTATGTGTAGCTCAGAAAATGCACTGTTTAACAGAACTTTAGCACGTCTGGTTGGGAAAATAGAAATCTCCATTTTAATTGCTATTCTCAAGCATTCAAATGTGTTATGTCTTCTTCTGCCACCTCAAATCACATTATCCATGATTGTGGAGAAGAAGTACAGTTAATTTATTTTTATGAGGAAGAAATTTCAACCCAGTTAGGCATTGCAGGAATCTGGTAGCATCATTACAAAGTTGTTCATTTTCCCAGGGGAAAAAGAACTCAGTGAGAGAGATTGCTGTGATTATGTAGTGTCACAGAGTAGATACTGGCAAAATTGACAAGTGGAATGTGAAAAGCCTCCTGATCAGTTACAGGCATTTTGCATCCAAGAGCTTTACAATAAATAAGTATTTCTAAGTCATTTTCAGAAGTTCTGCAAATTGTTTCTGACTGCAGATTTTTTTTTTCTTGAGACAGCTTCATTGACTGGAATGCAGCTTGTGACAGCCAGTTTTCCAACGTGTATTGTCCACTAGAGATGAATGAATACGGTGCTTTCCCAGAAGGTAGGATGAAATAAAGCTTATTAATTATCACAGGGCATGGTTGTTTTTCTCTCACCTTTTATAGAACAGAAGGCTGAGCTGGTCTGTACACGGGTGTTCATTGCTTTCAACTTTACGTTTTCCAGCTGAGTGTTCTGTAGTAATAAACAATGACTGCATTTGGTGGATGAGAAGATTGGCCTTTGTATAGAGCCTGAAAAGGCAGTATGCAGGACTTCCAGAGGGAATTGAGAGAAATGCTTGTGCTTACAGTATTACACATATCTTTTTGCAAAATCTTCTTTGTTTCCCCTCTGGCAGGCTTCAGCCTTCCAGTGTGTGAAATACAAGGCCTCTTGTGACCAATTATCTTTCCAGGCTAGAGTTTCTTGGCTTGGGAAGCACACTGGCAGCAGTCTAGAATTCTTTAGCATTACCTACCTAAGTACTAATGAAAGGTCAGACTGCAGTATCCCAGGCAGCACGCTGGTCCCTTGGGCGCTCAGAGCTGAGACATGTTGGCGGTGAGGCCTGGGGAGGTTCTGCCATGCACGTTCTGTCTAATCAAGACTCTGTTCTCCAGTAGAGGGACTGCCAAGTCTTTATCCTGTCCTCCTGATAACAATAACAATTACTGGTCTCTAATACAGAGTGGTAGTCCTGTTGACAGAATTGATACACTCGCTGCTGTGCTACCCTGATGCTGCATGAAATCACTGAAGGATTGGGTCAGTCCCAGCCTGGCTCACTCTCAAGAAGATGCAGTGTTCCTCCACAGAAATGTTACTAGTGTTTTATATTGCAAAAGCCTTAGTTTGTTTTCTTGATTTTATAAATTGCAGAAAACATGAACTATCCCAGTGGCTTCCCAGGTACTGCAGCAATGCAGAATACAGCCTTCATTGACCAGAACTGTCCCTCCACCTGGAATGCTCCTCCCAACATGCCACCTGCCTGGGAGCCTGCCAGTTATGTCAACTCCACAGTGAGTATTGCCACTGTGAGGCGCTGCCTTTGTGTGCTCCTTCAAAGCCTTCCTAGTGTATTCCTGTCTTTTCCCTACCTGTTGCTTGCATGTTCTTCATGAATCTTCTGAGTAGCCTGATGTGTGTGTTTAATGCTGGCATTGGTAGCCCAGGCTTTTCCCAGCTGTTTGTCAAGGATGTTACTGACCTTGTCTGCAGAATTTTGAGATGATCCTTTTGCCTGAAAATTGACTAAAATCATCTTACATATGGAAAAATATTTTGGGCTTATGTAGTCTACTGAGACTTTTTTCTATCAAAATCAATGTGTCCAGTTGAGGCTAAAACCCAAAAAGTGCTGACAGAAAAACCCAGAGAGATTTGAAAATTGAAGAGCTGAATGGACAGCTGTTCTCAGAGACTTTGACAGTTTTTTTTTTTTAATAGGAAATTCAAGCGATTTCAGTTGGATTTGTGCAGATTTCAGAATCCTGACTTTGACCTGTTATCCAGCCATATTTGTGTCATCCCATAGTGCAGTGTAGTAACTTCAGTTCAATGTGGTCTTTAATTGTAACTATCTTCTCTTCTACTCATATTCCAAAATCGTCTATTTTAGATTTTTTTTATTTACTATAGGTTTATTTTGAATGAAACTAGCTAAATAAAGCAAGAAATATTTTCAACTGTAAAAATGAAAATTCTTCTATGTTAAAAAGTGGCAAAACTGGTAGGAGACTTTTTCCTAAAATAAACATATATTTTATGTCATATTTTATTCAGGAATGCCAGGAAACACAGAAGGTAGAGATTGGAAAATGCATTAGATAATTCAGTTCATTTCCCTGGCGGGCTTTTCTCCACAATACATTTCAATGTTTCATTCAGTTTTAAAAGTCCCAAGACTTCCATGACCTTCGCTGAGAGACTTCCTTGCAGACTAATACATCTTGCCCTCCAGGAGGTTCTTTATAAGCTTTCAAAATTTTCTAACTAAATTCCCTAGCTCCCAATTACAGTCTCATTTTTCACACTGAATATCCCTTCTGCTCCCAGCATGCACAGTCTTTCTGGACTGAGGCATACTTCAGCCCTTTCCTTGTCATTTCTAGGCGTCCTTCTCTTTTAATTTTAATTCTCAAAGTATGCATGGTGATCTTTGTGTATCTTCCATTTCCCCTCTGTTTTCCTCAACAGTCTGACCATAACTCAGTAGTATATTGTTGTTAGAGTAATATCTGTGCTGTGCAGGGAGGAGCTCATGTGACTTCATTCAATGGAGAGCCTTTAAACACACACACACACGCACATTAATGCTGCTGCAATATTTTTGGCAGCCATATTTCTTTGTAAACTCCTCTGTAATTTTCTACTTGTAGATTTCTTAAATTTCTGCATAAATGCTGCTTCCTCCCTCCCATTTAGTACCTAGCATTTCCAGATTTTGGCAAATGGTCTGTGTTGCAGTTTCCCATGCTGGTTTTATCTTGCTCTGCAGCCCTACCTCTCAAGCACCCGAAGCTTGTCTCCAATGTCTGGACTTTTTGGTTCCATCTGGGCACCTCAGAGTGATGTCTATGAAAGCTGCTGCCCCGTCAGTGCCACGACTCAACATTCAACCCATGTGGAGAACCAGGCAGTTATGTGTAAGCAGGAATACTATCCGAGGTTTAACCCCTTCCGTGCCTACATGAACTTGGACATATGGACTACAGCAGCCAATCGAAATGCAAATTTCCCACTTTCGAGGGACTCGGGTTATTGTGGAAACGTGTGAAAGGAATTTGACTTAAAAATGTGAATAAAGATGCTTGCAATTTTGAGTACTAGAGTAAGCTGGTTGCTGAATAGATTACAATGTTGGTGAATATTTTGGCACTTTTATATTGAAAATAAATTTTTTTTACTGAAGTCTGAGCATTCAGTGCATTTTAAAAAGCACAGCATATTCAGGATGCTGTTATTGTTAGGTGAAGGCTATAAATTTAAAATTCAAATTTTTAATCATCATTAAGGACAGTATTAGTTCTTAAGAGCATCCATGAACCTGTACTGCACACGTTTCTTCTGGAGTTTACATTCTGTGGTATAAACTAGGAGTGGTTTAGCAGTTGTAGGCACAAACTTACACTTATAAGTAATTGCATCTGTACCAAATAGTAACGGGGACCTACCTGTTGATGCAGATGAGAGAGTTTCCAAATGGTGCCACTTCTAGTGCTGATACAGTTGTTAGTGAGTGCAGACTTCTGGCAGTAGGAAAAAGGCTGAATTGTGGCTTGTTTATCTGGCTTCAAATTGCAAGCTGTCACTTGGACAATGTTAAGCTTGTGCAGTGTGGGTGAGTGGGCATTTCTTCCAGGAACTTTTCTTGTTAGTGACTCCTGGCATTTTGTGTTGTTATTTTTAGCCTTCATGTTGCAGAAGCATTTTCAGTGCATTTAATTGCACTTGTTTAAAATACCAAAGCTTGAACTGAAAGAAATGTTTCTTTGAGAGCAGAGTTCACACCACTCTCCCAAATAGAATAATATTGTGCTGGCTCATGTTGGGAGACTAAAACTGTGTAGCTGAGGAAGTGCTGCCACTCATGCTAGGACTCAGTCCATCATGCAAGATGTCTCTGCTTACCCTTGCTGTGGATCCTTTTCTCTGCATGGCAGAGTGTGTCTGGACATCAGAAGGAGATGGAGACATCCCTTAGGTTCAGAGATGTCCTTGGCACAAGGGCACTTGTCAGGCCTGAAGAGAAAGTGGATCCACTAGCAGTTTTGTACAACTGCTTAAAGAAGAGCCATAGAGGTGGCAGAACCAAATTCTCTGTTGTGGTGGCCACAGGCATTACGGCAAGTGGCCGTGGTCGTGGATTGCCACATGGGAGGTTGAACAAGGGGAAGAATGATGTCCCACATGGGAGGTTGAACATGAGGAAAAATGATGTCACTTGAAGGGTGGTGCTGCAGGAGAACAGGTACCTCAACAGGTGAACAGATCTCTGTTTCATGTTCATGGCATAGCTGAATGAAGCCACATGTGACCTGCTGTAGTGGAGATGGTAATCCTTTTCCTCGTGGGAGGTCAGACTGGAGACCACCAGGGTCCAGATACTATTTGAGGATTCTGCGAGTCTTGAGCAAGTTCCTTACTTTTTGCTACTTAATTTCATCTTGCCTTTTGCTCACAGAGTGACTGGAAGACAAGAGCTCTGTTTGACAGTAAGAAATCAAGGCTTTTTAATTTGTTTTTTGTTCAAAAACAGAGCAGAAAAGGCACTGCAAAATAGTTCACAGCCTGCATGCAAGGTTATTCAGTAATCTGAGCTCTCAGACCTAAATTCTGGCCCTGCTAGTCTCACCACATTGCTGAGCTATCAGACCAGCTCCTTTATCTTGCTGGTTTCATCCAGAAATGCCATCCCAGGTCTTGAAATATTTTAGCAGAAACAGTGCATTTCCGCAGAAGGTTTGTTTCGGTAAGTCAGCAGTCCCTGCAAAATTACCTTTGTTGAAAGTTACCCTGCCAGCTATGCTTTCACAAGTGTTTGGGTTAGCTCAGAAGGTGGTCAGGGACTGGTTGAGAAACTCAAAAGCTCCTACATTTACCTGCTCTAATTGCTCATGTGGAAGGTTTTCTCCAAAGCCTTCCTTTGGTTTCAATGTCAGAAAAATGGGATCGTCACTGAATGCTTCTCTGAACTGTGGTGTTTTAATTGCTTGGTCAGGAATTAGAACCTGGGCGCTGGCTGCTTTCCATGATGTGTTGTACTGGGCAGGAATCTGTTTGACTCAAGTTTAATCGTAATTGCTTGTGATTCTGAAGGGAAGTTCACATGTTCCTATGAACTTTGATGCTCCTGAAATTGGTACTAAGCCATGAGAAGTAGTCATAACCACCGACATGCTTTCTGTGCACCTCTTGCCTATGGTAAGAGACTTCAGGAGGAATAGAGTGGGAGTATAAACCCAATAAATACAGATTTTAAAAAAAGTGATCCTTTGGTTTGAAATGGAATTAACTTTTTTATTCCCTGGATAATATTGCTTGTTGTACAGCATGCATGGATTTTGGATAAAAAGGCACAGGAGAGAGGAGAGGACATGAAAAGATGTGCTTAGTTGTCTTAGTTTATGCTCTTAATTCCATTTAATGTTTCAAGGATGTCCTTATTTTCTGTGCACTGAAGGGAGGATTTTCCTCAAGTTCCAGTGTAAGGACATGGATTTCTTATATCTGCAACAAACTGTAACAACAACCTCAAAACCCTGCGGAGTTCTGATAGGCACTGAGTCCCTGTTTTAAGTAAAGTGTATGTTCTAAACAGAGTCAGTCACTGGAAAAGAGAGGAAAAATTATGCAGTAAATCAAGCAAAGGCACTGGAGAATTCAGGGAGAGCAAAACCAGATAGAAATGTTTGGCAAAGAAGACCTGTGTGAAACATTTGATCAGACTTGTTAAAAGTGCCAACAAAAGACAAGGGGAATGAGCTACAAAGAGCTTGAGAAATATTGCTAAGAAAGGAAACAATCATTCCCTTTAATCAAACCAGAACAGATCAAGAAGTTATTCCCCCAGGAGCTGTGTAGTATTAGGCAAAGTTTTTCATATAACTTTTCATAACAATAACTAAGGAATGTAACAATCTCATTAAGGTTACTAGAAATAATTGCTGCCATCAGGAGACATCTGTAGCTTAATTAGCAACCCACTTGAATGCAAGTGGGTTTGGGCTCAGTTAAAAATAATTCCTCCTACAGCAAAGGGAAAGATGAAATAAATAATTGCTTTGTACCAAAGTGATTATATTTCTGCTGGAGTGAACTGGAGGGGTTGCTCTAAAGACATCTCATTGTCATGAGCAAATTTCTAACTTCTTGCCTTGTGCCTATAGCAGCATGGGGGGCCTTACTGATATCTCTGAAACTGGTACTGTTTTAAGAGACTTCAGCAGAACTTGTTCTAGGTTAACCAAAGAAATGCTTAAAATTGGAAAGGGAATACCAAAAATACCAGTATAAAAGTGCAGTAGCCTGCACAGTTCACTAATAGTTCACTGATGATGGAGTAGAAGAAAATCCCCATGGGTGCAGTTCCAAACATTCAGTATTGGCTTCTGTCACCACGTGAGCATGATGTACTGTCTGGGCATTCATTGTTTTCCCAAGAAAACTGGGAAGAAGTGACAGCCACTCCTGCTTTCTGCTGCCAGCGGGTTTGTGGCTTCTTATATGTGTATTGATAACTAGGGATACCACATTATCAGGCTATGTTGGCTGAGTCTGCCTGCTTGGGCCAGTATTTCCATTATGGAGCCAGAGAATATTTCTGGCACGTTTCCTGGAGGTCTGTCGGTACTGAGAAGCAGCACTTGGACAAAGCCAGAATCTCTGGCAGGGTGTTTTCCTGCCCCACCTTGCCGGGCTGTAGCAAACCCCTCACAGCGTTGTGCTGCAGAGCTGCAGGAAGGGGAGCATCCAAGGCAGCTTCCCTGCAGGACAGGGGCAGCGCTCTGCTGGGACCCTGTTTGTGGCTAGGTGGGGCTGGTGCGGTGCTGAGCCTGCTCCTGCAGGGAGGGATTTGGAGAGCCCAGCAGCGTGGCTGCCATTGCTCTGGCCTGGGAGCCCGGTTTGAGCTCCGTGGGAGCAGCAGATGGGTGAGGCCGAGCTGCCAGTATCACCTGCAGGATCAGAGCATGGGGACAGGGCTGTCCCCTGGGCAGGCCCCGATGGGGAGCACCGTCGTTGCTTGCTCATCTGAGTTTGTCACAGGTACGGTGGCAATTGTCAGACCTGTCCTACAGCTCCTGCAGCTGGACCTGGGCGTGCAGGACGGTTCCAGCTGCTCGGAGGAGCAGTGACCAGCACTGGCAGAATGAGCCCAAGGCCTCTGAGGGCAGGTGAGAGACCTGATTGCCCAGGGGCAGATGAGCTCATGGGAGAGCTGTCAACTTAATCTTCTGAAGAGAGCGGAAGGGGAGGAAGCAAGGGAGGTTTCCACCACCTACACTAGAGCTGGCAGTGCCTGCAGCTCCACCACCCAACTTCTTTCTGCCTCTGGAGAAGCCTTGGCAACTCCTGGGAAGTCATGGCCTTCACAGCAGCACAGGTTCCTGCAGAGCCATCCTACCAGGTGAGCTCCTGGCTGATATTTACAGTGGTAGGTTGGGTGTTGCTTTCTGGCATTTGTTTTCTTCCCTTTCATTCTTGTGAAACACCCATTGTTTATTTTTCCTAGTCACTGAGTCACCTCCATCTGCTTTTGCCCTTTTCACATACTTGGTTTGCTTTCAGCAGTTACTGGAAAAAGTGCACAGTGGCACTTCCCTGTCACCATGGGTGTTTTGCTTCTGCCTTTGATTGCCCCGTCCTGTTGTTCAGTCTTTCTGACCACTCCTATGGAGAAAAAGGCTCAGGGCAGGACTTATCACGTCCTCTTCTGCAACATGCTTGGGTGGAGTGAAGGCTCACTGTCTCCCCAGGACTGCTGTGCTGCCTGGCCCTGCTGTGTCCCTTTCTGGCAGAGGTTGGTGTCCCAGCAGCAGAAGGAGGTCCCTTGTGTTGCTTGGGGCAGTTGCCCAGTCCTGTGCAGGAAGAGGCTTTGCTGGGCAAATCCCAGTGATGCTTCCTCGGCATCTGAGGGTGTGGAGGAGTGGAAGACAGTGGGGAGCTCTGCTCTGCCTCATTGTGAGCAAGTGACAGAACAGAGTAGGGGAGAGGATTTCTTGTCCCAGCCCTACAATGTGATCTTGCAGCTGAGGTCCTGGGGGCTTGCACCCACCTGTGCAGCTCATTACTAATGTGTGGACATGGGCACTCCTGGCCTGCTGTGAACTGAGTCTTGCTGTTCCTCCCTCCATCTCTCGAGTGGGTTTCCCTGCAAAATCTGTCTGTGCCAGCTTGACAAAAACACCTCCTTTGTAACTATGGGCCACACACTGTACAGCTCACTTCTTCTGCTCTGCTTCATTTCCTACTGAGTTCTTCAGCAGCAACAGCAGCACAATGCCTCAAAACTCTTCTACCCCTGGGGTTGCTCTGAAGGATTTTTTCTCTGGTTGCATGTGGACATTACTCCCTGGGCTCTCTGGGTTTTTAGCAGCCTTGTTTAGAGGTGATGGAGGTCTGGGTGTTTCCACATGGCCCCCTGCACCTCTCTGCAGATTTTATTGCCTGGGGGCTGCCAGCAACCTGCACACACAGGGACCATGCTGGCTTGGAATGCAGGACCTGCCCCATGTACAAACTAGTGCCAGATGAACTTCTCTGGCTGTTGTGGACTAGCTTCTCATCTAGCATGAACTGGTGATTTAGTCACTGTCAGCTAAATTGCCAGCAGCCAGGCTTGGCTTGCAGCTGAATGCAAGTGTATGTGTCTCTTGGAAGGACAATGTCACCTCATGAGTGACCAAAAAGACCCCATCCTCTTCAGTAAATTCAGCTCTTGTGCAGGGATTTCGAGAAGGCAGCAGATCATACCCATGACTGTCCCTGCCATGCTCTGGGTTATGACTGCTGTACCCATGGGCTGACAGGCTGTCCTAGACCTCTTCTCCAACCACTCTGGACAAATGCTCCCTTTGCTAGGAGCCATTTGGTTTTAATTTTGGCTGGATGTACAATTTGTGAAAGGAAGCTAATGCTTTCACATGTCTTTTTTAGCACAGATGTGTAGGGAGCCTATGCCTAGACCATGCTCCAGCTCTCAGAGACAATAACATGGAAGATGGGCTGCCTTCCCTGGGCTGGGCATCAGCAGGTGCTATTTCAGTATTAGAAATAATATTCAATAACAGTGCAGGGCTATTTCAGAATTGGAAATTTTCATGCATCCTTCTCATGCAATGCTGGGGTGCTGCAGCAGTGCACAGTGCCTTACAAGAATCTGCTACCATAGCTGGTTCTGATTTAGTGAGAAAAGTATTTCACTTCATTCACTGAACACAGCCTTGTTGGATGAGAGGTGATTTGCAGTGTGGTGCAGGTATTTGCACTGCTGAACAGTGCAATCCAGATGTTGAAGATGATAAGGGAAGATTGCAGAAATGTCAGGAAGTGCTGCACCATTCCTACACTTTCCTCAGACCTGTGAGACAGTGGAGCTTGTTGCTGTCTTATCAGCTGCATTCATATGAGAAGGGCAGCATTCCAGCAGTGTTCCTCCAGCTGCTTGCAGGCAGGCTGGCTCATTCTGCCTCCAGCCCATCTCATGATGGCACAGGTACCTCCTGGACAGGGCTCATGGCACTTGTGAGGGAATGGAAAATGACCTCATTGCTGCCCTGTTTCCAAACCAGAGTGGGAAGCCCTTGCTCCTCCTCAACTTCCCCACACTTGTCAGTCACACGAGCTGCAGTCTGTGGCATGAATGGCCTCTGGAGCTCAGTGGCAGTTTCAAATTTGTCAGCTCTTTCCAGAGCTGTCTGCAGGTTGATCAGTCCTTCTGCAGACAAGCAAGCAGCTCTTAACCAGAGGAGATGCCAGCCCTACTTCTGTAAAAGCCTCTGCTTAATCCCAGAATTGTCTTCCTTGTTTGGTTATTAGCCTTCAATTAGGCACCTTTCAGTCCTCCTGTTGGCTAAGGACATGGGGCATTCACTGTGTTTGATTTCAGACTCTCCCTGGTAGCACTGTGTACAGTTCATGCATTTGCCAAATGACTTAGCATACCAAGTTTCAGTTTTTCCCATCTGCATGTCCTTGGCACGCACTGCACTTTCCAGGGCTGCTAGAAGTCAGACCATAGGTGTCTTTTGCTTAATCGAGGTTCAGCTGTCTAATTTTCTCACACCAGCCCTCTGGTGAGCACAGATGTGGGTGAGCAATTTCTCCTGACACTTTGCTATCACTTTCACCACTCATACATCACACCAAGTGCAGCTGGTCTCCCTCTCCCAGCTTGCAGGCTTTGCTTTTGCTTTTGATTGCAGTCTGGAACATGACAGCTTGGCATGGCCTGGCCTGAGCCATCTGTGGCTTGCGGGGTGGGATGCCCCTGATGGTAAGTAGAAACCTGGGACACAAAGACCTGATGAAAATGCCCTGGGGTGGACAGCTTGCTAAGCTCACAGTGACACAAACTTTTCTCATCTGTAACTACTTCTGCCTTCTGAGTGAAGTTCACAGGCAAGATTGTTTCTGTTGTAGTAGCTGAACTTCATCACCCAGTTTGATATCCTACAGCTATGTGCAACTTCTGATTGCCCCCAATTCACAATGGCATTAAGGAGAGATATCTTTGTGCCTTTTGTAGATGACCTGCGTGTGTGTTGGAGGGATTGTCTGGATTTGTTTTAAGAAAGTAATCTTTCTATTTACTTGAAAGATTTTTAATAACAATTCTGTTTAAGTACAGATAAATTATAATTAGTTGAGGACCAAATAATGACTTATACAAATGCTTCACAATCCTTAAGTGAATATGATTTTTTTTTTAATTAGTTTCCTTAGTAAAATGTAAGCCTGGGTGCATCTTCCAGAATGGCTGACATGACAGATGCTCAGTAAACTGCAGGTTTGATTTTGGTTGCAAGAACCTCATGTGCCATTTCCTGTAATAGAGAAACCTGAAATCTAACCAAGACAGTATTATTCTTTCAGAAGAGCTGATCTCAGGGATGAGTTAAAGGACATGGCCTTTGTTCTGTCCTTCTCCTTGCTTCCTCTTGTCTGAGTAGACCTATATCAATTGACCAGCCCCATCAGTGAACCTGTCAAGCAGAAGTTCAGCTGTCTTGGCTAGAGCATCACTCATATTTCATATAGAGAGTTTGTTAGAGAAGTCCTCAAAAAAACTAAGTATTGATTTCTGTGAATAAGAATAGGAAACAGATGGCATCAATTCCAAGTGGTAAAGTGGTTTTTAACTAGTCCAGTAACTAACGTTCCCAAATGCCTACAAAATACTACAGTTTTATCTTAGCAAAGATCAAAATAACAACTTTAAAGCACTTGTCAGGCATACACAGCCATGTGTTCCAATAGATGGCAGACTGAATGAATCCTTACAGTAATGGGACTGATTTGCCAATTTTAAATTCCCCCCTGTACTCCTGCAGTGAATAATGCCTAATGACTGCTCTGGTTGTTTTTTTTTTTTTTTTATTATTATTTTTATTACTACTACTGTGGACCCAGTGTTGCCTCAGACATGCTGCAGGTATTAAGAGAAGTCTGCAAGTCTGGGATCTGAGAGCCTGGTGAGGAAGCATTTCCTGAAAGGAAGGAGTAGGAAGCCTCTGGAGCCTCCCAGGCCTCCTTAAGTGTCTGAGTATGTCAGCATCTACTGCTGTGTAGATCAGTCTGCTTGCTCATGAGTATCTGTATTAATTCCTAGCAAAATACAGGCAGAAGACAGACCATAGCACACCCAACACAGATTTGCACAGGCAGGCTCTGCACTGCAGCACAGTCTCTCACACAGGTTGTATGTATCACAAGTAAGATGACTGAACCCACGGGAGCTGCAGCAGTGCCTAGCAGCAGGTGGAAATGCTGTGTGACAGCTGTTGCAAACTCCAAAAACTAGCCTCAGCTGTACAATTTATTCTGAAAACTGTTTTCCAGTTGTATAATCTATTCTGATGGCAGAGGAGGCCATTTGTCACAAGCTGGAATAAACCTTTTGGAGTCCATACTGTGTGGAGTTACAGTTGAGCTAATACTTGCCCTTGTGCAAGATCATGACTTTGATTAGTTTGTCTGCACAACAGCTGCCTCTGCTTTCTGTGCAAACACTGCTCACTGGTTTACAGTCTGTCTCTCTCTGGTGCCTTGCTGCTCTGCTCTGAGAGCCAAACGCTGTGCCAGGGGAGGGAAATGCTGCAGTGTGTGCCAGGACTCTTGGCCCCTTTTACCTTACTGAAACTTGCCTTCCCAAGACATAGGCTTCTCTTTTGTTTCCCTGGTTTGTGTGTTATGTGAATGGTTGTTTTTAAAAAGTCTAACCTTTTACTTAGCTTGATTGAAAAGTGTATTTTTGGCAGTGGAGATGGAAATATAAGCACACTTGAGAAATCTCTGGATATGGTAATGGTACCCTTCCCCTGCATTCCCCATCAAAAACAGCCTGGAATTGAGTTTCTAGAAGCTCTATATACGAAGCTGAATGTCAATGTCACTTCAAAAAATTGTGCAAAAAGCCTGTAGCAGGGATTTTTTTTTCTTGAATTTCATCTTACCCATTGGACTTTATGTATCTCCTGAAACAAAAAGACAAGGAAAGAATGTCAGCTCTCTTTTTCTAGGTAGGTGTAGCTTATAGTAGATATCAGTAAGTCACAGTTAGTGATATTGTGTAGGGCTTTAAGAATTAGAAAACAGTCCTACCACAAGCAAGAGAGACACTTGGTCAAAATTTGAGATCCTGCTGCCTCTTTAGACACATAAGCATTTAGCATTTAGTTCTTGGATGTCCCATATTCAACTGACAGTGGTATCTGAACACCCTGGAGTTTGGATACCATGATTCCTATTGGATTTCTGTGTCTGCTTCTGAGTATGCTCAGGATGTCTCAGCACAGCTGGTGCTCTGACAGTGTCATCCATCTGTGACAGTACCCTGTCAGAGTGGTACTCTGTGCTCACTCATATCTTCCTCGCCCACATTTTCTGCAAGGCTTAATCCTGTTCCTAATCACCTGGCTCCTTGAGAAAGCTTGTCCAGAAGAAGCACCTCCTTTTGTTCTGTGTCTCAGCTGTATCAGCATTTACAGAGATTTAGGGAGCCCATTAAAAAAAAATTCCCCTCACTCTGCTATGGAACTGGAGCACTCATGGTGTATCTTCCCTGACTTTCCTTACTGTCCTGCTATTTGCAGAAAAAGGAGCAGTGATGACAGTTTATCTCAGTGATTTCCTCCTGCCACAGGCCTCTTGAACAGAAGGTCACAGCTTCCCAGAGCCAGGCAAAGCCAGTCCCTCTGTGTGCAGGAGCAGTCTTGTCCTGCTACCTGTAAATGTATAGGGTAGATTGGATGTATGCAACTGTAGGGACGCAGCTCTCAGCTGCTTCCCCACAGGTGGGGACTGGGAATTAGAGGATCTTGTTGCCCTTCTGACTTTCTACCCTGGAAGAGATGGAACAAGCATGCCCTGCTCCTCGACAGGCGGCCCTGCAGTGCCTCAGTAGGTTCACTGTCTGATTTTTCCCTTTAAATGCATTAAGAGTTCATCTGATTGCAGAGTACCTGCGCTGCTAAAGGTGTGGCTTTATCTATAAGGTTGTTTTCTTGCACACCACAAGTCGTAGGAAAAAGAAAAGGTTGGAGGGAAGGAAAACCCCTGGCTGAACTCTGGAGTGGGAAGTGCAAGCATTTTAGGACAAACCAGCTCTGAAGCCCCGTGGTGAGCTTCCCACTTCCCCATGCCTCCAGGGCAACTGGGCGAGGCTCTTGTTCTGCCTGTGATTTCCAAAGGCTTGCTGAGCCAGCCCTAGTGTAGTTCCACAAGACCAGCAGCTTCCCCATCCCTTCCTTCCTTCCTTCTTTCCTGCTAGAGGTGTCCTTCACTCCTGAGAGGTTCCCAGGGAGGTTTTACTCCTCTTTGGATGGCAAGAATTTGGCCTGAGTAAGGCAGATCCTTGGAAAGACAAAGCAAGGTCTATTAATCATCGTCCATTTCTTTGTTTATTTTGGGTATTTCCTGGTTTCAGTGTTGTACAATGTTTACCAAAGACGAGCAGCCAAAGTAAACCACAGGAATGAAAAATTGCAAATGGAAGAGCCAGCCGCACGGCACAGCTGGTGCCATGCCTCCAGGGGCTTCAGTCATTTCAGATTAGGTGCACACTTGGCATTCTCCTGCAAGTCTGCCTGCAAGGAATCATCCTGGAACAAGCCTGCCTCCGTGCACAGCAACTGACAGAAGGCTGAGGCAGGTCTGGAAAGACTCTCTAGCAAGAGGGGGGATTAATGTGCCTGCTTGTTAACTCTGGCAGAGTGTTCAGTCGTCATTGTGCCAGCAGAGTTAGGGAGAGCAATTGGAGAGGGATTATTTTATGATTGGTAGCATTCCTGGGGGATGGGGCATTTTTTTGGGGCCTTCCTGCAAGGAGTAAAAAGCAGAGGGGAGCACAAAGCAGGTCCTTCACAGATGGCAGACTGTTTCAACATGAGGAGCCAAAAGGGATGGAAACGTTCCCTTCTCCCTTAATCCAGTTGCAGACCTGACTCACCCTGAGTTTCTGGTATCAATGTTGTCTTGTTACTCAGCGAGAAGTAATGAGCTCACAGATTTCTTGTCCAGCAAACCAGCTTGCCAGCTCCTTGCTGAGTTCCCCCTGAAAAGGAAAGGGCTGCCCAGCCTGGAGGCAGGATTTCTCCACCTGCAGACACAGGGAACAAGCCAAACTCATTCACAGGCTGTGCTTCATCATGAGAAGTATGAGAAATACTTTTTTACAGAAAAATTTAGACCACTGAACAGTAGGGGAGAAGAGTCCAGCCAACCTTTATTTTATCCATCCCTTCTCCCATTACTTGTTGCATTTTTGTTAGTGACTCTTGAAAAATTCTGTTCAGCTGGAAGGCCTTGTAAATATCAGACAGGACACTGTCAGAGGCAAACATGGAGGCACCAGAGACGTCAACAAGAAAGATGCCTCTCAACAGAGGGTTGTCCATCTCAGTATGTTCTGCCTGGCTTTTCAGTCCCAGATGTGAGCTGGCAACAAAGTGTTCAAGGAATGAACCCCAGAGAAATAAAGTACTCCAAAGAACAGATTTTAGAGAAATTTGTTGACACTATTAATCATGGAACATTCAGGAAATTAATTTTAAATGATGTCATAAAAATAGCACATGAAAGAAGTGTAAATGTAACATAATTTCTATAAATAGAAAAGAATATTTATGCTGACAGTAGTGTAAGTTGTAAGCTGAAAACAAACCAGGTGGCCAATCTGTTGGGCAGACATTGGATAATAAGACCTAAAGAAACAAAGATCTTCTTGTGCCCACGGGTGTAAACTTCATGGTGAGTTAAGTGTTGAAGGACTATAATCAGAATTGATACAAGGTAGGAGAGTGCATCTAATTTGAGGTTCTTTCCCATGGTAAAGCAGATGTAAGGTAGACAAATTCTATTCCTTGTGGCTATCTCTCAGTCAGCTTATTCTGGTCCTGCAGTTTGTAGCTATGGAGATCTAGCTGTGGAGCTATGTAGTTTCAGCTATGGAGATGGAATTTGGTTGTTGTTTGCTGGTTTTTTGCCTATATTTTCTCTGATTCCTCTTCCTTTGACAACTCTTCTGTCCAAAAGCCGTGAAATGCAGAGCAAATTACTTGAAAGCATGAGTTACTATGCTTTCCATACTTACTGAAATCTACACAAGTCTTTTTGGCATTGCTACAACCCTCACTTGCATTGGCACAGCATTGCCACGCTCTTCCTGGCACATCCATGTAACTTACTTGGGATGTTAGAGAGGCATTCAGCTCGAAGTTTGTAAATATAGGTATTTCACAGCAGTAGAAAACGCCTTGGTTTCGAGGTTGATCGTCTGGTATGGTGTGTGTTTCTTCTGCAGATACTGTAATAAAGACAAAAAGGCATCTGGCAGCACATGCACAAGTTACATGGTCTTTTCTGAATCTGTCATTACTAAGCTGGTACTGTTACAGTCAAGAAAACTTACAGAAGAGCAAGAAATGCAATCTGAGGATAATTTAGGAGGAATGATTAAAATAGCTAAGTGTGTGCTTGAAAATCAGCTTGGACTGTTTTCAATCATGTTCAAATTCAGAAAGTCAGAGAATGGTCCAATATTGGAAATAACTTATTATTTGAAGATGGTTTGGTGGCCCTATCAGAAACCACATACACATTTAAAATACTTGCTGACATCTTTTTATGATCAGGTTTTTTATTTTCAGTAAAAATTATGCTTTCATGCATGTTTACAACTCAGTTGAAGTCAAGCTTCTAAAAAGTTTGTTTAAAAATTATACAATTGCAAAAGAAGACAATAGAAACAATCCCTGCAAGAGACTCACAAAACACGTTGTTTTTCCAGTGAGTGAAAAACCCTAGGAAGTAGTACCTTAGATATTTTCGTATTTTTAAGAAATGTGGCATACTGATGGGCTATAAATCCAGAAAAGTAGATAGACTGAAGAAACAACTTCTGAATGTCTTGAATAGCTGAGAAAAAAAGATTTGGGATTGCCTAGTTTTCTCTTTCTGAAATCCATTGTCATGTCTAAAATATTTAATGGCATCACATACAGGGGGAGTCAGCAGCTGAATGCAAAGCCTGAACTACCTGTGCAAAATACATCCTGGCATTATCTTTTTTGGAACAAATACAAAAATCTTGATATTTTTATGGTACATGATAATGATCTGCTTCATTTCCTGCTCAGATTCTTGCCCAACTGTTAAACACAATTTTTTTCCTATTGTATAACAAGCAGTTAAATATGTATCTCTGCATCCCAGTAAAGTGCTTTCCACCTCCATACAGGAAACAAACTCTGTTTCTGCAATGACTTGGTCCCATTCCCAGGAATGTTTCCCTTCCATTAAAAAAACTCCAAGAAACAAAAACCCCAAAATAAAACAGGAAAAAGAAAACACTTTTTTCAGCCTATTAGCACTAGTTAGGCATAAGCACAAAATACATCCATGCATTCCTCTGAATGAGGCAAGACTAGGTTTGCTGGACCTTCCCACACTGGAATGCACCAACATGAATGTCCCTTTGCCCAGCCTCTCTTGAAGGAGCTTTCACTTGGAGCTGAGTGAAACTTTTTTTCCTCCTTATGGGAAGTTCCGGTGCCAGGATGTTGAACCCTAACTTCCTCACAATGGCCTGCCAGTGATGACTTGCACCCGGTGGGCTGTGACAGGGTATTTTCTCTCCTGGTGAGATGAAATGAAGCAGAAGCTGTCCAAACAGTGAGCATAAGAGGTCCCATTCCTCTCTTTTTCCAACCCTGCCCCCCTGGTATGGCAGCCTGTGCTGGGAGCCCATAGCCAAAAATGTTTGTGGCTCTGTCCAAAATCCTGCAAAATCTTTGTTTGGAAACAGGAATGGCACCTCTTTTAAAAACTGGAAATATGGCTTAGGTGTCCAAATACTATTCTGGTATTAGATGACCTCTAGGTCAAACAGCCTAGAATACAGCAAAGCAAACTGAACAACACAAAAGAGCAAGATAGATGTAGATCAAAGAAAAAAGTTAGTTCAAAACACTGTGTGAGTGGTACTTGAGAAAGCTACACAGAAGTATTTCCTGAAGACCTCTAAAAAAACTTAAGGACTAGCTTTGTACATTGATAATGTTGTACCAATCAACATTATGAAAATTGCAGAAAATATGATTTCCAGAATATGTCTGTTTTGAGGGGATGGATCCCCAGCAGCAGCAAGCTGGGAGCCTACCTGCCCAAGTACATTTGGGTTGAATTCTGAGCTCCCAGTACCATGTGAGTTGTCTCAGAGCTCTCATCTTAGAGTAACAAATCTGTGTGGTGATAACAGGATTTTGTGTGTTTGTCAGAGTGGTCTTCAGAATAGGGTATCAAAACTTGCCTTTTTTTTCCACTGTGTATTACTGCAAAAGATGTATTTACTAGGTATGTATATCCTAGTATTCCTGTAAGAAACAAGTTTTTTCACTGTACCTAAAGGGCAAGGTAAGAAAGAAACTATGTTGTCCAGCTTTGCCTTGCATGCGGGCTGTTTTCTGTTGAAGCAGTTTCCTTGGGAGTCAAGAACTCACCAGAGAAGTTTTGGCAGAAATTACATGTTTTCTCTTGTTGAGTTATGCTATTACAACTACTCTAGAAAAATAAAACTTTCCATATCATTAAAATAAGCTTTGGTGTCTTAGCATGCAAGCTTCCCTGCAAGATGCTCCTCAGTTAAGGTAGAAAATCAGTGTTGTGTTTTTCTGACTGAAAGCTTTCAGGAAGGATATGACAAAAATAAATCCACAACTCTGCTTCCTTGGCAGAGGCAGTGCTGTAGGCTGGCTGCTGAATGACTAACCAGTTATATCATTATCATGCTCTGCCACGACTGCAGGATAAGGATTGCCCAGAAGAAAAAAAGGTAAATGGGTCCTTTGCATTTAAACTTCCAGTCTGATGATCTAACCAGGGGATTGAGCAGCTGGCAGGGTAGGCTTGATAGGGAACACAGCAAAGTTAAAATGGTTTACTTTTCGTTATCATGTACCTTTTTGTTATAGCTTGAAGATGAATACCTGAAGCTCTGCAAGACAGATTAAAGCACAGGCAGCAGCAGTGCACGCAAATAATCTATTCCCAGGACCATGAAAGGATGCCAAGCCATTCTGCTTTCAATTACATGAGTATTATACCTCCTGCTCCAAAGACTGCAAGGACAGATTTGACTTTTGGCTTTTCCTTGCCATCCTTTTCTGGGGGTATTTAGGGTAAGAGCATCCCAGGTTCAGCCTGCCTCACACTGCTGCAGCCAAGCTGACATACTGGCACATCCTGGTTACCAGTAGTAAGTATGAGGAAGCAGTTTTGTGCTGTTTACAAAGATTTGGAAAGTGTGCTTTCTGCTTGCATCACAGGCTGGTTAATAGTTTCATTCCTCCCTCCCTTTTCTACTGCTTCTGCTTTTTGTTTGAGGCAGGGATCTGGGACCTGGGTTAGGTCCCTTCTGCACTGCTCATTTGTCCTTTCTCGGCAGAAAAGCAACAGGCAGCTCTCAATGTGGACACCGACATAGAGAAGGAAAGAGAGGAAGGGGGCGGGGGGGAATGCAGGATCCTTCCGTGTGAGACTGGGAACGGGAAGTGCTTAAAGAGTGCATCATGCCCAGTTTGAGTACTGCCTGTACTGCTGTTGGATAAACGGGAACATTTAAAGCAAGACAGCTTCAAAAATAGTTACCACATCTCTGTCTTATTCCCATCTACTTCTGGTAAAGGTTCGTGCAGTGTCTCTGCTTGGAACACCTGCAGTTGTAAAAGCACAGCTTTGTTGCAGAGCCATGTGCTTCTCTTAGGAAAACATAGTGTAGGTGGAGGTATGCAACTTGTTTTAAACAGTATTATTAAAGAGGAAGGTTAATCATAGCTTAAACTTGGAAGAGGAGAGAAAGCACCTACAAGGTGCATCTTTGTTCAATGCTAAACATGCATTACTCTGGAGAAAAAGCAGTTGAAGAGTATTCCCGTCTTAAAAGAGAACAGCTTTCTCCTACTTTAGAGTCTTTGATTTCAAAAGAAGTTGTTTTGAGCCATGCTGCACCTCAATTTGAAAGCTAATGCTCTGGGAGGCAGGTGGCTGGTATCTTGTCTGTGTGTGTGGGGCAGCTTGTGGAGAGCATTTTTGCACATCCTCAAACCTTCCTGAGTCTGGATAATGTGATAAACCCTGACAATTGCCCACATTTATTGGCATTTTAAGCAGCTTGCTGAAATGGACTGCTTGGTATGTGAACTGTGGCATAGTCACACCAGTCCTCTTTTTAACCTGGCCCAGAGGAGATCCATCTGTGGCTGAGCCTGGATGTTAGGAGAAAGTGGCTTCTGAAAAAACAGCTGGTGCGTACCTCAATTCTCCACAAACGTGTAGTGATGAAGCTGTAACAGGTAGAACAGTGTGCCCATTTCACACTGAATTATGTACGTGGTTTTCTTCTCCAAAACTCTTCTCAAATTAACTAAAATTTTTTTGCTGTATCAGAGAGGTGCAGTTTTGTAGACAAAAAATATACAGTAACAAGTCTCATTGAACCCAGAGTTAATATTTTGAAAACAGAAAACTTCCTTATTGAAGAGCAAGAACCATTCTAGCTTCTAGAGGGAAGAGGTGGCTTTGGGGAAGTTGATGACATCTTTCACTAAAAAACTATTTCCCTTCTCCTCTCTGCCCCACAGCTGCTTTGCCTCTATTTTACAATGTTATGCTTATCAGCTATCCTCTGTAGTAGACAGAAAACACAAGGGTATCTCAGACTTCCAATTTATTTTTCTCTTAACCTAATGTGCAATGCTAATGTCACTGCAGTGGGACTGAAGGTTGCTATGAGGTGCATTTGGGCTCCCTGTGGGCTTTGCCACCCTTGGTCACACAGATGTTGCTGTGGACCCTCTGACAAGTGGCAGGAATCAGTCTGTCTGTCTGCTCTCAGGCAGGTACTTCTTGGTGCAAGAGGGCAGCAAAATGTGACAATTTCTGAACACAGAAAAGAAATGGTTACTGCAATAGGAATGTTGGTGTTTGAATTTAATGGACTTGCCTTTCAGAGCTGGTGGACGACTCCCTGCCCCTTTATGCAAACAGCATACTTGGCTATTTGACCAAACATGTATTACTTCAGTCAGGTTAAAATGAATGCCATCTAACCTCCTCTCTCAAAATTGCCTTTGATGTTTACAGAAAGATACTTTGCTTCAGACTGTGTCTTGTGCTTCAGACAGAATATCGTTCCTCTTCTTGCTCATTTTCTGTTGACAACATATGACTGTAATGTCCTAGGAAATTAAAGGATGCTGAGTGTTTCTATAGTACTTTCCTTGACTGAACTATTTGACTTTAACATTTAATACATGCATCACTCTATATATTGATAATATTTTACGGAACTCACAAAAGTTGGTTGTGCTGAGATGTTCTGTTTCTCAGCACAGCGAATAACCCCCAATGCCTACCAGCCAAAAAGTGTTGAAAGTAGAGGTACAGGGAGGTTAATGCAGCTCTGCCTGGGAACTATTTCTGCACTTAATAGTGGAGGAAGTGATTGTGAAAGAATGACTTGCGCAAAATGGTTGCATCAGCCAAAGGGAGTTGACTGACAAAAAGAAGAGACCCTCACTAAATTTTATCTTTCAAAGAAGAGCGTTCAACTACAATTTGTTCTCATTTTTGGTGTTCCCAGCCAGCAGCAATGGTAGAATTGATTGAAATGTGAGTTTGAAATATGCTGGACAATCCTGGGCTCTTCGGAAGCCATGGTTTCCTCAGGGGAGCCACCACTAGAGAGAAAAGATGCAAACTGGTATGATTCACTGGCTGTGTAGTTAAAGGACACCAGGAATCTGGAAACATGAAGTTTTGTTTGAAGAGAACAATATTTTGAGGCTGAAATATTTTCTCACTTTGGGACTGTCACCTCATCAGACTTGCAAAAATTTTCCAGCTTTTGTTGTGTTCGCAGGTATGAGGTGACCATTCAGATGCCTTGACCAGCACATGAGGAGACTGAAACACAGCATGCAGAACACAAGGTAAGTACTTAACCTCTGCTTATTCAGGGTTTATTCTGCACTGCTAGAACTGTTTGCAGTTCAGACTTGAAGTGTTCTTTGGCACTTCTGGCAGGAAACACAGCCCTTTTTTACATTAAAATCACTATTGTTCTAATTACATCCATTGTTTATTTGTTTATAGGGTGACAGTAACATCCATATCCCATCTATTACTGGTGTGGTTTTACAGAAAAGCCTGATAGGCTTCATTTCATATCAGGTTGTTCTGCCTTTCCAGTAAAGAATGTGAATTGCTTACACAGTGTGCAAAAGGGTGTGGCAACAGCTCTGCTTTTAGAAGTCCTAAGGCTGGTTAGACTCCATGCAGAGGAGTCTAAATCTCCCAAATCATTCCCCAAATCTCTTCCGGGAAAGTCTGTGGTGTTGGAAACCTCAGCCCACTGGAAGGGCTGAGAGGGAGAGCAGGCTCTATTTGGGCTTCTGCCTGCCATGTAACCATACAGAATAGGCAGGCTGATGCTGCACGGGCTGTAAGTATTTGTAATCATGGAATCAAAAAATCACTTTGGTTTAAAAAGACCCTTAAGAGTCAAACCATTAATGAAATACTGCCAAGCCTACCATTAAACTGTCTCTAAGCACCATGTCTGCATGTCTCTTAAATACCTCCAGGGATGGTGACTCCACCACTTCCCTGGGCAGTCTGTGCCAGTGCTTGATTGCCCTTTCTGTGATTTTTTTCCCCTAATATCCAGTCTAAGCTTCCCTTGGTGCAACTTGAAGCTGTTTCTTCTTTTCCTATTGCTTGTTATCTGGGAGGAGAGACTGACCCCCACTCACTACACTGACCCCCACTGACTACAGACTCATTTCAGGCAGTTGTAGAGAGTGATAAAGTCCCTTCTGAGCCTCCTTTTTCTCCAGGCTAAACAACTATAGCTCCCACAGCTGATTCTCTTAAGACTTACAGTCTAGACTCTTCCCCAGCTCCATTGCTCTGCTCTTCACAGTGGCCTTCTTGAAGTGAGAGGCCCAAAACTGAACACAGTATTTGAGGTGTAACTTCACCAATGCTGAGTACATGGGGACAGTCACTGCCCTGGTCCTGTTAGTCACACTATTTCTGATAAAGGCCAGGATGCCATTGGCCTTCTTGGCCACCTGAACATATACTGGATCATATTCAGCTGCCTGTTGACCAGTGACTCCAGATCCAGCATTTAGTGCTGCATGGGGTTGTTGTGACTGAAGTGCAGCACATGGTACTTCATTCTGTTGAGTCTCATGCAATTGCCTTCGTGCCCTGGATGATCCATCCAATCCAGATCCCTCTGTAGATCCTCATTACCCTACAACGGATCTACACTCCCACCCAAATTGGTGTTGTCTGCAAACTGAGTGTGCACTCATTCAGATTACTGATCATCCACTCATTCAGATAATTGATGATCTAACCATCTTCCCCTATTTGGAGCTGAAACGTCCAGCTGTAGCTTCTTTGCTGAGAGGGAGCATAATGTGAGAGATGAAAGAGCTGAGGACCATAGCTCTCACATGTGCCTGTAGAAAAGCAGGATACTGAGACTGGTCCTTTATGGCTCTTGACAAGTGATATGGCTGTACTCCAGGGATGAGCAACACACCGTGGTTTCAGGGCTGAGAAGGTCAAGTAGGAGAGGAAGACTGACATCACAGGATAACATTTAAAAAAAATTAATCTGAGATTACTAAAAAAATGATGCAGGATTTCAGGAGTTTTCAGGGCTGCTTGAAATTAAAATTTGACCCTACCTTCACTTTCTTTCTTTTGTTTCCTACAGTAAAATGTCCATCCAAGCAAAACACAAATCAAGAACTACACACACCTGGCAAGTGTTGGCCATCTGCATGGTCTTAGCTGCAAGCCTCTCCAAGCAGCAAGCCCTGAAGCAAGCTTGTCCTTCATGTGATGCCAGTCAGCTTTGCAACTGCTTCTCCATGGGCTTGGAATTCATTCCCCCTGGGCTCACGGCCACAATGACAGTGTTAAACCTGACCCACAACAGGATAAAGCACATCCAGTCCCAGGACCTGCAGCAGGCTGTGAACCTGAGAGTTCTGCTGCTGCAGTCCAACCAAATCAGCTCCATAGATGAAGACTCGTTTCAGTCCCTGACAAAACTGGAGATCTTGGACTTATCCAATAACAGCTTGGCTCACTTGTCCCCTGTGTGGTTTGGGCACCTTTTTTCACTGCAGCACCTCTATCTTCAAGGCAATTCCTACAGAGATCTGGGGCAGGGCTCCCCCTTTTCTAGCCTGAGGAACCTGAGCTCTCTCCACCTGGGCAATGCGCAGTTCTCTGTGATAAGGCAAGGGAACTTTGAGGGCATTGAGCTTCTGCACAAGTTGTGGATTGAGGGTAGCAATCTCAGTCAGTATGAGCAGGGAAGTTTGAAATCAATTAAGCAGATAAATCACATGATCATAAACCTAAGAAATAGTAATATATTCTCAGAACTTGTTAGGGATCTTTTGGACTCTGTCACTTGGCTGGAAGTGACAGAAATCAAATTACCGGTTGAAAAAAAAAGCTTGGTGCTGAATTCTACACGTCCTTTTAGGATGCAAAAACTTACGTTTAAAGAAGCTTTCTTCACAGATGAAACTATTAGCAGTGCAATAGTGTCATTGAAGGAAATCACCTCTTTAAAAGAGTTAGAGGCAATCAATTGTGTGCTTGAGGGGAGGGGAATATGGAACACTAAAGAAATTGCAAGGAGTGGGCCAAGTTTTGTAGAATCAGTAACAGTAATAAAGTTAGTGATCCAGAATTTTCATTTGTTTTTTGACCTGGAAGGTATGGAGTCACAAATAAACAAACTAAAAAGACTCACTATCGCAAGCTCTAATGTTTTCATGGTACCATGCAACCTTACAAGACATTTTTCATCACTTGTGTATTTGGACTTCCATGATAATTTGCTTGTAAATAACCGTTTAAATGAGACAATCTGTGAACGTTCCTGGCCTTCACTGCAAACTTTAAATCTAAGTCAGAACTCTCTAAAATCCCTGGAACTGACTGCAAATTATACATCTCGTCTACCCAAATTGAATAATCTTGACATTAGCCAAAATAATTTTGGTGAGATTCCAGATGCATGTGAATGGCCAAAACTGCTGAAATATTTAAACCTGTCCAGCACTCAAATTCCTAAAGTAACAGCCTGCATTCCTCAAACGCTAGAAGTTTTGGATGTCAGTGGAAACAACCTGAAGGAGTTTGGGCTGCAGCTGCCATTTCTGAAAGAGCTGTACCTCACAAGGAACCAGCTGAAGACCCTGCCGGGTGCCGCACCCATTCCAAACCTGGTGTCCTTGTCCGTCAGAAGAAACAAGCTGAACAGTTTCTCCAAGGAGGAGTTTGAGTCCTTCAGGAGAATGGAGCTGCTGGATGCCAGTGACAACAACTTCATCTGCTCCTGTGAGTTCCTCTCCTTCATCCACCACGAGGCCGGGCTAGCCCAGGTGCTGGTGGGGTGGCCGGACAAGTACGTGTGTGACTCTCCGCTGGCGGTGAGAGGGGCGCAGGTTGGCTCCGTGCACCTCTCCCTGATGGAGTGCCACAGGTCCCTGGTGGTGTCGTTGATCTGCGTCCTGGTGTTCCTGCTCGTCCTGCTGCTGGTGGCCGTCGGCTACAAGTACCACGTGGTCTGGTACCTGCGGATGACGTGGGCGTGGCTGCAGGCCAAGCGGAAGCCCAAGCGCGCCCCGCCGAAGGACGTCTGCTACGACGCCTTTGTCTCCTACAGCGAGAACGACTCCGAGTGGGTGGAGGACACCATGGTGCGGGAGCTGGAGCAGGCCTGCCCTCCCTTCCGGCTCTGCCTGCACAAGCGGGACTTTGTGCCGGGGAAGTGGATTGTGGACAACATCATTGACTCCATAGAGAAGAGCCGCAAAACGCTCTTTGTGCTGTCCGAGCACTTTGTGCAGAGCGAGTGGTGCAAATACGAGCTGGACTTCTCACATTTCCGCCTCTTTGATGAGAACAACGATGCGGCCATTCTCATCCTCCTGGAGCCCATCCAGAGCAAGGCAATTCCCAAGAGGTTCTGCAAGCTGCGGAAGATCATGAACACAAAGACCTACCTGGAGTGGCCTGCTGGTGAAGAGCAGCAGAAGGTGTTTTGGGAAAACTTGAAAGGTGCCTTGAAGTCATAGAAGTCAGCATCCCCTATTTCTATGTGTTTCCACAAAAGGCTGTATATCACTGTTTCTTGCTGCTAAGAATATTTTTTCTTATTTTTCTTTGTAACTGCAACTGGCTTTTTTAAAATATAGAGATAATTGTCATTTTACCAACTGGAAAAGTCTTGTTTTAGGCTATCCAGTGATTTGATGCTCTAGTATTTAAAAGTCCCTGCCAATAACTATGATATTTAGAAACCACTTGATATACTTTTTAAAGTAGATTTTGCTGAGCACGGGGTATTTCTGTAGTTTTAAATTCCTGTTACTGCTATCCCCAGCTGGTCTCTAGCATTGCCATTGTAATTTTCAAATGAAATTAAAAGCCATTGGCTTCAATTAATATCTCCCTATGTCCATTTTTTCCTGGGAATGTTTTTTTTTTCTCTTCATGATCACCACCACTTTCCTTTCTATCTACCTGCAGAAATAGCTGAAGCCTTCTATTTTTGGGTGTGAGACTGTGTTTCTAATGTGTGGGCTAGATGGTGTTGCAGACTGGCTCAGTTTTAGGTTTTGCTCTTCTACTTTGCAGAGCATATTTATGTAATCACTGGGCCATGCAAGTCTGACAGCTCTAGTTACCTTCCTTTGTAGTCAGTGAAGAAAATCACAGGGATAAGAGGCAGCTCATCTCTCTACTTCAGTGTGAGGTTATCTCCTAGAATTACCATATTGCCCTCCACTGATAACAAAGGGAGTCTAGACAAGCAGGTACATACAGATGTTTACATTAAGGTAGACCCACAATGAGTGCTTTGATTTCTTGTGTTTTAGAGTTTCTTATGGGAACCCGAAATTTTCTCTGAGGGAATTAAGTTAGGTGTGGTTTCTCTAACTCAACATTTTCATGTTCCCCTTTGGTTGTTTTGCTGGAGTTTAAGTACAGGACAGTCTAGATCTTGATTAAATTTTAGACATGCAATTATTTTGTTGTGAAATGCCTTGGTGTATGGGCTAAGTATTTGAAAAATAGCAAAACTTGTGTATATTTTCTGTTGCTATATTTATATATCTTCATGTTTGTGTGTGCTTTTATAAATGTGTATCTATTCACACTCCTGTGTGTGTATGTGTACATGTGTCTACATGAGATAATTTCTGTAGGTGGAGCCTGCAAACACCACTTTCAGTTCTGTTTTCCTATTACAATGTTATCTCTGGGGCTACAAAGTCTGCTATGAAGCAATTTTTCTGTTAACTCTCATGGAGAAATAGAGCTCATGGTTTAATCAAGGCTGAACTCCAGGTATTTGATGAGTGAATCATCCAAGAACAAACACTGAGTGCTGATAAAACAAATTAGGAGAAATGTGTGCCTAGAGGTAAAGAAGGGAAATAAATCTTGCCAGTCATTACAAAGAGAGGGTCAAAGAGAGATGTGGGAGAAGCCTTTCACACAGACCCAGACTTTTGTGTGTTGGCTCATTTAAAAGGACTGATAGTGTAACTGCTCTTATGCCAATCAGGTCACCCAGGTGGGAATTCCCCTGCTTATGTTGTCAAGGTTGAGAGGTGAAGTGGAAACGGAACAGCAGCCTGAGAGGAAGCTGGGCAAAGAGTGATCAGCAAGAGAGAGACAAACACAGCATAAGTTAACTGGCATGCAGGCACTGGAGCTGCAGGTGGCACCTCTGGGAATCTTTTCAGCACTCAGGTGAGTTTTCAGGTAGGTGAAGGCTGGACATGCAGGAAAAGACAGTGGAGTTGCAATGCCAGAGCAAGAAGCAAACAGGGAGCCTTGGGAAGAGGTAACCTGATCTCTGCCACCAATCCTCCTCTGCAAGGGGGATTCACAGGGCTCAGGGCTGCTGAGCAGGTGTGTGGGGTGGGGAGGGATTTCTGGCTGCTAGCAAAAGCAGAGCAGGAAGGTGCAATCCCAGGCATCTGGCAGGGATGCATGGCAGGCAAAGGAAGGTTCTCCTAGACATGTGACATGCTGATGAGACCAATGTCCTCTGGGAAATGGGAGAGAGGAAAGCAGCAAATGAAAAAGAGACAAATTGGGTCAGACTGTGCCATATTTGCTCAGTTTCCTTGGGGGAGGGTGCCTTGTCCTATTTCTATGTTGTCTCACCTGGGTGTTGATACCAGCTGCCCAGGGAAGGCTGGGAGTCAAGGTGGGTACCTTGGTTTCAGGAATTCAACCAGGAAAGAGTTCACTGAACAGTGGCCTTGGGACATCAGCTGCCTCCTCACCTAACTCTGACCTGGGGCACATCTTCTTTGTGGGAAGCAAGCAGAGGCATGGCCGTGTGCGTGGGGGTGTGTGGCTGTGCAGACGTGCTGTTAGGGCAGTGCTGGGGGCTGAGAACTAGGACGTGCCTAACCCACACACTGCCAGGTGGAGAGCAGCAGCCTTCCCCAGTCTGCTTATGGTTTGGCCTCTTCACCACCCAGGGGCTCTCCCTCTGCAGGCTCCATAGCACTGCTCAAATTTACCAGCCCACATGTAGCTGGGTAGTGCTCCCCAAGCTAGAATCAATTTGCACACCATTGGCACGTTTTATTTTAGGTCTTACATTAACCTTCCCCATTTGTGAGTGTTTCTAGAACCTCGTTCTGTTGTCAGTCATGGTTTTGTTTAAGAATACGTACATATTTCCTCAAATACTTCTCATGTGGGCCAGGGAAAATAAGCTTGAGCATGTCTGATGGCTTGGACCCTTTTTCCATAACTCAGAAACATTTTGAATGCCTAGTTCATTACGGCACCTTATGGTATAAGGGCATCTGTGCAAGTTTATGTATTTTTAGTTGCATTTCAGTTTAATTTTCTTACTGTGGCTTTTTAATTCCCAGCACAACAGGGAGAAGTGATTTCTTGATAGGACAATGATATCATGGACTGGGGCTGTATGTCTGAGTGCGTGTGCAGGGGCCTGAAATGACCTTATAAGTCAGGGTCTCAAGCAGAATCATTAGGCAGGAATCAGAAGGGGAAGAGAGTGGCTGAAAGTGAATGAGGGTAGGAATGGAATTCCTTTGAGTGTCTGTTCAGATTACAGATGAGCAAAAAAATTGGAAAGTCAGCATCCTGAATCACCAAATGCAGTTCAGTCCTGCAGTACCTGGATGGTTTCAGACTGGTAAGGTGGAGAGCCATTAGGCTCTGCTGGTATTTCCTGTGCAGTACCTGCCCAGTTCCCTTCTGTGCTGCCAATTTTCCACCTATAAATAAACTGCCTGTAGACAGCTTTTGACTGATCAGGTTGCCTGGTTGCTTCATTTTCTAAAAGTAAGTATTTTGATGACAACTGTAAAAATACCACCTAAATCTGTTGCTAGTAGAACTCACGCCACTCCTAGATTTACTCCGTTAGCCTACAGCCTTGCATTATCCAGTTACTCTTGGGGGACCAAAAAGCCCTGCAAAAGAGCCTCATCTGAACAGCAGATGAGTCTAACTACAGACCATGATTTTTTGTTTGGGATTCATGGGGACAAATATCTAGGAATCTAAACTGTGATACCCCATTTTAAGGCAATGGGATGGTTTATCTCAGAGTCATCACATCTTAATCTGGGTGTCCAAGACACACTATGTTAATTGCTCCTAAAAGATGTTCTTTCTCTCCACTGACTTTGGAGGACATGGTGGATGACCAGTTCAGCTGTGGGCATATAAAGACAGGGAAGAGAACCTTGTCCTTCAAAATCCAAAGCTCTACATCAGAGCCAGACAGAGATAAAAGGAAAGTAACACAAGGGGTCAAAATGTTTATAGCCCTGCAGGTGGGAAGAGGTGGAATGACTGAAAAAATTATCCATAACTTTTTCTCCCCTCCCCATATGCCCAAACCATCTCAGTCAATTTTGCCTCTTCTGGTTAATTTTAAGCAGTTAGGACTAAAAATAATGCAGCTGGATGGGAGGGACTTCTCTGTATTAACTTGTATACATGGGTCAGCTACTGTAAAACAAATTAGAATATTAATTCAGAGTAGATCTTCTGCATAGAATCTCAGTGGGATGACTGAGGGAGAAAGCAGTTCTCAAGGAGCCAATCTAACCTGATTAACCTGATAGAGACCCCACAATGATTTTGTGAACTCATTGATTGTCCTCTTTGAGGATTGCTTGCTCTTTCCACCTCAGTAAGATACCTACTGAGGTAAGTGGTTTTTGTGGCATGCTGGGGAAAATTGCATTTTAAAAAATTATCTTTGATCCTTGTCAAGAAAGGTTATATTTCAATATGCAATGAAGATTTTAAAGGGAATAGACCTCTCTTAGGCTTCAAAAATTATTTTTCCAGCTCCTCAGAAGGATAGAGGAACTAAAGGCATCCTCTTGCGAGTAAAGACAAGCTGGCTATTGCAGGAAGCTCTGTTACAAAAAAAAAAAAAAAAAATAAAGCCATGCAAAATCATCATTATGAAAACTGTGAAAGTGGAGTGACACAGGATCCACATCTGTGTGGCTTCTCTTGAATAATTTCAGTCCAGAAGACCAAAAACAGGCTGTGGGGCTGGAAAAAGCTATCTAGTCCAGTCAGCTGATTGGATCTGAGCCCCTGGCTCTTCCGTGTGGCTTGGCCTAATCTTCTCTCTGCCGCAGGTTCCCAAAACAGAAAAAGACATTGGCAGAGGAGAAGGATGTGGCAGTAAAAAGGAAGAGCTGAGGCAGTAGGCAACAATGGCCAGTTTTACAAGCTTAAATTTCATTAGCAAGAATCAGACTGATGGCAACATGAGAGTAATCCGGGCAAGTGTTTGTTTCCCTGCTCACAGGACATTTACCATCAGAGTTGGAAAAAGCAGATAAAATGAAAAATGGACTGAAACAAATGCATTTCTTTTCTCCATATTGTCAGAATAGAGATTGACATATGCTTGAACTAAGTATTAAACCTGAATGCTACTATCTACTGTAAGATTCTTGATGTAACCAGGATTTGAAACATGTACAGGAGACTCCCTGTGGTAAAAAAATGAATATACAAAATAATATTCACAGATTCAGAAGAAAAAGACCTGAGGTGAGAAGTATGAAGGCTACTGACTACAAAGGAGGAGGATCAGAGTATAAATGAATCTGTTTCAACTCTAAACTGTGTCAAAACCAAATACTTTAACAGTGCCTTCAACAAGACAGAACAGTAAAATTTATATTTTAGATTTATCCAAAATGTAGCTTCTCCAAAACAAGCTACACTTCTTATATTTGCTCTGACTGTGTTTCCTATTTTAGGCAATATAATGACGACATACACCTGGCAAGTGTTGGCCATCTGCATGGTCTTAGCTGCAAGCCTCTCCAAGCAACAAGCCCTGAAGCAAGCTTGTCCTTCATGTGATGCCAGTCAGCTTTGCAACTGCTCCTCCATGGGCTTGGAATTCATTCCCCCTGGGCTCACGGCCACAATGACAGTGTTAAACCTGACCCACAACAGGATAAAGCACATCCAGTCCCAGGACCTGCAGCAGGCTGTGAACCTGAGAGTTCTGCTGCTGCAGTCCAACCAAATCAGCTCCATAGATGAAGACTCGTTTCAGTCCCTGACAAAACTGGAGATCTTGGACTTATCCAATAACAGCTTGGCTCACTTGTCCCCTGTGTGGTTTGGGCACCTTTTTTCACTGCAGCACCTCTATCTTCAAGGCAATTCCTACAGAGATCTGGGGCAGGGCTCCCCCTTTTCTAGCCTGAGGAACCTGAGCTCTCTCCACCTGGGCAATGCGCAGTTCTCTGTGATAAGGCAAGGGAACTTTGAGGGCATTGAGCTTCTGCACAAGTTGTGGATTGAGGGTAGCAATCTCAGTCAGTATGAGCAGGGAAGTTTGAAATCAATTAAGCAGATAAATCACATGATCATAAATATAGGAAGTATTAATACATTCTCAGAAATCGTTAGGGATCTTGTGCACTCTGTTGCTTGGCTGGAAGTGAGAAGAATAGCGTTCAGTATTGCTTCAGAAATGCAAGAATTGAGAGTCATGTCTTCATCTTTTGCAAAGAAAATTTCTTTTAGACAGGCTTTACTAACAGATACTACCGTGCCTGAGATTGTCAGCATTTTAGAAGACATGCCAAAGTTAGTGGAGCTGGAGCTGATAGACTGTAGACTCTTGGGAACTGGACAGTGGAAAATGGAAATTCAAGCAAAGAAATCACAGACACTTAGAATTTTCACAATAAAGAAATTATCTATAGAAGAATTTTACTTGTTTACAGATCTTCAGGCTGTGGAAGGTCTACTATCTCCTTTTACAAGGGTTACAGTTCAAAACACTAAGGTTTTTTTGGTACCATGCAGAATTTCCCAACATCTTCAGTCATTAGTATATCTTGACCTTAGTGCAAATTTGCTTGGAGACCTGAGTTTACAACATTCAGCCTGTCAGGGTGCTTGGCCATCACTGCAAACTCTAAATTTAAGTCAGAATTCACTGAATGACTTAGAAATGACAAGTAAAAGTTTATCTCATCTAGGAAACCTAATTGTTTTAGACATAAGTCTAAATAATTTTGGTGAGATTCCAGATGCATGTGAATGGCCAAAACTGCTGAAATATTTAAACCTGTCCAGCACTCAAATTCCTAAAGTAACAGCCTGCATTCCTCAAACGCTAGAAGTTTTGGATGTCAGTGGAAACAACCTGAAGGAGTTTGGGCTGCAGCTGCCATTTCTGAAAGAGCTGTACCTCACAAGGAACCAGCTGAAGACCCTGCCGGGTGCCGCACCCATTCCAAACCTGGTGTCCTTGTCCGTCAGAAGAAACAAGCTGAACAGTTTCTCCAAGGAGGAGTTTGAGTCCTTCAGGAGAATGGAGCTGCTGGATGCTAGTGACAACAACTTCATCTGCTCCTGTGAGTTCCTCTCCTTCATCCACCACGAGGCCGGGCTAGCCCAGGTGCTGGTGGGGTGGCCGGACAAGTACGTGTGTGACTCTCCGCTGGCGGTGAGAGGGGCGCAGGTTGGCTCCGTGCACCTCTCCCTGATGGAGTGCCACAGGTCCCTGGTGGTGTCGTTGATCTGCGTCCTGGTGTTCCTGCTCGTCCTGCTGCTGGTGGCCGTCGGCTACAAGTACCACGTGGTCTGGTACCTGCGGATGACGTGGGCGTGGCTGCAGGCCAAGCGGAAGCCCAAGCGCGCCCCGCCGAAGGACGTCTGCTACGACGCCTTTGTCTCCTACAGCGAGAACGACTCCGAGTGGGTGGAGGACACCATGGTGCGGGAGCTGGAGCAGGCCTGCCCTCCCTTCCGGCTCTGCCTGCACAAGCGGGACTTTGTGCCGGGGAAGTGGATTGTGGACAACATCATCGACTCCATAGAGAAGAGCCGCAAAACGCTCTTTGTGCTGTCCGAGCACTTTGTGCAGAGCGAGTGGTGCAAATACGAGCTGGACTTCTCACATTTCCGCCTCTTTGATGAGAACAACGATGCGGCCATTCTCATCCTCCTGGAGCCCATCCAGAGCAAGGCAATTCCCAAGAGGTTCTGCAAGCTGCGGAAGATCATGAACAGAAAGACCTACCTGGAGTGGCCTCTCGAAGAAGACCAGCAGCAGATGTTTTGGTTTAATTTGAAAATAGCTCTAAGGTCCTAGACAGGGACATTAAGAAATAAATATGTAATGAATTTACTCTAGATTTATTTCACTTGCCTGTTTGTTCCATCACTTATCTGCATCTCAAGAACAGAAAGCCGTGCTACTGCAAATTCTAACACTTCTTGTGAGATAACTACTTTTTGTAGCTCATATTCTGAATAGTTGTATAGGTTTGGGCTGGAAGAGAATTAATTTTCTTCATAGCTCCTGTGTGGTGCTGTGGTTTGTATTTGTGCCCAAAACAGTCTCCATAACACAGTGGCTTTATATTTATTGCTCAACAATGCTTGCACAGCATCAAGGTGTTTTCTGTTTTTCATGTCATTCTGCCAGTGAGCAGGTAGGGGGTGCATCATAATTTGGTGGGGGGGACACAGGGAGGACATCTGATCCCAGCTGACCAAAAGGATGTCCCATATATAATGTCATGACCCATGACAAGAAAATCAGCACTAACAGTTGTGGGAAAGAAAGAGTAATGGAGGATATTTGGAGTTACCATATTTGCCTTCCCAAGTAAAAGTTCTGCGTCATGGAGTCCTGCTTTCATGACAATAGCTAAACATTTGCCTGTTGATGAAAAGTAGTAAATTAATTCTTTCTTCTGCTTTGCTTGTGACCACAGCTTTTACTTTACCTGTTGAACTACCCTAATCTGAACTCCCAGGCTTTCTCACTTCTACCCTTCAGATTTTCTCCTCTGTTCCACTGGGGGGAGAGTTAGAGAGTGGATGTGTGGTGCTGAGCTGCCTTCTGAGGTTAAACAGGAGTAGCTGTCTACAGGTTAAGCAGCAGTATGAGCAAAAGCTGCTTCATTTAAATATTTAATGATGAAAAGTTGTTTAGATATACAGCTCTGTAGTTTACATGTCTTCATCTTTACAAAAGTTTCAGAAGAGAACTGAGAGAACCTGCCTAGCCAAGGGTTTTTCACATTCTTTGTATAAACCACTTTTCATCAAGTGCTAAAAATCATTTTATGCAGCAAATAATTTTGTCCTAGCTCTCCTAGTCAGTGAATCTAAGGACTGATTCTCTTTATTTCATTGTCACAGAAAGTTAAATACCCAGATCTCCTGAAAATCATGGCTGCAAGGCATAATATAGAAATGTGCTTTCTCTCTGCAGTTCTGTCTGTTGTAGCTTTTAGTTTCTATAATTTCCTTTACGAAAGACATCTATGGAGGATGATTTCTGTCTAATTTCATTGTACTATATGTGGCAATAGATGCTTCAGAGTAGGGTTCAAATACTCTTCTGACTTGTACAAGTGGAGTCTAAGCTGCTCTCTGCTACAGTGTGGGAAACACACATATAGTCCTTGAATCCAACACCACATTCCTCTCTATGTTCAGCAACCTTAACATAGGCATAAAAAGAGTGTTTCCTACCTTTTGCTCTTCTTGTAAATGTAGTCCATGAAACTAGAGTAGGTGGAGAACATCCTCCATAGGACATTGTGTTTGCTGTCAGGTGGGGTAGTGTTTTCTTGAGAAGGTTACTGGACAAAGGTCCTAATTGAAAAATTGAACAAATGGAAGACTGGTACCACACCCATCCATCAGAGCTGATGTAAAAAGAAAGTGATATCTCTGTGATATTTTTCTTGCAGCCATAGAAAATTTTGGGTGAACCCTAATAGCTTGAGTCTGATCGACCGGAAGGACTATGAACTTCTGGATCAGTTCAGGACTTAGGCTCAGCTTAGGACATTTCCAGGCACATATAGAATCAGATCTTAAAAGCTTTCAAATGGAAACACCTAACAATATTTGGCTGTAACTGTGATGAGACCATGTCCAGGTTAGTGTTTTTATTGCTGTTTTGATCTTGGGCATCTCATGTGGTGCAAAACCCCTGTTCAAACACCTCACTGTAACTGAGTTGATTGCACTCGAAATTTCCAACCAAAGTGCCAGTGAGAGCAAAGTATTCCTGTTCTTTGCCAGCCATTGAGAAGGCTGAGGACACACCTGCTTCCATTACACCCACAAGCAGGCAAATTTGACAGCACAATGAAAATTAACAGCTTATTTACATGCATTTTTACATTTATTAATGCAGGCATAACACAAGGTAAGAATTACTAACTTTATTATTTCATCTAAGCTAAAAAAGCCACCTTGTTTCTATGTATTCAAGATTTGCTCTTTCTTTAATTTACATTGGTTTTTTTAAAGCTCATAATTTCCTATTTTAGCATTTAAACCTTTTTTCACCTATAGATGACTTCATGCAATATTTGCTTTATTATATATATATTAAAGTATAAGTTAAGTAAATGTATCTCTGATTTCTAATAACAAAGTAGAAATTCTTAAAATACTGATCATGTCTAATCTGAATTTAGAAGCTACTTCTGCTATCTACTTCTTCATTCTGGAAAATCTAATTTTTTTTCTATCATGAGCTTCCAAAACATGCTGTTTACATAGCATGCTGCATAGCCTCGCTGCAATGCAAAAAGAAGCAAAAGTGTTTTCTAGCACACTAGAATTCCACCAATTGCTCTTTTCTCTAGAATTTTAAAATTAGGTATAGAATATGCATATTATTGTAGGCAGGTAAATGTCCAACACTTTGACTTCTCACCAATAATCTGCATCCTGTTCCAGAACCAGTAAATAATGCCTTGGATGACGCCTGTAACAATTGACTGCTGAACCAGCAGATAGCAGAGACAGACCAGAAGATGTCCATAAAATATTTGGGAGTTCCCACACAATCTATTAATAAGGAAACTGGAGAGAAAATGCAACAATAGGTAAATCTTGATCAGAAGATCTTTCTTAGTCAGAATCAAAGATACAGTATTCGGTTAAATTTTTGAAATAACTTTTTTTTTGGTGCTCATAATTTAATTCCTTAACACCCATAATTTACTTTCTTTTTTTCAATAGAGGTAATGTTAAACTTAAGTATCCTATGGTTAAAATAGGCTCCAAGAAAATAAGCCAAATTTTGCTTTCACTCAAGCAGCTTTCTACAGAAAACTGCAGTAGCAGATCTTCAACTTCAAGCAATTTTGTTTTAATTGCTAAAGGAAAAAATCTTGTTTGCCAACTACTAAAATGGAAAAGTGCTTTACATAATTTAAAAGTTCTGAAAGTGCATTACATAATTTAAAAAAATTGTTAAAGAACAAAATCCACTCCATGGTCTTTATGAAGTTATGTTTTATATTCTTTAAAGTTTTCCTCTCATTATAAAAATTAATTCTGGATGTCTTGAAATCAAGAAAGAAAATATATATGCACTTTTCTTTTCCTATGTTGCTTGGGGTCTTAGATAAGGTAAAGGCAAACAAACCTATCATTTTCCCTAAATATAATTTTTCCTTAATAATAACAGGTTTTCCATTTACTTAATGTGGCCATCTCATCCCTCCGCTGCAGATCAAAACAAGAATTAGTAGGTAATCAGGCTATGGTTTAGAAAATCCAAATGAAAAGCACACTTGTTATAGGGAGGGTAGAGGCTGCTGAACAACCCCTTCAAATCAGCTTTCTCAGGGCAGTCTGGGCGAGTTTGGTTCTTTCCAACAATGCACCAGCTGTGGATGCAGGATTCATGAAACCCAGCATCAGGTGTATCGTTAAAGAATCTTTCAAATACAAAAAAAGACTCAGTGCTTACATCTGCAAATCTGGTCAAACCATCAGCAGATAATTTTAATGACTGAGTGTGGACATTGCCTGGTTTTATAACCAAGCAGTTTCAAATTACTTAAAATATTTGGACTATTTGGAGTTATTGTAAAGCTGAATCCAACATCCTCAACATCCAGACTGGTTTTCATATTTTCCAGCTCGCAAGAAGCCAGGATACTTTTATGAAGTGCAGAAGTGAGTGATTAGTAACATTGTTCCAGCACATATTCAGTACTTTTCATTTTGAATTTCTGGAATGCAAGATGCAAGTTGTTTGGTATCCCTGGGTCACTGGCTCTTCTGTCAAGCTCTAGGGTACAGGACATTGGTTGAGAAGGGCTCCACATCTGCCTTAAAACTACCTGGCAAACAGCCCCAGGCACAGCTGGAGGAAATCCTCTGCAATGCTCACGAGTGGAGCCTGAATTAGCAGACCTGGCTGATGGGTCAGCATGCCTGGTCTAATGTCCTGCCAGGCACACCCACAAAGGCTGTGCACCAAGTGGTGAATTTAAGCCTGGAACTATAGGATTATCGCCACTCTTGCATCAGTTTGTCAGCCAGAAATCTGCATGGCCTCAACTTGTGTTACAGAACTGAAAAATAGTTTGTGTTCCTTTTTTTTTTTTTACCTCTGCACAATGTTGTTTCTGAATGAGGTTTTAGTTCCTTTTTTTCTTGGTATTTATTGTCATCATTATTTTTTAATGCAGCATAAAAGAGGAGAAAACAATAATTTCATAATTACATGGAAAGAATATCCATGATTACAGAACAGCTGTAAGGTATTTTCAATGATCCCTTATTTTTTTTTATATCCACAAAGATTTTCTGTCCACAGACTGTACAGATGTCATTGAACAAATTTCTTTTTGGTATGCCACTGATGTTGTAAAACTGTCAAGATCAAACAAACTTACAGGAAATAAAGAAGCCAAAGAACAACAAAATATTTGTTTAGTGTCAAGGATGCATAAACACATTTCAGCTGCCATCAAAGATAAGGACATCACAAAAATGGCTACAATTGCCAGGGTTTACTACTGCCAGGATGCACAGTTACCAAAGAATAATTAAAATCTTACTGCTGATGCAAGAATTTTAGCAACCATCTGCTTGATGTTAAGTAACTGGACATAACGTGATTGTGTCAGCAAAATTCTCCTATTTGAAAGGGGAAGATAGGAGCTATAAAAAGGAAAGAACAAGAAGAGTCTTTCACAGACTTTGGGGAAGAAAGAAACTTGCCTTCCTATGGCCATTAGGAAAACTGTGTAGTTTCTTGCACACAGGGATCTGCCTGCTGGAAACCCCAAATCCCCAAAGGCCTGGCATATGTCAGTGGCTACTGCATTAAGAGTGGTCTCCTAATCATAAGACTGATGAGGGACTTCAATCCTTTGTCTGTGGCACAAGAGCAGCTCTTCTCAAGGAAAAGAGGGGTTAGTTTACTGCAGGAGTATCCAGTAGACCTTATTCTCATGAGCCCAGGGGCAAAAGAGATTCAAGAGCTCCTTCTGGTCCTTGCCAGTGGTATTGGGAGTGATGTACCCTGGCAGGCACAGCAGTGGTGGAAGCCATGTGGGCAGGACAAACCTCCACAAAGTCTCTTCCCATCACTCCCATAGGACACTACATAAAAAAACAATGTCATGGCAAAATCCACAGAGTCATCAGACTTTTCTGTCATAAGACCACGGAAGATTACTCATATTCTTCACCAAAATGCCAGAACTTGTTAATGCACCTAGAAATTTTACCTGGATAGAATTTGAATTTTCTTTATATTTGTCCAGGTCTTCTGCATCCCACTCAGAGCTACTGTGCTGGACTCAGTTTGAGCTTCTGTCTGACCAGAAATTCCAGGGATTCCTCAAGGACAAGTAGATCAACCTCATAATACATCTGATGTAAGTCAAACACTTCCTGAAGGGGTTGCAGATATTGCAGCCCCTGTTCCTTTAATCAGCTGTTCCTTTAAGTCTCAGAACTATTGCCTATAAATTGTATAGTTGATTAATCTAAAGGTATGTAGCTCTGATGGAAAATTCTTGGCAGAAACATAGCAGTCTTGTGTTACCAATATTGTTCAGCTTTATTCTGTTGAAGTATTTTCTTTAACTTTAGCTAAATTCTCCCACCAGTGTATTTTTAAGATACAGGTACAAAATTTGTCAGCTCTTATTTAAAGGCTTTTACATTGTGTCCTGTAGCAGCAGAAATGACAAGTCCTTTTTAATGTTGAGAAGCTCCAGTTTAATGATATTTTGTAGCCAGATTTCAGTCTCCCAAATCCTGTTCCATATAACACAGTCTCAGAGAGTTGACAAGAGACATTAACATTTTTGCAGACTCTATTGGGTTGGGGTGTTTGGGAGTAAATACCACTTGCTGCATTTTAGCAAAAATTTTGCTTTGGGGAATTTAAATTCAGTGGGCTCTCTCAGCTACAGAAACTTCACAATTCTTTGATTGGCATTTAACACCTTATTGGCATTTGGCTGCTCTTGTTGCTTCTGCAAAACAATGAAATGAATCTAATTGTTCTGTATAATAAGACTCCAACTAAAGTCCCTTTCTATAAGAAAATGTGTCAGCTTGGTCTACCTGTAGCAAAGCTCAGTAGCTGTGGCTCCAAAAGTGGTTCACAGCCTGCTCTCCACATTGCTGGCTGTCAAGCATATTCATACTTTAAGTGTTAGGGTGTTTGCTGCTGCAAAGCAAAATGAAAATTAGCCCACAGTTTGAAGGAAGCAGTAACTCACTGGAGTAAAAATTTTTGGCAATAATCAAAATAGAGAAGATCTCCAAGCAACATTTAAGTGTGGTAGAGTAGAAAATTATGATCACGAGAAAGAATTGTAATGTGGCTTTGATATGAATGCACTTATTTCATTTTATCCATTATGTCAAGGCTTTTGAAGTCTCATCACCTTCAGGTGCATAAATGGAGAACTGAGGATTATCTCAGAAGTTAGGGCATTGAATGAGTGAACACAGTGGCCTTACAAAGCTGAAGGGTTTTTCCCTTCTCTCTTCACACCACAAACACAAGTTGTAAAATGACTTAATATCAAACTCTAGGTCAGCTATGCAATAAAAAAACCCCAAGAAGTAAGAGGAGTTACAGCTGCACAATGCAAAAGGGGTTTCATATGTAGAGGTGGGTGGTGAAGAGACCAGCCTAGAGCAATTTCACTGCATACAGAGCAAAATCTATCAAATAGAAAATCCTAATAGTTGCCAATCCAAATTTTACCTAAAGTTACCTACCTAAGGAATTAAATCCAGACATGGTAAATATTTTTACCTAGATAACCCAAAATTCAGTTGCATTTAAGGATCATGAGGAACAAATTGTACACTAACATATGGATAGAAAAAAAAGAAAGACTGCTCAAGACCCTGTGTACTTTGCAGAGTGGCACAGAATGCTGCATGTGTAGCTTCTACTGAAGTATTTATATAAATTCAACAAATTTTACATTTTTGTATTTAGATTTAGCTCTTTAAGGTGAATGAAAATGTATAATACAGGAAAAAATAAAGGAATGAACCCCCATCAAACCCAATTTGTTTTGCTTCAGTCTTCACAAGAAATGGTAATTGTGAAAAGATTGCTAACAAAATTAAAACAAACAGTTTGGGATTGTGATGGAGGGAGACAAAGGACAGAACAGGACTAGAAGAAGCAGAAAATAACTGAGGTAAGTTAGATATAGCCAAGTCACCATACCATCAATGAAATTTATCTAAACAACTTAAAAAACAACAAAAATGGGACATCCTGTGATGTTTTTCCCAAGAGAGATTGGTCTGAAAGTGATGTAAGGGTAATAACTGTGAGCATTTCTCACATGGACAGGGTTTTCCACCAGCAAAGGCTGATGGTGAAATAAAGAGAAACAAGCCACCTAAGCAGCAGTGGGACTGTTAGCAAAACTGAGACAGTCATTTCAAAGTAATGACATCCCATGTTTCCACTGTGTGTGGCCAGGTTTGATTAACAGACTGTCAAACCCTAAAACTTAGACATAAAATGCTACTTGTACAGCACCTGACCCAGGAGTGCCTTTGACCCTAGAATCTTAGTCTGCCTTGCACCCTGTAGATAATTAGTAAATCCAATGTAGTAATTGGTTATAAGAATGAGATACAGCTCATCAGACCTCTCACATCATATGCTTGGAATCTAAATTGTCTATTAATAGAATTAGTTTTTACTGGAAGAAACATTAAAGTTTGATTTAGAACTCAAATTAGGTATGGTGACCACAAGGTTGAGGCTTTGGGAGGAAGTTGTCTGAAATCAGTGGAGTCACTTTGCCCTTTAAGCCTTAGAGCTGCAGCTTAAAGTTTTAAACACATTTTCCTAAATGAAATTTCATCAAACTCAATACATATATTAGCTTGAGCTGCCCACAGTGATGAAATATTCTATTTATTTTCCAACAAGCACATATTTAATAGGCACTGAAGAGTTAATGTTAGTAGTATGTTTTTTTTTTTTTATATTAACATGTAGTCATGTTAATAAACCATGGATTTTGGACTGTGGAAGCCTAATGATGGCAAAGACAAAACAAGACTGACTTTAATATATGCATGTTTGTAGAGTTAACTCCTGGATTGCTACAGAAATGTTGTTAAAAATAAAATAAAAAAAAAATTCTGAGGGGAGACAATTTTAACATTTATGTTGGGTTTGGTGCAGGGACATTCTTTAAAAGCAAACAAAAAGCACAATTCACCTAGAGTAGAAGGATACTTCTATGGAAAATTAATCTCTTTCCTTAATCCAAAAAGTAGAATTCTGAAGGAATGTGTGTTGCCCCTTGTGAAACTTAAAACAGCTTTGCCACAGATTTCAGCTGTAGGAGGACTCAATTCTTCTTCTCTAAGAAAAAAGGAGAAACCCTTAAAAATAATCTCCCCCAAGCCCCAGGAAGCATGGAACCTTTGAACAAACTGGTATTTTACAATACAAGTTTCAATAAATTAAGAGATAGAAACACCTGTAGAAGATAACAATAGATCATCACTGGCTCACATCAGTTTTAGGCCTTTCTCTACCCTGCAGCCCTGACTTTAGGAGAGCTCAGTCTGCTCTCTGTGACCCTAAAAGTGGCTGAGCTACTTGCATGCCCTGCTGCCCTTTTGACATGCCACAGGTCAGTGGCCTCTGCTCATCCCTGACTGCAGACCCTGAGGTTTCCCAGCCTTCACCAGAGGCCACAGAAGGTTTGTGTTTCCTGCCAGCCTGGCTGCTGTCCAATATGAACCTTCTCTGTTGTGCTTCTGTACTGTGAGTTGCTTTTTTGTTTTCTGGTAAAGTTTGAATTTAAGTGGGAAAACCAAAACTGCTCGAGTGCACATATTCAGTAAATTGGCTACTTTCTAATACAAAATTGTGACAGAATTTTGTTATCATGTTAGCTGCAAAATTAAATGCAAATCAATTAAAAAATTGTAGTATAACCTTCTTTTGGGTGATGCCATTATCAGATCAATTGGTATATATTACTTGCAGTAATTGTTTCCATTTTCCTTACTGATTTTTATGTCTTCTAGATTGTTAATTTTAATACTATTAGCCTCTACATGAAATGCATGAGTATTTTGTCATGCATGCATGAGAGCAAAGATAGGAATGGAGTTATAGAGATGCAAACCCCCAAAAATAAATATTGATTTATTATTAATACTGGAAGGTCACCATCTGGACATTTCCATAAAATAATACATCTGCATTGCTGCTAAATAGGAGCTTTAACATCTGGATCATATTATTCCAAATTTTCCTCATCCACTCATCATAGCAAGAGGAATTTCCTGACAAATTAGATTGCTGCCCAAAGGTAAAATGTTTTTCTCATTACCATACTTTAAATGAGCTCAAAAGAACCTAGAAGTGAAGTCAGCATCAGCGTCATAGATAACTTTCCCATTTTCTAATTATGCAGATTAAATACAAGCACCAACTGAAAAACATCCATCTGTCCTCTGCTTCCTTCACAATGCTCACCCGCTCTCTGAGGAAGTAAGAATGAGTGTCACCAGGAAATTCAACCTCAGAGCATTTTCCCACTATCCTTTCTACCTTTTGGCATAAGGTAAAAACTGTGTACATAAAGAAAGTTACTTGTAAAAATTAGATTTGTTGTAAGAGATTGACCTTACCAGAACTTTTAACTTGGCAACAAAAGCTAACTGGCTCCCTAAAAATCTAGTTTCTTTTGATGAAGGTGTATTCAAATACCCAAAAACATATGCATTGAAGAAATAATAAATCAGGCTGTTTGGGGTTTTTAACATTTAGTTAATATGATTATATTTGACAGCACATCTAAAATTGGCAGGAATTTTTATGTTAGGTAAATCAACCAACCTTATTTTTTCAAGATTTGCCTCATTACTCAGGTACAGAAATCAATGCTGTCATGACTATGCTGTTTTATTTTTCAACTATATTCCCAAGTAAGTTCTTATTCCATGACTGCCACATGGTACAAGTTCTATAATCAGTAAAATGAGCAGCCACCTATGGTACCAGGCAAAAGGCTTTTGTGTTTCATCTGCCTTTCTATCTGAGATGTTTTTATGCCAGGAGAGAACAACTTTGTTCTTATGTGTCATATTTATTTAATTTTCACCAATGGACAGCTTCCAACAGCAAGCAAATTGCATTATGAGAGTCAGTTGAATACCTGATAGTCAGAATTTCCTTTGGGAAAATACAGATTCAGAATACTAATAAGCTTTTTCCTTTCTTCTCCATTTGCTATATTAGACCTCTGCCTTTATGTTGAGAAAAACAGATAGGCTAGGCTACGACAGGAGAGAATGTATTTTCAAGGATGGTCATTCTCTTACATTCTTTGTTGCCACCCCACATCCAGTGTACATAATACACTTCAAGCAGTTGCCTGCACCTTGTTAAGTGCAAAACTTGTGAGTAAAATGGAGAAATTAGTGTTATTTGAACACGTATGCAAACCCACTGGAAATGAGGTTTTCACAAGGTAAATTAGCAGAACACAGGCTCCATGTTTATTTTTCAAAATCTGAAATAATAAAATTCTCAGAAATAGCTGAGAAACAACCATTTGCTCTAATTTGTTTCCTTTTCATGTGGAAGTTAACCCAAAACTGCCAGCTACCATCTGCAGGAAAAAAACCACAGATATCAGAATGGCCTACATTTTATTTCAAACCAAGACTTAATAGAAAAAAACCCACCAAATTCAAATCCTCTTCTTTTTTTTTTTTTTTTCTTCTTTTCCCTTTTTCCAACCCCCTTCCTTTGTACTACTTTATATGTGGCCATCTGGTGAAGGGCAATCTCTCTCCTCTTGCCCAAAATTATCTACAGCTGAACCTTGGTTGCTTTGCTGCAACTTTTTTTGCTCTGGCCTCTTTGAAATAGGAGCCTTCCCCAGCATGCCTTTATTTTCAGGAGACGTTTTACATTCTCGATAAGCCTGGATAAGGCTCTTTTGGAAGGTACAGGCTGTTGCTGTTTCTCTTGCATCTAGTAAGTAGTTGCTGCTTTTTATTTTTTGTTCTTTTTGAGAAAGCTAATGAATGCCCTTTCCATTTAGGGCTGATTTTATGCTCCCTTTGACCTTCATTTCCTTTTTCTTTCAGAAAGAAACCAAGCTTTTCTTTTTTCACATGTTTGCAAAGCACTTTGAAGGGAAGGGTGGGAGTCAATCATTACAATCCTTTGCTTTATTTCTACTAACAGGGCTGTGCAATTCTCTCTGGGATCTCACCATGTCTGAGAATAGCATGACTGTCCAGAATAGGGATGTGTATATGTGCAAAGACCCACCATGACCTCAGACTCAGACAGAAAGTTTTGTCAGCTGATTCTGTTTACCAAGCATGATATGCAATGGAGGGCTGGCTATTTGCTTCATTTGGGCTCTTGGGACAGAAAATGGAAAACCAAGCAGTTTTTGATCAAATAAAGGGAGCCCTAGGTTTACCTCTGCCCCTGAAAATAGTGTGTTCTACCCCTTCATCTGATTTGCCTTTTGTTTTGCTCCTAAAGAAGAAAAGGTTATGGGCAGAGGAAGGAGTCTTCTCTTCCAGTATTACTCTGCTGTGTAACCTGTGTGGGAACCATACAGGCATAAACCAAGTAGGCAAAGGCTGGGTGGCAAGTAAAAAAATGTGTAAGCAAGCAGAAGCAGAGGGCTGTTTTTCATGAGTATGTGGTTGTTTTTCAAATTTCGACTTATTTCAATGTTTCTCACCAAATCAAACTAAAACTAATGCACATGAATGCAAGAATAATAATTGCCACCTGCAAGAACAGCAATGCAGAAGTCTAGACCTGCCTGTACTTAAGGGAGAAGTAGATTTTTTTTCTGTTTGTTTTCATCTCAAATAGATAATTTCCTGTATGCATTAACCAAGCTGTTTAAATCCTAAATATGACCATCATTACATTTTCTGCTTCTGAATCAGAAGGCTTTCTTATCTGATACAAAAATGAATGCTAGTTATTTTTCATTTATCTCATTAATCATCCAACTTTGTTTTTTACTGTTTGTCCTATTTGCTAGTCTTTGAAATATAGGGGCCAGATTTTGCCAGTTACTTTATGGGTAGAAATTTTTGACTTTTAGCATTGCTTTATGACATGCTTTTAAAGAAAGTAAGTTCATGCAAGGAGATCAACAGTGTGTTAGAAAACTATGCAAAAGTATTTGGATATGAAACATTAGGGCAGTTACTTAACACACAAACTTGGAAGTTTTTTTGATAACTCCCAAATTATCTGACATGGAATAAATGCAATAAACCCTCTACTGACAGAGACCCACAGTGACCAGTGTTCACTATTGTAAAGTAACACAGATAGGTGGTAGGTGTGAGAAAACATTACTCTCCCAGCTAAACAGACCATGAAGCAGAACTGTAAAATCTCAGTGTAAAATGAACTTCAGCTTCTGGTGATGCTATTTTTACTAAAAGAGGCTCTGCTTCAGTTCCTCTTTTACTGGAGAAGGAGCCTTTGATGCTGTCATGTAGCTATGCACTGGATGTTGAGGCCCCGATATGTTTCTGGTGCAGGTATTTTGTTTGTTTTTAAATGCAATACAAAAACCATTACAAAATCTTATTAAAGTGTTTTATGGTTATAGTAATATGGGATCCTCCCTATATTGGATTAAACATATTTAAAAATGTATTTTTTCTTGTATTGCTTATGTCACCTTGTTTGTGTGACTGGCTTCTGAAAATTAAAGGGTGGGAATGAAGCTTAATTTGCTGAAGACTGAGTTACACAAGTAAGAATTGTAGGCTACAGGCATTTGTTTTTGACAGTGGTTGATTCTCTGTAGTGCACACACTTTACTTAACTTTAAATACTTCTGAGGAGCAAAATGTCAAGGCAACACCAAGTGCATACTTTTTAGAACCCCCCAGGCTTTCCCAGGCAATATATTTTTTTATTCCTATATAAAAGCTATTCTCCACCTGACTAAAAGTCATGGCTTGCTGCTTTCCGCAGAGGCTTGGCTGTCTTGCTAGATGTCTTGTGTCCTGATTCCGACCTGTAACCTGAGAAGGATGTTGTCTTAAGCAAGGCAGCTCCAGATCAGCTCTTTCTGACAAGCCATTCACATTGTAGGACCAACAGTGGTTTTGTTTCCACTGAACAAGCATAATCTGTGCAATAGGCAAGGCTGCAACATCCAAAGTAAATGGAAACTCAGAAGAGGGCTTAAAGCCCTCTTTCTGCTTCCTTCTATATAAAGTGAGAAGTGTAAGGGGTATTTCTCTTCCTTCTAGAGTTAATAAAAGTTTCCTTGAGCCCCTAAGGAAGGAGGGGATTGTCTTAGAGTTATAAATCAGTCTCTTTTCATATCAAAGTCTGACTAAGCTTCTATGTTAGATCAGAATCTCATGTTCTTGTAGTTAAGAATCTTGTTCTTCATCTGAGCTTGACTCAATTAACCTGGATGTTCATTTCCCTCCACCCTGGTGTATTTTAGCCAACATTTCAGAAGTCAGCAGCACCTCCTGGCTTACAGATCTGTGTGTGCATTGACTGCAGCTCAACCACAACCTGAAATCAGGCTAAAGAGACTGACAGGCACTGTCTCTGTTCCTGGAAGGGAGATGCAGCATTCTGTGTGATGCCTGCCTTGGATGAGTTGCAGATCCAGAGCTTGTGTCATGGTGGCTTATGTTCAGACACAGCCAGTGTTAAACCAGTTGGGGTCCAGATTTGAGCAAGCAACCAGGCAAAAGCCAGAAACCATTCTTTGTTGCTATTGGTTACTATCTCATGTTAGCCAAAGCTTGCATCCTATTAAAACTTCTGACTTTGCAGAAATCTGGATATGGGTTTTAAGCACATGGCTCTTTCCCATCTCTTCTTCAGAGGAAAAGTAGCCACACTTCTTTCCATGTGGAAGGAACTGGTTAGATGATGGGTGCTGAGCTCAGAAGTTGCAGCGCTGCAGTGGGTGCCGGCACCAGCGCTGACCGTGTCCTTTCCCAGCCTCATGCGGGTACCGCGGACTCCGCATCACCCCTGCCCTCGGCAGCATCCCGGAGCAGCCCTGGCGGTCCCTCAGGACACAACCAAGGGTGCCCCCTTACGGGGAGCGCAGCGGCAAGCCCGCCGCCGAGACGGCGTGATTAAGGTAATAACTAATTAAGGAACTAGGAAAAGGTGAGGCGGAAACAGGGAGGTAACAGGCTTTCCACTCCACTCTCTCCCACTGCTCCCTCGGAGAAGCAGGTCTTAAGATGATGGCTAAAGCATAATTTGTTTTTGTTACACTTGCAAGGACAGGAAGCATTACATCCATTGCACCTTAAGGAAAACATTGCACTACAGCAGCAATCTCCATAATGATCACCGTAAAACCACTCCCTATTTTGTTTTTCTGAGGAATTGATTAAACTGACATAATAGAAATCCCAGTACAGTTTTCCAGGAAGAGAAAATTCCTTATTAAACATATTTCAGTGAAAAAAACTTCAAATGTTTATGGTGTTGCCATAAACAGATAATTTGATTATCAAAATATTTGCGAGCAATATGCAAATTACCTTACTTCCCTTGTTCCTCTGCTGATAATAAATCACTTTCCTGAAATGCATCAAAACAAATACTATAACTTCATGTTGAACTACAGCCAGATGAGGGGTTTCTTCCCTTCACCCTTACCATTCCCTTTGTCCCGTGAGTTGCTGGATATGTTGCTAAGTTCTCTGCCCTTCTTGCATGGAAAGTGCTTAGGAGCTTGCAGTACATCAGGAATAGTGGTCATGCAATTCCTTCAGAATGACTGACCAGCTGGGATGATGGGGTGTTCTAGAGACCTGCACCAAAATTCTAGAGACTTTCATCAAAAGGGACCTTGGCAGTTATCTGGACCAGCACAAAACAGAGTAAGGACATCAGGGCTGAGTCCAGCTGAATTATTAAAATCCTCATGGATGGGTATTTCTTCGTCTCTCCAGGCCTTCTTTGGCAGCAAATTCTCTTTTACTCCTTCAATACATGGGGGCAAAATCACTTGCAAAAAAATTAGCAAGCTGAGGTTTAAACAAAGTGTCTTCTAGGCTTAATCAAAAAGGTCTGGTTCTGATCATTCAGATGCTTTAATCCAGCAACAAGTACACTATAAAGCTCATGGTATAGCTCACACAGAAAGAGGCTAAAAAGTTGAATTTGAGTACTCAATGAAGTCTAAACATATTAGTTCTGGTTGCAAACTGAGTTCTCTTGGAGAAGGTGATTATCAAAGGTGGTGTTTGGTTCTTGTTTTTCCTCCCAAATCTTCCAATTCTGTAAATGTCTTTAAATTTTCTATAGAAATTATAAAACTGAAGGGGATATTTTTTTCTTATTTTTTACAAGTATTTATTGGTTTTTGATTTGGTTTTTCATTTTGTTTTGGGTTTTTTTCAGTTGAAATGCCCGTATGTGGTGGTGGCTGTTGCAGTTAATAAGAATTGAAGTGTGCCCCTTTATGTTGTTTTTTGCCATATAGACCTCAGGCCTCTGGGTGATGTGCCCTTGAGTTTTGCTCCTGAGTACTGAGGGATGTGCTGCACTTTTACCATCTGCCTTAAAGAACTGCATGGCACTTTCTACTCGTTTAAGGGAGAAACAGGGAATGCAAGTCAACACTCCTTTGGGGAGAGATGTACACTCTTAGAAGGATTTAAATATCGAAAAATACAACTTCACCCAGCAGGAACTTCAAAGCCGTGCAGGTGCCCAGTTGCCGTTCTGTTTTCTCAGCTCTTTTTGCTGTTTCTGTCATGAAAAGTGTAAGGCAAGAAGCTCCTGATCTCATGTCCTTTGAAGGTCAAGAGGATCAAATTGAGGGAACAAGGGTAAAGAAAACACTCACTAAACTTTTGCAGAGTCAAGTAAAGGTGTTGACAAGTCAGCAAATATGATAAAGCAGACTTGCTTTTGTAGTTCAAATGTATGGTAATGCATCTTTACAAAAATACTGGATTACACATCCGCAAACTCTAATCTCATTAGAGCTGAATTAAATTACAACAATTACATTATATAGCTCCAAGCAGAGATGTGTTTGAATTCACACTGCATAATTTATTTGTTTACCAGCTAGGAAGTGATAAAAAACTTGCAGATTCCGAAAATGCATTCATGTCTTGCTAATTGAATCTGATGTCTGTTGCCACTGTGCAATAAAACTGGAAATTGCTCGGGATAGTTTAGATCCCACTTAACATTGCACACCATAATTTGACTCTGCAGCAAGCTAGGAGTTAACCCAGTAGAGAGTTAACTTAACCCAGTTAACTGGGTCTTAATAAAATTAGTTGTATGTCAAAGACAGCAGACCATTTACTAGTATTTCATGGCATTGCATGCTCCTTTCCAGCTTACAAAAGTGAGGAAGTTATAGAAAATACTGACTTTTTTGTTGTTTATTTAGTTTGTTTTGTTGGTGGGTTTGGTTTTTTTTTTAACCCTACACATTCTGATAATGACATCTTTCTTCTATCTGTGCCAGAATTTTGATGTGACAGTGAAAATTTTATTTGGCCTCCAGGAAAAGAATGGATCCCTGGATGCAGCAGGGATCTGTAAATCAGTGTGCAATGGATGATCAGTGAATGTATGGCCATGTGCATGATTTGCCCTCACCGGTGTCCACTCAGTAGTGGCAAACTGACCTGGCAAAAAAGTATTTGCTGTAAATGCTAAACCCTCCTGTAACACAGAGTCTGTCAGCAGCAGACTCCGATAAAGACTAGATACCATTTGTGCAGTCAGGGCCTCTCTTCTGGTGGCTGGGTAAAAAGTACTTGCTAATGAGGTGTGAATTAACGTTATCCAAAAAATTGTGCCTGGATTTTTTGATACTAGTGCAGTTGTAATGGTGAATGATAATGATTAATGCACGGAGTTGCACAGAGAGCTACCATCTCACCCTTGCCTGCTGCTCTGTGAAATTCTGTGAAAGGTGTATTAGGTTGGGAAATAGTTGAAAATCTCTTGATGGCTCCATTCTTCTAGAGCAAAGGAAAAATGCACAGAGGCAGAGGAAGGCCTGACAGGCTTGGTTCCCAGGAGTGAGCTGATAAGAGAGTGGCCAGTCCTGCTGGGCTGGCTAGGAGGGATGGGTGATGGTAAGCCAGTGGGCTGAGAAGCACGGGTGCCTCTTTAGGAGCAGGAGCACTGGGTTTTCCTTTAGAGGTGCAGGCTTGTCTCTGCCTCCTCTTGCAGATGCCTGGGGTCCACACGCAGGACCTATGCTCCCTCCCAGTCTGTAGGACACCAGAGCTGAAAATGTGGCTTCTCATCACAGAGCCAACACCACCTCTTAGCCATGCACCTGCACATGCACACACACAACTGCAGCCAGACACTCCACCACGGCTGCCCCACACCTCCTGGCACCACCAGCCTCTCCAGCCACCCTCTGCCCTCCTGTGCCCTCCAGGACCATGCCACAGCCATGGGGACAGTCGCACCCCCTGCACCAGGTGGGAAGGAAGGTGCCACTGCCAGGTGTCCCACCCCAGTCCACGGTGTCTCGGTGGCAGTGCTGGCAGCCTGGCACCAAGAGTGGGCAAGGCTGCCCCCTATTCCATCTGACCCAGTGCAGCCCAAACCACCTCTGCTGGCCTCTCCACCCTCTGCTCTAAACATGAGGGAGGACATGTGTCTTCATCACTCTCCCTGCTGGGTTTGCTTCATGTGCCTGATGAGCAGCTGTGGGGAAGCAGCCTGAGAGATCTCTTGAGCAGCCTCCTCAAAGCCTTCCAAGCCAGCAGCAAATTGAACTTTATTATTGTTTGCTGTTGCCATGTAATGACTTAATTTTTTATCTAATGCATAGAACACCAAAATGGTGGTGGCCCATGGTCTTCTGACCCCTTCTGAGTCTATTATTGAGGATCTTGAAGAGATGGCCACCTTTTACAAGTCCCTAATCAATGTGTTGTTGTGAACTTTTCCTAGATATTTCCCTACATACTTTTAAAATATGTATATGTTTCAATACAGTAGGTTGTATGTCATAACATAATGCAGTTTCAGTGTATGGCTTCCATACTGGGCATTTAACTCAGAATATGAATCAAAATCTTTGCAATAATCTAAAATAATTAGATATTTTTCTGTTATAACAGGTTTATATCTCTAAGTGCTCTTTAAAATGCAACAGCAGAATCTCTTTAAAAAAATGGAGGTCTAAAGAGAATTTACCTCTGACAAAACAGAAATTTTGAAGGGAAAAGTTATATGTTGTTATCCTACTTTTCCCCTTTCATTCTACAGTGTTTTAAGAAACAGGAGTAGGCAGCCAAAATGGGACTGGGTAATAGAGGAATGTGTCTGCATAAACCAACAGCATCCAAGTTCAGTCTGTGCATGCTGTACCTTCGTAGCACTTACCAAGCAAGAGTCTGAGCACTTGGCAGAAATCTAATCAAAAGCAAGGAGCTGTGTGAGATAGTCTAAGCCAAATTTAAATTGTGTGCAATTAACATCAGGGGCTCTGTTTTTCCATCCCAACCTCTTGATGACCAGGCAGCCCCGTAAGTTGTTATCTTTAACCCACCAATCAACAGAACACAACAAACACTTTGAATTTTATTCTTTGAGCTTTTCCCTGAAGAATGCTTTTCCGGATTTGTCTTCTCATAAACTTGATATGCTTCAAAGGCTTGCTCTAGCCTTACAAGACAACAACTTTTTCTGACTGACTAGGCTGGATTCTGGGGCTCCTGGGAAGTAAAAAAAACTTGATTGTGTTTGTTCTTGGAACTTTTGCAGGAATGTCAGAATTGCTGAAGCTCTAGGCTGGGTCTGTCAGATAACTGGAAAATTCTCAATGTAATTACTACAAAACAATGCTGTAGTGGAAATGAAAACCCATTGGGAAAGTAATAGTAACTAGTATCTTTTTTATCTCATGATGCATACAATTTACCAAAGAAAAAAAAAGGCATAAAAATATTCATTGAATGCATTTATGGTCAAAGAATAAAGCAATACAGATAAAGCAAGATGGAGATCAGCTGGTTTCACTATAAGCTCAAATTACTGAAAATTGTTCCCCTCTACAGGCAATAAAATTTTGTTTTTCTAACTACCCCATAAAATGCAAAAATGGGACCTCTTTTGAAAAAGTTGAAAGGCTATTGCTTATAGTTGTCATTTGCACTGGTTAAAATTAAAAGTGCAAATTTCCATGCACTGAAACATGCACACAAACATACTGGTCTGTACATTGTCTCTTTTATGTCCAGTTTCTGGATAGTGTCAGATAAAAGAAGAACACTTTTAGCTTGTGAAGGTGTTCTTAAAAAGCAGCAAAACACACCAGACAAGAAATAGTAAATTAATCTGTCAAAAAGCAGGACATTAAAATGTGTTTTTTCCTCAAATCTGCAAAAGTTGGTGAAGCAAGCCTCTTTACTTCAAATAATGAAAATTCAAGGACCAATCCCTTGAATGATGTGACTGGTTTAGGAAGAGAAAATTTTCTGTAATAACAACATACTTCCTCTTAGTAATTTTAAAGTTTTTAGATACTAGGTTTTTCTATTTCTTTTTTTTTGTTGTTGTTGTTTGAAAAAGGAAATCTAAAAATGTGCATTTTATAAAATGAAAGCAGGTGAGATATTTATCATCTCAGAACCCCAGGATCTGTGCACCAGTAAAATGTTCTGGAAGACTGGTTGTAGGCCATGGTAAATGCAGCACATGCAGGCTTATCTTCCACACCACCACCATTTGGCATCTCTCCCACTGTAGAAATAGAAGATGGTTGTCACAGAGAAGTAACAATAACTTTGCTTCTGGTGGTGTTTATTTGGTCTAAGGCACCACTGGATTGGAAGATGGTAGTGGAGAGTGCTGGAAGGGCCAATGGACCAGGGTGCCATGGCCTTGCAAACTTAAAACCTGGAAACCAAAGAGGCACAGACCTGCCATTCAGGGAAGCTCAGGAAGGAGTAGGAGGGAGGAAGCTGAAGCTGGATGATAAGGTGCTGCACTAAAAAATGAAGATAAGAGGGCTGGGGGATAACAGGTGTATTTAAGTCAGAGTTTTGCAAAGAAATGAGTGATACACGTGTACCCTTAATGGTCCTGCTATCTGGTGTAGGAGATCTGCCTGAAAGGCACAGAGTTAGTTCTCTAAGCCCTTTATGCCTGCTCAGCTGGTGGTTGAACATACTGTGTCTGTCACCTCAGTGTATAAAGCCCTGGTGCTGCCGTCACTCACTGAAATGCAGCGTTGCTCCTGCTGAAGTCAACAGAGTGGAGCAATGTGGCTGCAAAGGCCTTTGTGGTGCGGGCAAGGAGCAGCCAGCCCATGGCTCACCGGGGAGGCAGCTGCTGAGCAGCCTGGTGTGTGTGCACAGCAGCTTCCCCAAATAAAACCTGACAACTGCAGCTGCTGCGAGGCCTCTGGAGCACTGCAGAATGCCTCATGTCCCAGGTCACACGCTGAAAGCCATGCCACCAAGCAGTCATGTGCCTGCTTTAGTTGTGTGGAAGTTGAAGGGAATTAAACACATCTTCAAAGTTTGGCATGTGCTCCAGCAGGCACACGGTCATTGTGCTGTCCTGCTGTAGGGAGGTGTATTTCTGTCTCACAACAGCTTGCAGACAGCAGTAATCAAGTCAAGGGCTCATAGTGCTTACTGCTGCGTTTTAGCTGTGTTCAGAAGGGAGCACATTCCATCTGAATGTATATAAGGTTTTACACCTCGGAGCAGCAACTGCCCTAAAGCTCCCAAATTTTCAAAGAGCTACATGGGGATTTATCCAGCCAAATCCCATTATAATCAATGGAAGTTGGGTGAATAATTACACTGCAGCTCTTTATAAATAGTGGAGAAGGTTGCCAGTTATTGCTGATTATGATGCTGACTTCTTGTAGATATAGATCTGTTGGGAACTGCACTTAGACCACCAGGTTATTTCACATATTGGTAAAGATTCCCTATTTACTGGGCATATCACTTCAAAGAGCTGAGGTTGATGACTTCTGGTCCACTGTGTTAGCAGTCCGTCTCCTCTCCATCTCCTGTTGTTTCCTTTCACAATCCGAGTAACAAAAAATGGTGGTGTAAATAGAGCTCCAACAAAGAGGTCTGTTGAGCCTGTAATGCTCCCCTGAAAGGAGGCTGTCTAGGGGATGAATGGAGCAGCCTCAGCCGAGCAGTAGCGGGGAAATAGATGACTTGGCATTGGACAGTGGCAGCCAGCAGGGTGCATATGCCCAGTGAAGTGACAGATAATGGTTAAGCTAGTCAGTTGGAGGGCTAAATGAGAGTATATTGTCTAACCCTGTAACCGTAACTAAATTGTAACCTGAAAAGAGTTTATAAACATCTGGCTGCTAGCCCATCTCTAGCGCTTCATAGCTAAATCGGAGGTGCAGGATTTTAATTGCTATTGGAAGTATTACTGTCTTTCAGCAGATTAACTGCATTTCAAGATAGTGGAGAGTATTAAACTGTGGTTAAAACATCTCATTTATGATTGATGCTATTTCCATTTGGAAACAGCCATTTATTTGGAAACTCATTTTTGTTTCATGGTATCTTGCTACTGATTTTATAGCTCTGCTAAGTATTTCGTACAGAGCCCTAGTTCAGTGGTACACCTTGACTTTAATAATTATTATGTTCATGTCTATCCAGATCCTCATCTGTTTAAACTTGAATGGAGTAAGTGACACATCTATATCTTTAGATTTCTCCCAAATTTAGCAGCACATGAGCACATTTCCCTGTATGCTCCTATTTTATTTTAATATTGCTATTCAGTAACAATGAGAAGCATATACTGGTTAGACTAATAATAAGCATGTGACCTCCTCTGCAGACTAGCTTTTCAAGCTTTTTATAGCTTCCATTATTAATAGGACAGCATCTATGTACACCAGATTTGTGTTGCAAATACTTACAATAGTTGGAATAATTTTCTAATTACTTAAACAATGCACTGTAGCGGTACCAATTGAAATTCCTGTAAGCTACAGGCTTGCTAATTGTTTCCTTTAGTAAACCTAATTTATAGGGCTGTGCAAATAGTTGCTGGGTTTAAAGTATTTTGGCAGCTGAGCTGCAAAGAAAATGTTATGGACTGAATGGAGACTTAATTTCTTTAGAATTGTTAGCACAGCACAAAGATTGATTTGAGGTTATAGAAACATTTTTTAACACCTGGCAAACTGTTTCATTTGGTTTTCATGTACATTTAATAAAAGAAAAGGATTGGATCATAAACATGAGAAGGAAGTAGTCCCAGCTCTCCCATTTTATCTGCTGTTTGAGTGAGTAGGGCAATTTACCTGGGATGTTAACAACCTAAATTCAAGACTCCAAACTGCTTCAAACTTTTTACTAAAATGTTTGCCTAACACTTGGATGAAAGTCTTAATGCTGGAAATAAAGTATTCTGAGGTGGAGATCTGTATCTTTCCTAGGACATCTAGATTTAAAAAATAATCCAAATGGATCAAGCGAGTAAATCAGAATTTGTGGGTCAGGTTTCTTGTGCTGAATCTTCTCTGTTTGTGCGTCTGATGTGGGACCATAGCACACCTCTACAGAGGTAAGAGAGAGACTAAGGATCAGAGAAGGACTCTGACTCTTCTACTTCATGTCCTCTCACTGCTGTGCAAAGTGGGTAGCACAGCCAATGGATTCTATAATTTTATATAATTTGGAGCATACCCCCCATTTGAATGTGTAGTTACCAAATTCTCTGGTTACTGGTTAAGGTCTCAGTGGGAACTGAGATGTGGAACACAGAGGGCCAGAGAGGACAGACTTGAACCAGGGTCTCCCACAGCCAGGACAAGTATTTGCCATCTTGTCTCACTTATCTCTTTGGGTGTGCATGCGTGAGTATAGCTAATGACAGTGTGCAAATCTGTTACCAAAACTGGAATACACAGTTTCAGAAATGTCCACTGCCAACCTTGGAAATGAAAGGGAAACAACACTAGGCGAATTTCCCCAATTTATTTCAGTCATCCAAACCAATAAACCATATAATGAAAAAAATGTTCAGCCAGCTGTACTTGATTAATGAAACTTCTCATAGTGTGAAAATTGACAAAGACCTTGGGTGTTCCATTTATCTGAAATTGCTATCAATACTGTAAATTTTATAATGTTTTTTGAAGAGGTTTTTGCTCTGGAAAATCTCTGACAAATATTGTACATTTGGGAAAGCTTGTTCAAAAAAACTTGCAAAAATATTTCTATTTTTTGTTGTTTTCTAGGTTTTTTCTTTTACTGGATCTGGACTGAAACCAGCAACTGACAAGGTTTTATTTTTCAGTCTTTCTGTAGACTGTGCATTTTTTGATAGACCTTGGGTTTTCTTCCTGTTCTTTAATATACTTGTGATTTAACTAGCCCAGTAAAGAACTTTTGGGTCTTTTTTCTCTTCTTTCTTTCTTTTTTACAGTACCAATGAAGATTTACTTGAGAACAGGTCTGCCATACCTTTGGTGCTTTACCCTGAATGTGTCTAGAGGAAAGTAAAATACAAAAAGAAGGCACTTTGCCAGGCAAGGACATAACTTTTGTGATTCACGTTCTCAAGGTCAAGTCTAACAAATCTAACTCTTCCCACAGATGAATATTTTCTTCCCCACACCCCTTGCTTTCTTCCTATCTGCAGTCTCCCTGCTAGCTGTAGCATTTATACCACAACACTGAGAATGAGCATGAAATGTCACGCTAACAATTCCCTTCTAGGGTTAAGCTAGTGGCAGATGACTTGAGGACCATGCAAGGCCTTACCCCAAATTGGGGGTTTGCAGTGACCTTTTGTATCCCTATCACTAAAGATAAACGTGAAGAACCAGCCCTCCTCCGCCTTCCCAGGGATCTGCACTCTTATCTCTAGTCGTTGCTCACCAACACTTTTATCTGTCAAAACCCTCTCTGCTGCCCTAGCAACAAGCATCCAGGCTCTTTTCCAGCTGACATAAGCTTCCTGCCACCTTTTGATGACAAGTGCTTCCAACATTTCCAGCTGTCAGGCTTTCAGCATCTGCTCCACATGTCACCAGGCTGACTTCACTGAACTTTGGGCAGCTTTGCACTTAGCCAGTTGCCTGACACTATACTTTGAGAATGACTTTATCCTGACCACAGTTACTTCTCCACCTCGTTATATACCCACACAATGACAATCAGGGTTGATGGTTTTTCTTCCCAATAGCTTTTGCTATTGCATTTGTATATAAATACATGTTTTATTCAGACTTAGTGAGCTATTGCATTTTAGCTATCAGCTATATTAGAGCAGTGGCTTCAGTAGGGCTCCATTAAATCTACTCATAATGCTTCTCTTCTACTTGGAGTTTGAGCAGGAGTGGTTCTTCTGAATCCTTGGTGTCTTTGACTTATACATACCATGAAAATTAGAAAATAGATTCTCTTGCTGCTGAACAGTCAGACTTCAAAATAGTCAACGCTGCTACCTCTGTTTCTATTAATGGATATGGAATTTTACTGCTTATTTCCCTAGGACCAGCTCTAGGCCATCATTTCACACTTCATTAAGTCCACCTAGAATATGTGTTGGTACCAAATTCCCTGGCAAATTTTGCCCTCTTCTTTTTTTTTTAACCTCTGTCTCCACACTATCCTTTCAATAGTGTGTCAGAAATGAAAGGCATCAGCCAGACGAGAATCTCCCACTGAAGTAGATTATGCCATTACAGTATTCACCAGCACCTCCTTCTTATCTCTTTTTTTTGAGTACTGCTGTGTGTAAAGTTTTCCACAAATTCTTCTAGATCCTTTTTCTCCTTGAGAGGATCAAAGATAGAATGAGTGTGAGAGACAGACAAGCAGGAGGAGAGTTCAGCTGGTAAATGCTGCAAGCCTGGGCCTCAAGCTGCTCAGTCTTATCAAGACTACCACAAGACTGAAAAGCTATATTTTCATCTCCAAGACTCAGGTGTGCTGAGCCCTGCCCTGCAGATAATAATTCGACTGGCATCTCCTGCCTGCTGCTCTCCTGGCTTGTGGGAGCTCACAGGCTGGAACAGCACCTCAGCCCTGGCTCCTTCTCCTGAAGGGAAGGTCCCTGGGGGACCCTTTAATGTGCTCCAGAGACAGGCTATACCAAGATGAAGTTGGTACTGCAAATGCTTTAGCTGCCCTCACCAACTTACCTGGGTGCTGGGCAAGCCACAGCAGTAAATCAAGGCTGAGCCTGCTGTAACACACTTGTTTCTTTGCAAATGTCTGGCCTGTTTTTGAGGTGCACTTTATGTGACCTGCCAGTGTTGCTTGGTCCCCATGCAGACATGGAGATGGAACTAGGTAGGTGCCCTGCTCAGCTGCCAAATTCATCACAAGCCACTCATGGTATCTAGCTGTTTTCATTCAGGGCTCATCTGGGGCTGGGTAGAAGAGCTGAGCCCACACACTGTCTGCCTTGTGTGATCCAGGAAGATGATGGGAGCACACATTTGGCAGTGGGGTGCAGAAAATGGCTGCTCTGTGGAGCGGCTCACATTTGGATGCAATATGCAAATGATAAATAAGTGTTGTTATTGCTGGGTGAACTTCACCCTAAGGTAGGTTGTGGCATGTCACCAGCATAGATGTGCTATATTGTAATCCATGTTCTGGATGTCTCTGGTGATCCTTTTGAGTTCCACATGTGAGGAAATGCATCTCTTTCATCCATTTTGAGAGCAGCTCAGCTGGTGAGAGCATGGTGCTAATAATGCCAAGTTCACTGGTCTCATTCCTGTATGATCCATTCACTTAAGAGTCAGACTTGATGATCCTTGTGGGTCCCTTCCAACTCAGAATATTCTGTGTACTCTAACAATACTTCTTTTATATTGCTCCTGGCTTTGTACTAGTGAGTTGCAGCAGTTGCAAGGCAAGCCTCAACAGCTAATGTAGCTTCCAGCTGTACTGTGTTGTAAGACACAAGTATTTAATATAAATCTTTTCTTGTTCATCTACTTAATGTAGCAGCACAAAGTTGAGGAGGATGCTAGTCTTCCTAGCAAGGTTTCTAAAGCTTAGTTCTGAATTGAGGGACTGATTTCCATGCAGTGTTTTCTTGTGAAGGCAGAGCTAGCTTTAGAATTCCAGAGGTACTTTATGAATTTACAAAGTCTGTTTCTGTAGGGAAGAAAAGATGTCTTATTTCAGCTCTTTGAGTAAGTATCATATTCTAGTCAAATGTTGAAACCAAAAAGTAAAGACAAATTTATCATTTCACATGTGTCAGATAGATTATAACACCACTACTTGCTAATATTTGCAGCAGTGTAGGTCCCATTTCCAAAATCCCTGGGTGCCCCAGGTACATTAAACTCTCTAAGGATGTCTTGCAGTCAGATTTTTAAATATATGTGGGTACCTCATGAAACAGATAAGCATCTGTAGGCATCTAACAGGATTTTAAATGCCTTCTTACGTTGTTTCCAACAAAGTTATTTTTTTTCCTCCTTCTGTTGTGTAAGTTACTGTAAAAATCAAAACCTAAGAATACTTTTGGAATCTTTGAACTTGTGCTTTAGTAGATGCTTTTGAAAATCCATCTCTATTTAAAACTTCCCATTGTGTGAAAAAAAACCCAAACAACCCGCCATTCATATCACTGGGATGATTGCAGTGCTACAGATCACAGAATGTAAATGTGACAACTTTTCCCATATCAAGGAATTCAACATCTGAAGGTAACAGGCTGTGTGAGGCGAATAGATTATCTTCAATTTCTTTTTCTTCCCTTGCTGAAAACAAATGATTAAACTTTCTAATTCTTAAATGTGGTGTGTTTTCTTGTCTTTCCTAATTCTTTTTTTGGGGAGAGTCGCCCCAGTTCCTGAAATTCTACCTCTCAAAGCGCTTTTGCCTTACCTGCTACAATTAAGCTATTGTTTTTTTTTTTAGGAAAGTGGCCTGGCTTAATTCAGGTTTGTGCCTCAGAGTGAACTGAAATGATTAATAGCTCTGTGTGTGCCTAATGATGTGAGCCCTGCAGCCACTAAAGCACCTGTCTCAGTGTGTAACCAGCCTGGGCTCCCTATGGTGCATGGCTGCAGATTCACATAACAAAAAAGGCAATTAGACAATGTTAGGGATTTGAATTTAACTAACAATGCAGGGAAATTGCCAGGGAAGGATTAGTTATCTCTTGCCTGATAAAAACAGGTATCCTGGAAAACTTTTTAATTGTCCTTCCATAGCAGCTCCATATGGAAAGTTTTATGTCTAATGAAGACTGTCAGGGTTAAGCTCTGAAAACAAAGATCTGGAAAGCTGAAAGTGTTCTTAAATTAGCATTTCTGCTACCTTCTTAGATCAGTCCTAAATCTGCCAGTTGCTGCTAGTTTTGGCACTGCCTCTAATGGCAATCTGTTGTGTCCAAACAGAAAATTCTCCACAACACCAGCATCATTTTGTGGTCTGAAAATGACTCCAAAAGGATGATCTGCAGCATCTGGATGTTGAAAGAGCTTAATAGTATTATAAAATTAATAGTACTGCCTTATTGTGGGTCTTAGAAGGTATATAAGTTCTTTCTTGTGTCTGTGCTGTGCATACCTCTGACTTGTGCTGGTCCTTCTGGCCAGACAGCTGCTCTGTGTGTGTGGTGATTGGTTTTGAAATTTGCTCCATCAGCTGCTGCACAGTGCAGCTTTCTGTGCTAGTTGGTTATTTTGATCAGTTGTGAGAGCAATGGGCTGGCTGGCTGATTGCTGAGGTGTTCCTCCTGGCTGGGTGACAGGCTTGCTGGCTGACCCCGGCCAACTGGCTTTAACTCCAGTGGGGGATAGCTGCTAATATTTTCCAAGGCATCTAGGTGATTTAGGAGCCCATGGCTCACCCTGAAAGCAGTTGGTGCATTTGGAAAATGTTACTCTATTAAACTCACCCCAAAGGGATATAGTGGGGGCTAATTTATGTTTGCAAGAGAGCTTGGGGTCTTGGATTCCTGTGATGTGAATATCTTGCACTCTCCTCTTCGTACAGAGGCAAGCAAGATCCATTCCTGTGGTTGCTTCACCAGACAGTCAGGCTGTGCTAAAACTACATCTGCTGATAAGAAAGCAACTTCTAGATAAATCATATAGGCAGGACTCTGAAGCCTAGAAATAAGAACTTCTGGCTCCAATAACAAAAGCCTGGCTTCCCAGCCTCAGGAAGGCTGCCTACTGCTCTGGTAGCAATCAATCCATCGCCCTTCCTGTGGCACTGCCAACTGTGGCTACACGACAAAGGCTGTCAGAGCTGTGGGTTTGGTGAGGATGGCAGTGGGCTGCCAAAGCAGCCAAAGACAAGCTGCTCTGCTGGCTGCAGGGGGGATGTTCTTGTCCCAGCAGGCACCCAGGGGACAATGTGGTGGTCCTCTTCTCAGATTTGGTGGCTCTGCTCTTGGTTGATACCCTTGATGGTTGAAGAGAGGTAGAGACACCTGAAAGAGGGTTGAGAGAGGCACTTCATGGCCCAAGACTGGAGAACAAAGGGTTATAACAACAGGGAGATGTGCAGGAGACCTGGCCACCAAGGGAATGTGTTTTCTACCTGTTTATTCTTCATTCTTGCTCACCTATTCCTTAAATATCTTTATATTCTCCTGCTGCAGAACAGGTATAGTGGCCTGAGCCATCCAGCATGTGTCTGGGATGCTCCTTGTGGCATCTGACTGCCCTTGTGTACTCAGAGAAAATCATTAGTTAAATTTACATGTCTCTTGCTGGATTTTCTGCATGGGTCTTTTTAAGTCTTGAGCCAGTCATTTGGATTTTTGTGGCTTGTGTGTAGTAATACTCCATGAGTTCTTTAATAAACCATTCTGAGGGCAAAAGCGTCTGTATGAGAGGTTAAGAGAGGGGCTGGGTGCTTTCTCTGTGAGTGTCTGAAGGGAATGAGAAGTGAGGGAGAAAAAGGATTAAGAAATAGTTAAAGGATAAAGAGAACTATCAATAAGAAAGAAAGGAAAATACTGAGGAATATTGCTGATGGGTTTTAAATTTGAATTTGGGCAGGCATTTTTTTTACACACTTGAGGGGAAGAAGTTGGAGGCAGCCTTGGTTGCTGTTATGCTTTCAAATTATAATCTAAGTGCTGCCTTGATTATACATCATTCTGATTGCTGTGGTCTAGTGATTAGAGCACAAAACTTGGAGAAAAAATACTCTGTTTTTCTTGACTGTAAAAGACTTGCTGGGTGGTTTTGAATGAGTTATTTCACTTCACTGTGCCTCATTTTCCTGATCTGCAAAAGAAGGATATTAACGCCTATTTTTGTGAAGGCAGTCTGAGAAACTAAATGGAAAATTCTGTATAAATGTCAAGTGTCATTACTATTGTTCTTAAACTAATCCATTGTAGTCAGCTGCTTTTATAGTTTTTATGAAAGCAAATACAATGGAAGCTACATAATTGGCTGCATAAAAACCTTGTTTTATTGAGAAAAAGACAAAAAGTGTCTGAAAAAAATGCAGCAGTGGATTGCCTTTTTTCATCAATTGCAAAAAAACTTTGTTAGGAGTGAACCATACCAGGTAATAAAGTTAATCTGAAGTATATGTGACACAATTATGAGAAGTAACAGGCTCTGACAATTTTTGTTATATGCTTGGTTCACTCTTTTCCTGGCACAAAGATTTTCAGTTATTTTTGAGCAAGTAAGAGTAAAAATGTATGTGTTTAATTCTTTGCCAGTATCTGAGAGGTGAAGTTTCCTCAGGCTGTGACTTTAAGATCCTAATTTTCAGTTGAATAGTTTGCAGTGTCTGGCTTTTACCCCACTAGAAGCTGTACAACAAACATTGACACTTCTTGGTGAGGCAGATATGACCCATCTTTAAATACAATACTGTTAGAACAAGGTAATGGAACTTTGTGAAAAGGTGAATCCCATGACTTTTCACGTTCACCTAAATCCTGTTTGTCTGAAAGGTAATCCTATCCCTGTTAATTCACCTCAAGAGTGGACAGTCCCAGTGATTCAGCCAAGGGCAGAAGGCTCTATCAGTAGGGCATCTGTATGGCAGGGTGCTCTTAATCCAGGACGTTGATTATACTAGCAAAATTGAATGTTTGCCAGTTAACTTTGTTCTCCTTCTCTTGAATTTGTCCTGATATGAACAGGATTTTGCCGGTGTAACTGTGTTTATGGTGTGATAGAGGAAGGGGAATGTGGTATGAGGTTTTTCTTTAAGACAGGGCACTTTTGATCATAGGTGGTATGTCTTTATATATTTGAGTAATTTGGCAAAAGTCTGTTATATGGTCTTGGCCTTAACATGACCCCAGAGTGAGCAACTTGTGACCTGTCTGTCCTCATCAGCATCAGTACTGCTGCCTTCTAGGACAGCCCAATTAAGATAATTTTATGGCTGCTGTAGCACAACTTAGTATCTGTAAGGCAGGCTGTGTGCAACAGTCCTGGCTGCTCATTTTCAGTCCCCAGTGACTGCATTGCAACAGCCTCCTCTTCAAAGTGCTTTCCTCTGTGGGCACACATGCCTGTTTTCTGCAGGTTCATCTTCACACAGCCCCTCTGTGTCTGTGAGCTTGTTCCCACTAAACCCAAGGCTGTTCAGGTACAGGCATTACATCATATGCTGAGCAGAATGGGTAGAGTGATAAAACACCTGGATGCAAATGGCTCTGTAAGATGATGGACAGAGTGCTGGTGCTAAAATAATTACACCATAACATGAAAAGAGTTAAATCTGTTTCCTGGTAAGACAGGTTCATTCAGAAGAAAGGTTTTAATGACATTTCAGCAAGGTATTGGCCTTTAAATACAGATACCATTTCACAAAATAATTAAGAGCCAGTTTGAAGTGGGGATTTTGTTTGGTGGTTGGTTACTTTTTTCCTTTTGTAAATTAAAAAAAAAAATTCTTGAACTTTTGAGTATTGCTCTTTTCTTGCATAGTCAGTATCCTACCGCTGTTTGTACCAGGTGTAGTGAATACATTAAGACTGTGGGAGAGGGCAAATAACTATTTTTTCTGAAACAATGTACATGTTGAATCTTTCCTTTTCATCTTTTGATTCTGATGATGAAAAATAACACTAAATTTATGAAAATAATGTGATTTTTTTTTACTTTACAGAAAAGTATAGTGTTGGATTTGTATTCTGTTAGTGAAGAGTTAACATAAAATGTTGTTCTTGGGAATATGGGACTGCTCATCCTGTCAGTGAAGCTAAGAAGAATTTTCTATGTGTAACAGCACTGGGAAGCAAGACTATTTTTCAGGGTAAGTACAATAAAATTCAGGCAATACTCTTCATCAGAAAACATTTGTAAGAAAAATGCTGAAAAACATTCATTTAGTTACACTATTAGGTATCTTTTATTTTCTTTCTCAATAAGTATAGTGAGTGTACATACACACAAAAAATGCCTTGCTCTACCATTATTCTGAACTGCAAGTTGCAAACGACATTTTTCTCCTTAATATGTCTTTTTCAAGAAATAGAAAGAGGGATTTGATTTTTAAGACAGTGGTCTCATTGCAATTCCATGTCAGGAAAGTCCTCTGAGAAGATGAGAAAATGCAGGCAGTCGAACAAAGGAGCCACAGAAAAGAAGCCTCATCTCCAAGCGCTCAACAGACACACATTAAAATGAGCTGACTGAACCTCAGTCCTGTGTCTTGTGGGCTCATCTTCGGGGAAATGAGGTCTACTACAGATTTTCTGATTGCAGCACTAGAGGCTTCCTTGTGCTTTTCTACTGGCCACTTAGGGTGGAATGACAAATTCTGCTTTGCCATGACAAAGTCCAGTTGGACATCTTTCTCCCAGTTCTCCCAAAATGGATTAAAGTGAATACAGACAGAGACAATGAGTAAACTATGATGTAAAGTTTATATACAAGAATATAACATTTATCTGGAGTATTTACAAGGTTAATTAAAGCAATATTTTACAACTCTTTCAGATTAACCACTAGGTATATTACAGTTAAGCTACAGATAGTTTAATTTGCAAAATAATTAAAAAAAAAAGTTGCATTCAGATCAACCAGCTCCAAAACTTGTTTTTTTGGTTTTTTTTTTTTTTTTTTTCCTCTGAGAGAGAAGGGCTCAGACTTTTGGACAATAAAACGTGAGAATGGTTAATATGCTCTTACTGGTGCCTATGTATCACATGCAAGAGTCGTAAGGTGACCTTTACAGCATTAATGGGGACGGGAGGATGTGTCACTGCGGCGGAAGCGCGGTGCCCATGGTGACAGGCCAGCCGCGCGCTCGGCTTTCTCTGCGTCTCCTGCTGTGGCACAACAAACATGCACGCACACAGAGGAGCAGCAATATAAATGAACCAGCATTACCAAAACGAAGAGGGAGAGACCTCAGACCAAAGTCACGTCTGCAACCATAAAAAACCCCCAAGCTTTAAGCGAGATACTTTAATACTCCCCAAAAATAGTCATTATTTTTGTTTTATTACATTTTAACCTATGTACAAAAACTGAGGGGTTCTTCCCCTCTCGGGCAGCTGTGTCTCGTGCCCACGGGATCTTGAGGCTCACAGGGGCCAGAGCAGGAAGGAGCTGGAGGCCCAGAGAGCTGGGACAGGGGTGGCTGCTGGAGGACAGCCAGAGCCGAGGCCACTAACACTGCAGTTTGCGGATGCTGCGGGAGAAGCGCTTGAAAGCCCGCTGCCCTTTCTGCCACCGCTTCAGCGAGGTGATCACCAGTTCCCCAGCTTGCTTCTGCCCCATCACCAAGTAGGGCACGTTGATGTCGTTCATCTCATCGCAGGTACACTGGAGGCCACCTTTGAGCCAGAGCACTATCTTCCTCAGATCTCTTTCTGTCAGCCCATTCAGCTTGTAGATGGTTTTGCTCTTTGTTTCAGGGGTGATCTTGGTATCCCCATTGATGTAGGCAATCTCCTTCACTTTTATCTTCAAGGCTAATAGAGCGAGGGGAGGGGGAAGTGGGGAGAGGGAGAGAGATTGAGAGGTTTTTTTCCCATTAGTGCACATAAAGGGGACCTGGGGAGGGAGGTGCTCTATTGCTAATTAAACTGTCAGGGCTGACAGAAGAGGCAGCAGGTGGCTCCATTTCTAAAGCCACAAAGGGCATGCAAGTCATTTCAGTTTGAATCAACCTTAGGGTTGAGGTTTTTTGGATTTCTTTTCTCCTCTTCCCCCTCCCCCTCTTTTCCCTTCCATTCTAAATTAATATTTTTTCCAGCTTTTCTCCTGTTTGCAACAGAGAGAGGGCAGGTTTGCTACACTAAGCAGAGCACCATTTTTTTTTGCTGAGAGAGGGCAGCCTTCCTGAAAATAGCGTTTGAAGGGGAGGTGGGGAGGCAAGTACCTAGACCTAATCTGAAACCTGATCTCTGCTGCAGCTCAAAACTTCTACACTTAATTTATTAGGCTGGAGAGGATTTTAGGCAAACCTGTAAGGAAATGATATTTCACATGCATTGTTTTTTTGAAAGAATAGATCCCATGGAGGGCAAATTGGTCCAACAGCTGCATTCGATTTGGTAAAATAACTAGGAGGGGGTTACAGGGCTCTGTAAGAAGCTGTGGGGCATGTTTAGCTTAAGGAGGATTTATCTGAGTGCAATTTGCCAGGCCAAGACTATTGATTGTTTTAGCAATTATGTCCCACAATCATAGTTTCAGGTTTTGGGGGGGATTTTGTTTTCTTTTCTTAAAGAGAGACTTTTGAATTGTTGTAGATACTTATACTACAAATCTGTTTCCAGGTATTAAACACTGACCTATTGTAAAAGGATTCCCCTCCTTATTCCCTTTTGCTCTTGAAATGCTAATGTGTGGATAATGTGTCCTTCAGTTGTCTGTGTTGAAGGGGCTTTCTTGTCCTCTTCTAACCCCAGATCTTCCCATTAAGTTTATATCCCCAATTGTCTGTGCATTACCTTCTCTGTCAAATGATATATAGAGCTTCATTCTTAATCTGCAGAGAGAGTCTTTCTTACGATACACTGAGATTGGTCATGCGGCTCTGTCTCAAACATCTAAATGAAGCTTTGCTCTACTTCTCCCCAGGCAATAGTCTGCATGAAAGATTCTCTCTTTTTTTTTTTTTCCCTCTCTCCTCATTTTACTTTCTATTGGGTTTGCCAGCAACATAAAAGAGCACTACTTCAAAACAGTAAACAGAAAAGAATGATAAAAAGGGCTACTTTTTACTCCAAGGTGGAATTTTGTGTTTCTTGACCCGACGGTCAAAGCTCTGCCTTTATTCAGGCACATCTCTTACTGATTCCACTGGGAGCTGTACCTGATCCTCGACTCTCAAGTTTCAAGCAAGAGGAGCTCTGCTTCCACTTACCAAAGTCGTTTTTGCAGAGGTTTTCCACGATGTCATTATCATCTTCATTTTTGTTTTTGCAGGCGTCACAGACCTTGGGTGCTGCAAATGTAAGCAACAGTCCCCGTCAGACCCGGGGAGAAAGGAACAGCAGGTGGCGTTGGGAACCCTTTGGGAAACGCCAGCTTTCCATCCCTTGGCCCCAGAGCCCGCTCCTTCTCCCCCCAGCCCCGAAGCTGCCCGGGCACTTTGTCCCGCCTCATCCTGCGCCAGACCCGCTACAGGGGTCACGGTGGACTTTTAAGGTCACGCCTCAACCAAAAGTTTTTGTTTCAGCGGGTAAAAAAGTACAAGGGGAGTGGGGAGGGAGGTCGAAACACGACACCGAGCACCCCAGCTCCCGCTACAGCGGCGACTCTCGTGCAAGGCCATCGACCCTCTGGATGCCGCGCGGCTCCGGCGCCGAATCCCAGACCTTTTCTTTGAGGATGGAGATGGGTGCAGGCCGATGACAGTTCCCCGACGGAGCCTGCGGGTTCCCTGTGCCCCTTGGAAAAGCCTCCCTGAGCCTGGTCTGCGGCCACCTGCCCGGTCCCCCCGTCCCGGAGCGCCGGGCCGTGCTGCAGCTGAAGGCACACGCCTCCGCTCCCCTGAAAGCCGCGGGGGGACCCCGCTGTCGGGGCTCCTCACCGGGGCAGATGCTGCCGGGCCGGGGGCCGCTCCCTCTTACCTTCCCTGGTGACGGGGAGGATGTGGTCGCTGCTGGCCAGCGGGATGCAGAGGTCGTTGTCCTTGGGGAAGCGGCTGCAGTCCAGCATGTCGGGCCAGGGGAAGCCGAAAGCGGACATCACCGGGGCGCAGCTCTCCTTCACCTCCTCGCACAGCGAGTGGCAGGGCTGGATGATCTCGTCCAGGTCGTCGATGCAGACCGGGGCGAAGAGGGAGCACAGGAACTTCCTGGTGTCGGGGTGGCACTGCTTCTGCACCAGCGGGATCCAGGTGGACGCCTGCTCCAGCACCTCCTGCACCGTCTCATGCCCCAGCAGGTTGGGCAGCCGCATGCTCTGGTACTCGATGCCCCGGCACAGCAGCATCGGGGCGGGGATGGGCTTGCAGTTGGAGCGCTTGTAGGAGAAGTCGGGCTCCCCGAAGGGGAAGAGCCCGGCGGCCGAGCCCATGCACTGGGACGCCAGCAGGAGCAGGGCGCAGAGGCGGCGCTGCATTTTGGGGCGCGGAGGAGGTGGAGGGGGGGCTGGCGAAAGGCTCGGGGGGCCGGGGTGACGGGGCGGGCGGCGCGACGCTACCTCAGCCGCAGGCAGCGTCCCCCAGCCCGGACTCCTGCTGCCAGGCGGGGACGGAGAGTCTGAGCGAGATGCTGGGGCAAACGGGAGTTTTCTGGATTTTTTTGTATGCAAATAGCAGGGGGAGCGGGGGCTGGGAGGAGCCTGGTGACAGCCATCCAGAAAGGATTGGTCACTACTTTCTCGGTCTGCTTTTGCTCAGGGGGATTGTCTTTTGGCAGGAAATCTTTGGAAGGAACATTACCGTGCGAGCACGGAGAAGGAGGGAAAGATCCCGGCGAACAAAGAGCCCCGAGGAGCTCCTGTGCCGGGCAGGGGCGGCGGGAGCTGGAGGTGAGCTCTGCCTCTGGCACGGCTGCTCCGCGCTCCCCCGGCACCCCCTGCCCACGTTTGGAGTTCTCTCATCGGGAGATGTGGCCGGGCCGGTTCCCGGGCACGGGGCGAGGCTGGCGGCTCCCTCATCCCCCGGGGGTGTCTGGCACCTCCGCTCCGGCCCCTCCTTGCGATGCTGGCAGGGCTCGCCCCGGGACTGCCGGCACCCCCGGCCCCGCTCCGGCTCGGCAGCGCCCAGCCCTGGGGACTGCCAGGCGGGGCCCTCCTGCTGCCCCCAGCCCCTCCTGCTGCCCCCCAGCCCCTCCTGCTGCCCCCAGCCCCTCCTGCTGCCCCCCAGCCCCTCCTGCTGCCCCCAGGCCCTCCTGCTGCCCCCCAGCCCCTCCTGCTGCCCCCCAGCCCCTCCTGCTGCCCCCCAGCCCCTCCTGCTGCCCCCCAGCCCCTCCTGCCCGCGGAGCCGGGCCCTACAGCCCCTGGATGGCCCCCGACTGGCAGTGGGGGATTTCCCCGAGTGGAAGAAGCCAAGTGCTTTCGAAATTCTAGCACGTTTTTCTGAGGCTAAAAGGGCCTGGCTCCGTGCAGAGTAGGCACATCCCTTTCACTTCACTCCTGTCTTCACCTAGAAACTCCCTTAAAAAATTGTGTTTGTGTTGATTTAACACCAAGGGGAAGACAACAGACAAGGGATCACAACTCAGCTTCAGTGTGCTTTGGATAATTCTTGGATTTTTAGTAATATTATTTATGGGATTATTATTGAAAAGAGTAGGCCTGTGTAGTATCATTTTGTGGTAAACCACATTCATTAATCAGCTACTGAATATTTTTCCTTATAGAGATGTTTTATGGGAAGCTAGCCTCAGCCATGTTGACTTCTGTAAATTGCAGGATCCCTGTACATCCAATTTCCCACTGGGCTTCCCAGAGATGTGACTCATTGCTTGTGGCATAGGGAGGAGATGGGACCTGCAGCATTCCCACCAGGAAGGCACAGGTCTGCCATGCTGGAATGGCTGCAGCTGCCCCAGGCTGCTGTCACATGGTGAAGCCAGTGCCAGCTCTTTCAGTGAGATTCCAAGATGCCTTCCAGTGGGCCAAGTTGATGAATGCAATCTCCCTGTAGGGCAGCTTCTCTCCTGAAGTTGTTTGATATCTAGAAAGTAAATATCCTGAATGTCTAGTATCACTTTTGATAAGGCTTAAAAGTAGTTCATTTCTTACAGCACCACATGTTCTTGCCATTAACTACTTTTAAACAGAGTTCATGTAAGCTGCTGGCCTCAGTTGCCTTCCATAGGACTGAGACCCACTGATGGCTTATGGTGCCCATTTACCAAGTACCAGAGGCTGTAGGCTTTGTCACTTGCCAGGAATATCCCTTCCAACTCCTAGTACTGGTTCTACAAGCCTCTGTTCCCAAACTCCTCTTTAGTGGAAGGAAATCTACCAGCAGGTTTGTTCTTATTCTGAATGGTTGGGCTATCCACCAGGTCTTCGTAAAATGGACAAGTTTGTGGTTTGTTTTTCTCTCTCCATTTTTTTCTGCTGTTTCTCATTTTTTTTTCTTGAGTCATTGATATCCCCTCAGGTGGATTTCAGCATGATTGGAAGAAAATTTGCCTGCTCCATAAATTCCCTGTGTGCTATTTTCCATGGATAGGCTATGTGGAAGCAAAGACCCAAATCTGAGCAGACTGTTTAGACTAGAGATAACCACCATTCTCTGTGGTGGAGGATGAAACACTTCTGCCAGAAACCTGCTCATTCTTTTCACCAGAATTGTTTGCTTATTTGTTTCCAGCCCACAGGAAATAAGCAGAAAAACCACACGTTTTCCTGGATTAAGCTTTGATTTGAAACAAGGTTTTATTCAGACCTTATTATTTCCACTTCTAATGACCCCCGCTGAACTCATTTACTCGAAGTTTGAAATGACCCGAGATCACGTAAACAAATCCAACCCACTCCTGCAGACCCGAGCGACCACTGGTGTCCTCGCTCTGATCCCTCGCAGGTGAAAGCGCCAGAGGCGAGGCTGCCGTCTGCGCTCCTCGCTGCGGGCTCCCAGCCCGCGGCCCCGAGCGCTGCTGGCCGGGCTGCGGGGCAGCAGTGCCCGCTCCCCGCCACCGCAGCCGCCTTCCCGGGCTGCGGGTGATGCTGCCCTGCCGCCGGCCCGCACCGCGCTGCGGGCGGAGCGGGGCTGCTCGGCTGCCCCGGCTGTCGGGGGCACACGCCGGGCCGGGGGATGTGCCCGGCTCGGGCCGGGAGCGCTCCCGGCGCTGCCCGCGGGGGTGTCCCGCCGCACGCGCTCGGGCCGATAAACATCCCCTGCCCGCCGCTAATTGGGAAGGGAGCTGAGGAATGGTGCCGCCCCTCCGGGCCCCGGGCGTTCAACCCCGCCCCGTGCCGCCCTGCCCTTCCCGCGCAGGTGCGGGGCCCGCTGCTGCCAGGTAAGGCGCTGGCATCCACCTCCCACGAAAGCCGTCCGGCTTTTTTGCGACCCGGTCCGACCTGGCAGGAGCCAAGCGGGACTGCGCTCCTAAAATACAAGGATGTTTTAAGGTATACTTTTTTTTTTTTTTGAATAAGGTGTTTTTTAAAATTGTTTTAAAGGCAGCATAGGCTTTTGAGCACCCGTAAATGTATCAAATGCCATGGATAGTTAAGCCACTTTAAAGGCCTGAAAGTAGCATAAGCGTTTAAGCCACTTTAAGATGTTTAAATCTGTATAAGCTGTTAAAACGCCTTTAATCCTCAAGTGCTTAAATCACCTTAAATCCTGGGAGTTAGGTGGGAGAATGAGCTGCCTTGAAAGAAAGAACCTCAGCTCCAGTTCCCCCCAGCCCTCAGTTACCTGATGGAAGGTGGTGAAAATGAAGGAACTGTGGGGAAATCGACTGGAGTCCTTGGAACTTGCACAGAGTTCAGTGTAGCATTGTGTTCTAAGGAGTGTGCCTGCTCTGTGCTCTCTAAGTTAAAACCGTGGTGCTGCTTCCCCTGGTTTTCAAGCCTTGATAAGAATTATGAACTTCTATACGTCTTTTTGACCAGTTCTGAAAGCCAAAATGTGGAAAGGGGAAAATGTATTGACACTTGCCTGCCTGCTAAAGAACAGGCAACAAACTTGCTTTAACACAGGCAGCAATAAGAGTGTGAATTTGTTAATTTGTGTCATATTTTCCCATATCTTCTGCTTTGGGATCACGCAATCCCTTACCTGGCTATGTGCTTTATGTGGAAGCCTCTTTGCTTCTCCCTTTCCCCAACTCTGTGAGGTACTTTGGTGATGTGATGAGCTTTGAGGCAAAAGCTGCTGTCACTGCCAGCCTGGGCCTCACATTCCTTTGTCACAGGCCTGAAGGTGTCATTGTCCTTTTGGGTTGCAGAATCATGGGATAATTGTGGCTGGAGAGAACTTCTGGAGACCATTTAGTCCAAGTCAGTGCTCCAAGTTCTGGGTTTAGCCAGGTGGCTTTGCAGTCTGTCACTCCTGAGACCTCTCTGGGATGCCTGCACCTTCACCTGGGAGGCTTAATTCCAGGCTGTGTCTCCACCCTTCTCCCTTTCCTGGAGAAAACGGTGATCTTTCAGCTCCGGGGCAGTCCCCAGATTGGTTTCCCTTGGTGGGAGATGGTGAGACTAGGATGGATGATTTGCCACTTTGAGAGCAGTGATTTGCAAAGGGAGGCATGGATGCATGGAGGGCAGCCAAGCCTTACCTGGCACAAAGCACCAAATGTCTGGGTGATACTTTCACCCCTGAACTGAGTCCAGCCCCACTGGCTGGTGAAAGTAGCCAGGTCAAGCAGATCAGGGGAATACTGACCTCAGGGGCTTCCTAAGCAAAAAAACTGGAGCTTGAGAACTTGCCCTTAACATTGTAGAGGAACAAAAAACCTGAGGCTTTTTAGCTCATTCTCTTCAGCTCATAAAAAGGCAGTGATGAGGACAAAACTGGTTTTCTCATCACAATGAAAACATCTGAAGAGAATTTCTGCTTACCTTTTAAAATGGTCTCCAACATCACACTACAGAAATAGTATTACTATTTGAATCTCATAGTTAAATTTGACAGGAAAAAAAATAGGATTGCACAGAATTTGATGTGAGGCAGCTCAGCAGCAGATCCCTCCTGGTGCTGTTTCGGTGGCTGATAAGGTGGAATTTAACATTTTCCAGATCCGGACTGGGCAGCAATCTTGTTTTCTGTTGCCACGACATTTAAAAGTTCCATTGTCAAAAACTGCACGTGCTGTAGATATATCTTCCCCTCTTCCCCCCCTCTGTTCTTTGGAAGGAACCCTTAAAAATAAGTTATCCTTTTCTTTGCTTTCCATTTGGAATGCTCACTGAAAATGAGCGGCGAGCGTGCACGAAAGGTGTTGAGGATGTGCCCGAGCAGCACTGGGGGAAAACCTTCCTTGGGCGGCGGCAGAAGAACCTCTTGGTGGCGCTTGTGCACACTGTGTGGTGCTTTCCTTTGCCCAGTGACACGGGGTATCGATCTTCCCCTAGAAACACCATGCTCTGTATTTCTGCTCGCTGCCCTTCTTCTCTAGAAACTCTCTTTGGGGACTGGAACTCCAGGCCATCTTTAGTCAGGGTTTGCTGTCATGGAAGGAAAAGATCAAATCGAGGCTGATTATTTTCAAATGGAAATGAAACCAAATCACACATAGTTTTCCACGTTTTCACTTTTATTACTGTTTTCAATTTAGTGGTCATTCCCTCAATAGTTTCCCTGCATTTAGTATTTTTAAATTTTCAGGTTTTTTTTCTTTTTTTTTGGTTTGGAATGTTTTCTGTAGGAACATTATTAAATCTTATTCCAAACCTCTTCTTTTTAATGTTGCTTTGTACTTTCCATTTATACAAAGTGATACATATAGGTGGTTGGATGTTGTATTATGCACACATACATACGTATATATAGAAATCCAGATTTATTGGTATGCTAGTACTTCAGTAAGTTACTATCCTTCAAATTTATCAGACATGTATATATCTGGCTACAGTTTTTGTCATGGTGAGCATTTTTGCTGGTGCAGAATTTCTGTTTGTAATTACCATTCCCTTTACTATCTATCTCATCTAAGTGCTGGATAGCAAAGGTAGCAGAACCATTCCCTGGAGGGCTATAATTGCATGGTACCTGGTTTTCCTGGTGTATTTTGTTTAAAAAGCTGTAATGTAATAAATCTTTCCTTTCTTTCCCCCTAGCTGCTATTTGCAGCCTGGTAGTAGCTAGCACCTCGAGCAGAGAGCGGGGCCCCACGGTGTGAGCCATACAAAAGGACAGGGTGTTTATGCCAAAATGCCTGGGTTCTGTGAGAGGCACGGGTGTTCAGGTGAGGAGAAAGGAGAATTGCTGCCTCCATCTGGGCTGGGTGACAGGGGACAGAAATACTGCCACCACTGGCCACCGTGTGAGTTTTGCTGTTGTTACTGTTGTGAGGGGTCTAGCTCCAAATTCTACTCCCTGTTAGGACTTTGGTGGGTTTTGGCTATTTGTGTCCAAAGTTGCCATTGGTACTTGCCCTGATGAGTGGCTGAAGCTGTGGACATTGGTGAGCTGTGGTGTGGATCTGTGTGCTGGGGGGGCTCACATAAATCTGCAGATGGATGGGCAAAAATAGCCACTGACTGCTCTGCTTCTGCAGTGCTTAGCAGGGAAAAAAGCTCTAAAAGAGTGTGTGAGTGAGGCAGGTGCAGAAACTCGCTTTCAGAACTAATTGCTTCTTGCAGGGAAATGTCAGATTTGCTGATAGATAGCTAGCATAATGGCCTCAAGGTTTGGACACCCGTTACTTGTCAAAGGAAATTATTTTATAATAATAATAATTTGTAGTAAAACATTTTAAAAAGCATAATCAAGAGAACCTGTTCCCCAAAGCTACGCTATTTAAAATAAAACAATGAAACAGTGTGTCAGATTGATCTAATCAGCAAGCCTCTGTATTGCATTGGAGGTAAATTACACAGTGATTCAAATAATCAAAGTAGTAGGCATCTAATCAGTAATTTAAATATATTTGCAGACTCTAGAGTTGGCATTTCCAAATAATAAAAAAAAAAATCCAGAATTTTGAAGTAGCTGACCCAGAGGCAGTCTGCATGACATGACTTATGATATATTGGTATTACATTTGTTTGTAGTTTGCACAAGTTCAGAAATAATTGAGAAAAAGCAAGAAACTTTCATTTATCCTATATTCAAGGACTATATGAAAACTTTTGTTCAACATCTGAAATTTCTTCTTTCATCTACTATTCTGCTTTCAGGCTAGAATGGTACAGTTTTGCCTTCCTAAACTTGGTGCACACATGTAAAGCTGAAGAGTCTTGTAAAGGAACTCCTGTTTGAAATACATTATAAACATGCTCTTCTCCACATGTATTTTTCTTTTCTCAGTATGTGCAAATGTATACTTGTAATATAAACTGAGGTAAGTTTTAGAACTACCTAGGCCATTTATTTATTATTTTGGTGGATTTTCATACTTGAAATTATTAATTTGTCTCTGTAAATTTCTATATTTTCAGTATTCCCAGCTCTTTGTTGACTGTGGCACTAATCCATCTTATCTGCCTTTTAGCTACCCAAATAGATTGTTGTTACTTGGTATTCTCCTCTGGTTGGAAACAAATGTCTTGCACCCCATGTTCCCAACTGATATGTAGTTGGGTTGACTTACTTTCTGCAGGGAAAACTTCATTTTTGGAAAAAAAAAAAACCTGAGAATGTATTTGTCTGGTTTATTTGTAAAGCAGTTTTTTCTCTAAAAGATTTCACAGCAAACAAAGTTTGTTTCGACCCTGCAAGTAAAATTGTAGCAGAAAGTGTGTCAGGGTCAGCTTAGAATTAATATTTATATCTGAATAATTAGTGAAATCATGTTGTTTTGAGTAGTTTCATAAACATTAAAAATAAAAGTTACCATCGTTTACAGACATGTGTACTTTGCTACTTAGTGTATAGAGTTACACATTTGGGGGTTGAAAGAGTTCATGCTGAAAAAGATGAACAAAGCTGAAACCATGTTGCATTATCTTCATTTGGCTTGGTTGAAAATGAAGAAGTTATGTTGAAAATGATGCTTTAAATATCAGAGTGAGCTCCTAAGAATGGCAGTACCAGTTCATGTTACCCTGGTATGCTGTCACCCGTGTTTTGTTCTTTTTTCTTCTCTTTCCCTCACAATGATTTGTCTCTGTGGACACTGTGGCTTCCCCTGGTGCTGTGTTGCACAGTCTGCCTGGGTGTGCCCCTCATAAGAGTGGCTAATTGTGGGCTGGGGTCATTAATCAGTTCAAAGTTGAGGCTTCTTAGATGACCAAGAGCTGCCATTCTCTCCTCCCACCCTCAAGTGTTTATAATTCTGACACCCTATGTATACAGTAGTTTTCTGACAGAAGTCACTTGCTGGTCGAGAGAAGCATGAATCCATGGAGAGCATTCTCAGGGTGTCAGTCTTCCCTGGCCCAGGGAAAGACTGGGAGTGTGATGTCCAGCTACTGAAGGTGTCCTGCGTAGTCCTCTGCTTGACAGGGAGCTTGGAGGCACAATCTACTGCCCTCCACACACATCCCCTCCTCATTAATTCAGGTGATGGGGTCAGCAAACTTGTCCTGCTGTTGTGTTGTCTAATCAACCATCTTAACAGGGAGTTTATCTTGTGCCACTTCAAAAAAAAAAACACATCTCCTAAGAATTACCAGGGCGCCTTTGTGTCTTCCTCATTGGCTCCTGCTTGACCACGTTTTGGGACTCTTCCTTCTGCTTAGTGTCACTGGACATGGGCAGGTTACAGCACTGTTAATCTCTCCCTTTTACTGTAGATGTATCACCCTCCAGCTGTAGCTACTAAAATCCAGAATGCTATGGTCAGAATGGAAAAAATGAGAAGAGGAACCTTAGGGGAATTCAGGCCCTGGTAAGGAGTGCTATCAATTCATGTGCTCCTTGGCTCCTGTTCCTGCACTGTGGACCTGGTTGTGGTTTGCCTGAGATGTAATTAGCCACATAAATGACAGGCAAGATGGAAGGAATGTGTTACATCTGCATATATGGGTCTGTAACTTCAGTTTCCACATGAAGATGTGCAAACCTCTGCCTGGGCCAGGGGACTGAAGCACAGTTTTATGTGGGAAATGCAGAATATTCTAAATCATATAGAAAATTGCTTTTGTTCTTTGGCCATACACCAGTCTCCATCTCTATGGAAGACCTTTGCCCTGAGATTCTGAGGAGGGCTTGAGCATTAGATCTGTGTTGCCTGGTGTAATTGTACTGGTTGGTTGGATATTTTCCTTACTCATGCTCTGGGCTGGACCGGCCGGGGTGAAAGGAATTTGAGTAGCATTCTGACAGGGAGAATAATCATGTTTTACAGAGTAAACTCATTAGATATATTCTTCTGTGCCTTTGAACTCTTTTGACAACAAATTTTCCCCCTTTGCTATCGACCAGAGCCCCAGGCAACTAAACCTGCTCCTGTTCACTAAAAACCAGAGCAGCTCTGCAACACATTACATTAAGGGGAAGGGAGGGAACAGGTTAACAACCACTCCCCCCAAAACCTAGTATAAATAAATATGTATTCTGTTTTTCAAAGTATATTTTTTCCTTCTTCTTGAAGTATTTCTTAGAACAATTATGTGAGAAATTCATTGTATGTGAGGATTTTGTAATAGTGATGTGAATTAGCTGTTTGCAGACCTGCTCCCCTTTGTAAATGGGAACATGCCATATGACAGTGGGCCAGATATTACTGTTCTAGGCATCACTGATATAGCTGTTTATTCTCCGAGTCTGGAAGAGATCCAGCAGGATTTAGTTTTATGAGGTTTAATGTAAAGGTGTTGTATTTCATGAGATGAAATCATAACACAGTGGGTTTGCAAGAATTCTGAAAGATTATTTTTTCAGAGTGTTGGCAAGCACGATTCTCCTGTGAATTACGTGTCTAAAAAAGAAATATAGATCTTCTTTCATTGGGTTGAAATGATAACTAATCCTTAATCCTTCTTAGATGGCCTGTGTCATTAAGGCTGGCTGTGCATTTAGAATGTGTGCAGGTAACAGCTTTAATTCTCTAAAGCTATGCAGTGTGCAGCTGTGCTATAGCCATAGGGGCTAGCCACATATTGGAAACGTCTGCTGTTATTTTGGGGATGTGTCTCTGAATTTTGGATGTTTTTTGTTTCTTGATTTTGTGAAGAAGAGAGAGAAACATCTCCCACCTATTTCTAGCTGTAGAAGACCTATTAGCCTTATTATCTGTATCTGCAATATGTCTGTGAATACTTACCTTATGCTTGAGCAGATTTTCCTTTGGCTGTTTGCTTGTAGGGAATGACAACTGTTGAGCAGTTGCTTGAGATTTCCCTTCAGATCTGCCTTGTATATGAAGTAGATGAATGAGATTGCACTTATTTAGCAGTGTCAATTCCCAGCTACTTTGCTTTACAGCAGTGTGTGTATATGCTCCCTCTTTACCTTTTCTTGTTCTGGGAAAGCAGGAGGGTGGCTCTGTGAAAGAAGTACAGGGCTGGGAAAAGAAATTCTTCTAATTTCAACTTTGCTTAATTCAGTGATATTTCAAATTGTTGTAACTATCTGTATAAATTTTATTTTCTAGCGAAGGGGGTTTTGACATTTTTAGTCAATCCACTAATGTTACAAGGCCCCAGCATTGAGTTCTGAAACTTACCTCATTATTTAGCCCAACACAAAGGGATACTCAGCCCTGCCACCAGTCAAAGCAAGGCTAAGGTTTGGCTTAGTATGAATGTTCACAGATGAAGTAAAACCCCTCAGCTGTGACCTTATAGGACAATGTCTTCCTCTTATGAGGGAGGCTGGCATCTTGCTCCTTGCAGTTAAATATTTCAAAATATATTAATATACTTAGGGTTTTTTTAAAAAAATTCATAAGGAGGGGACAAATTCCTACTACTTTGGGTCTATTTTTTTTGAACTATTTTAGTTATTTGCATTGTAATGCATTTTTGAACCTGAGCTACTCACTGGTGATATCATGCTGTTGGCTCTGCATGTGGTGAGAAGAGATAATATACCAGTTACTTCCTTGACACTCATCAGTTACTTTACTCTTTTGTTCATGCTGAAATTGGAGGTGATAGAAATGCACAGCTATGTGTTACTTTTTCGGTTAGATTTGCATAACTCAAAAAAAGGGCCTGTCTTACTGTGATGGCATTAACAAGTACAGCTTTACACCCCTCTGTGGCTACCAAATCAGGACTGGTTTTTAAAAGTTATTCCCTTCTCTAAATTGGCAGTTCATTATGGGGGATGCTGTTCAGTATTTGCAAACATAGTCCTTTGGAGGGGGGGGAACTTATGCACTGCAGTATTTATGCAATGGCTGGGATCTTATGCACAAATCATCTTCCAGCCAGGCATCCATAAATCAAGCTGTGCTTTTGAAGGTATAAGTCTAGATATCCCAAATTGTGAGTTACTATATTTTGATTTCAGCTCAAATATAGTCATAATTATTGGGTGCCCTTTAGCCTACAGATGAAATGACTGGAAAAAAGAGGATGGGCTTCACTATATAGATAGAAGCTTTTTTCTGACTCAGGTTTTATTTTGCTCGTATTTCACTGAAAAAACCATTTCACTGAAAAACCATGGCACAGAAATACTTCCAGAAATGTTACAAGCCACAGACTAGTATGCCATAAATAACATTTTTAACTATGACCCCCTGATCAGGAAGGAGGAGATGAGGCTTTCAGACAGCTGGGAGAAGTCTCCAGGCCCTAGTTCTCATGGCAGGCTTTGGACACCCCAACATCTGCTGAAGGAACAGTACAGCTGAGCACACAAGCAGCACAGGAGGTCTCTGGAGCTCATTCTTGGTGATGTCCTGATGCAAGTGATGGAGCAGGGAATGAGGAGAAATGCTCTGTAGCACTGGCTGAGGAGGCACAGGCCAGGGACAGCTGTGGCTGTGGTGACTATGAGATGGTGGGTCCTGAGATGAGGAAGCAAAACAAATAACAGGACCATAGGCTTAGACTTCATGAGAGAAAACTTGGGCCTGTTCAGGGTCTTGTTTGGAAAAATCCCATGGGCTATGAACCCAGAGAGATGAGGTGTCTGGGACATCTGGTAGGTTTTTTTCCAGGATCATATTCTCAGAGTTCAAGAGCAGTCCATCAACCTGAGAAGGAAAACCAAGCAAAGGCAGCTCAGTTTCCTGCTAAGATGCCTGCAGTGGAGAACAAGTTGCATTTAACTAAATTCAAACACAATAGGCAGCATGCATGAGGTAAAAACAGGGACAGGTAACTCAGGAGGCACATAGAGATGATGTCCAAGCATGCAGGGATGGGCTTAGGAAATACAAAGCTTACTTGGAGTTGAATCTGAAAAAGGGCATGAAAGGAAGGGCTATTACAAGTACATTGGCAGTAAATGGGAGACAAGGAAAAATGTGGCTTTGCTTCTGGATGGGACAGAGGACTTGGTAACAAAGGACACAGAAATGCCTGAGGTTTTCAATGCCTTCTGCATCCAGGTCTTCTCCTGGGCCAATTCTTTTTAACCTCTTCATTAATGACCTGGTCATTGATACAGAGTGAACCTTCATCAAGTTTGAAATAAAATGTATCATGATGTCAGGAGTGAGAGAGACCAGATGGTTGTGCTGTCATTCAAAGAGACCTCGATAAGCTGGAGAAATGGGCCATGAAAGTCACATGATGTTAATGAATGCAAAATGCAAAGTCCTGCACCCGAGGACAAACATCCTGGGGCACCAGTGCATAACGGGGATTGACCATCTGGAAGGTACCCTGGGACCTGGGGCTCCTGGCAAACACCAAGCTGGAGCTGCGATCCAGCAGCGCTCTGCTGTGGCATGGAAGGATAACAAGTACCCTGGGCTGTTAGGAGGGAGGTGGCCAGCAGCTGGAGGGAGCTGATCCTGTCCCTGTACTCAGTACCAGTGAGGCCTGAAGTGCTGTGTCCAATTCTGGGCTCCCCAATAAAAGCGAGATGTGGATGTACCTGAGAAAGCTCCCCTGAAAGGGCCAGGAAGATGATAAAAAGATTGGAGCATCCCTCCTATGAGGAAGAGCTGAGAGAACTGGGACTGTGCAGCCTGGAGAAGAGGAGGTTTGGGATGGAGTCAGGCCCTTTCCAGTGGTGCTCAATGACAGAACTGGAAGCAATGGACACAAACTGAAGCACAGGAGGTGCTGTCTGAACAAAATATAAAACTTTTTCAGTGTGAGGGTGGTCAAGCACTGTCAGTTTGCTCAGAGAAGTTGTAGAGTCTCCATTTTTTGATGTATTAAAATCCTGACTGGATATGGTTCTGGGCAACTGACTTTGTCCCTGTTTGATCAGTGGGGTTGGACCAGGTCCAATCCAGAGGTCTCTTCCAACCTCAAGCATTCTAAGAGTCAGTGCATTTTCAAATTTCAAACAAGGAATATGGCTGTGTGGGACAGATGGAGCCAGCAGTACCTCTGCTGGAGAAACTGGTGGAAAGGAATCTAGAGCCACCATTCTGGAGCAGTATAATTGACTGTGGATTTTGAGGTTTGGAACACCATGAGTGCACAGGCTCATATTCTGGGAGCACATAAAACATAGCACTAAGCATCCCTTGGTAAAAATAAAACAATCAAGCTAAAAGTCTGCCTTTCTCATCATAACAGCATGATGAAACATGAAATGTTCTTTTCCTTGGAATTCCAATTTTCTATTATTTACTTTGCCAGACTGTAATCAGAAATAGATGCTCCATCAGAGTCTGACACAAGAGATGTGTGAGCTGTAGTCCAGGAGGAATTCTAAGATCTCAGAATAGAAAAAATGGTGTAAATAGTATCTTTTATTCCAGACAAAGAGGAGTTGCAAGTACTTCAAATTATGGGTTATAGGGGAAAGTGAAAAGGTGATTTCTAGAGGGTAGCTGGTGTCAGAGCTGCTATTTGACTGTACTGACCATTTAAAACAGAAAATTAGTGTTGTCTCTTGTTAGGTTTTTCAATTTTCCCTTATTGGTATGTAAGATAATGAATAACGAATTTACATTAAAATGAAAGGTTTTAATTTTTTTTTTTGCTAATGGGCCCGAGAGGAGAACATGACTGTGATAATACTGGGAGGGTACAATAGTTTTCAGAAATTAAATTCCTCTCACAAAAATTTTACTTTTAAAGTATGGAAAAATATCTCAGCTTCATCTGCTTTGAGAATGAAATATATAAGGCTTTAGAGGAGATGAAGTCTTCTGATTGTGCTAAATGCAGTCCTTACCCTGACAAATCTTCAGGCCATTTGTTTATACTGCATGCTCCAGCCAAATCCCCCAGCTCCCTTGGGTAATGGCACCCTTTGGATACAATCTGCCACTCGTTAAGTGCTTTGCTGCAAGGAGCCCTTTTTTATTACACTGAATTGCTCGAGCTTTGCTGGAAATCCCAGGTTTTGTCTGTGTGCATATGCATGGATATACTCGCAGTGATTGCTGCGTTTAACTGTTCCCCTGTGTGAGTGGATGTGAAGTGTGTGCTGCATTCTGTGTGCTTACACACGTGCTTGGGCTCTGTGGGTGAGTGTGCATTCTGGCTGTGTGTGCAGGCGTGTGCAAGCACACACACACACACACACACACGTAGAGGAAAGGTTGGATTCAGAAACTTGCTGTTTTCTTGCAAAAGAAAAGGTTATTTTCTTGCTGTTTTACACAGCCACAAGGCATGCATTCTCTCATTACAAGGCATCTTCAGAAGTGTTTTTCTTCTATTTTGCTGGGGGGAGGGGGAAATTTTTATTGCAGTTATACAGAGATCTGTTCCTGAGCAGTGTAACCTGCTTTCCTATCAAGTGTCCTGCATCCCCTGCTGTAATCCCAGGTTGTAGATGGCACACTATCTCTAGCCTCCCTGCTCTCCCTCTGCCCAGAAAGTGTTGATGTTTTGGCAACTGCTGTTAGCTGTGGGAGCACTGCTTTAGGTTTCTGTCCCCTGCTTAGCTGGCAATCTTCATACAGAAATGTAGTCTCTTGGCTGCTACCCTTCTGTCAAATGTTAACACCATTGACCAGTAGGGAAAAACAGAACAGGGAGTGGAACTGGAGACACTTTCTCTAGCACTGTATAAGCCCCACCTCTTTCAGAAATCAGGCTTACATCTAGGGATTTGAGGTAGAAAGGTCAAGGGGCAGGCAGTGTGCTTGCACAGAAGACATCACTACTGTATGAAATATAGAAAGAATAATCACATCACTGTTTGCTCTTCTTATTTATTTCCTTTTTTTTTCCTTTTAAGATTTGTTTGCTTGTCCTAGCAATGAATCAAAGAAAATCAGAAGGTTAAATAAGTGACATATGTTTTTTCTTCTGTAATTCATCAGCTTTTCCATTGCAAGAATGTCCCAGACTTTTGGAATCCATCTGTTCAGTTACAATAAACCTGAGTTTCAGCCTCCTGTTGTCATAACAATTCTCTCCACAGGAGTAATAGGAGCTGGAGTGATTGATGAGATCTCAACTTACTATCCTCTTTCAGCCCAGGAAGAACATAGTGCTGGGATAATTGACCCATTGTTTCAGCTCAACATGTAGGCAGTCTAGCAGATAAAAGGCACTTTGCATCTTCCAGCAGTGCTTCTCTGGTGGAGCTGTGCTGACTTGAAACTAGGTTTGTATGGAAATTCAAAATCAGGCTGCTTTATTTTAACTGACACAAAAGAAGGGGAGAAGTTGCTATAGGCAATCATAACCCCTCAAGTTTGAAAGTGATATCTTGGGTAGTTAGTGTGGAACAAGGGAGGAGTCACTACTGGACAGGGACCTTTTATGACGAGGTTTAATACAGAAATCTTTTTGACTGTAGTTGTGCAAGGCAAATGGGAACAAATATACGCAAGAAAGCATTTTATTCCAATAGTAATAGTCACATCAGAGAAGAGGTGGCCAAACATTGTGTTCTGTTTTGACCTGTGTAACAGGAGATAATGAAGAGGATGGAAGTCTCAGGTCCCTCTCTTTCTTATTAATTTCTTCATTTTCTTTTGGGATGACTTCCCTTTTCTCCAGCCCTTCACCTTAGCTTTCTTGGTTGTTATATGCAGAGTGTATTAACTAATTCTTTTTATAAAAAGGTGAGCTGTCAAGCCTTCATTAAGAATATCAGCTGCTCTATTCCTAGTCATTCTCCCACAAACAACAGCTAATAAATCCCCATCACTGAAAAGGGGCATTAAAACACTGTGTAGAAGTCTATGGGAGGTTTGATTTTTATCCCTTAAATTTGGTTGGTGACACAAAGGCTTACAGGGTCGTCATATGGCCTGGAAGGTAACTGTCATGGGAGAGGTTTGGTTCCTGAATTCCCTTATGTCATTTGAGGTGGGTGTTCTACACATCACCAGCTGGCATCACAAAGAGGTAATGGCAAGCAAAGCATATCTGAAGATGCCATTTCCCCCAGTCTGTTCTCTGATAAGATGCCACTAGCTATTACTCTACCATGCCCTAGAGCATCTAAAATAAAGGACTTTCGACCTAATCTCAAATTCTGTGTTTCATTCCAAGGAGAAGTGGCCCTTCTGTGTATCCAGTTGTACTGGACATCCAACCTTGTGCTAGAGCTTCACAGTAAAGGTATTATGCCTTTCCAGAACTATTCAGCATAGATCACGTACCTCTGCAGACATTTTGGTAGAAGCCAAAGGAGTTGCCTGTATTGATTTACTCATGGGGCTTGGAGAGGGCTGTGGGAGTTGGAATGAACCTTTGCTCAGTAATTTCTTGGCGTCTGTAGGGGAATGTATCTGCCTGAAGGGAGAGGGAAATCCAGGGTTTTAAGGAAGATCACAATCTGACTTCTCTTCGATCTGTGGAAGTAATACACTTCTTATGCAGAGCACCTCTGTCTGAGGGGTTTTCACTTCCTGTGAAGATGTCTGAAGTGTTTTCTTTGTGGTACAGCTTGTGTGAGGTTCTGTTGATGAATTAAGCAATGTTCAAATTTTATGTGAAAATTTGTGCAATTATCTCTCAGAGCTAAGGGGAAGGCAAACATGCCCGTCTTTGATCAAATGCACATGGTTTCATTTTTCACTCTTCTGCACATGCAAAATTGGATGTTTTTTAAATTGCACTTGTGTGGAGGTTACTGTATGCAGCATGCAAGCTTTTTGATACCTGAGACTACTACATGGTCCGGTGTGAGCTGTGAACCACTGATAAGTTTTGCAATTTTTGATACAGAGACTAAGTGCCATGCCTTTGGAAGCATGATATAGCTGCATGAGTTTCAGTTTTAGTTTCTATAGTGTGCTAATAGATTCTTCTAAATACTGGAGATTACATCTTTGGCTAGCAGAAATTCTTGAAGCCGATTTCCCTTTGCAAACCACACTCTAGTGATTCAGACTGAAGAATGCTTTAAGCCTTTTGTCTGTAAGGTACATGTCTTATGTAGGCTTCTGGTTTAATTTACTGCACTTGTAAGCAGGTTTTTCAAACTAGTCACAGTGGTCTCTTATATAAATCACAAGGAATAGTCCACCCTCAATACCCCTTCCAGTCCTAGCCAATGAGTCAAGGCTTGTCAAAGACCATTTTAGAAATCTTGAATAAATCTGACATTATGTTGAGACAGCTGTTAAATATATTTATTTCCCTCCCCCCAGGTTTGCTTTCCCTCACTATGAACAATGCAATTGTAGTGCTATTTTTAGCCCAACTTTTCATTTCAGTCATATGTATTTCTACCTTCCTTGCACACTTAATTTATTCTAACATGAGAAATACTGGGAAAGTCGCTAACCCCCACAAAAAGTTTTTACAAGCTGAACTGGAGGCTAGCTGTTGCTCATATACAGTCCAGATGCCCAAGCCCACCATTAAAGGAGTACAATCAGGTTTCAGGGTGCAGTCTGACTCTTAGGTATGTCTTCCCTGAAAACAAATGTCTCTTCAAAACAAAAACTTCAGCAGAAGTACCTAAAATAACCTTTTGTCTGAGGGCAGTTTGCTTCAGTGTGGAAGGGAGACTGAAGTCTGTTGATCTTTCTACTTGTTTAATAAGATTTTACCTAGCAGGAGAGAGTAAGGGTATTGTGGGTTTTTTGGTATGTTTGTTTTTACTGAGAAACCTGATAGGAAAACCAGAAGCCTGCTCTTGTTTGTCACCCAGTCTTTCTGAAGTTGCTGGGAGTGTTGGTGCTCCTCAATAGTAAGTGGATCACTCTTAGGTTGGCGACCATCTTCTTCTTCCCTTTTCCAAGTGCCCCTTTCTACTCCTGGTTTTCCTTCATAGGCTGGTCTGGAGGTGAGAATTTGAAACTGGTATGGTGTGCACCTTGGGGTGAGATCCTTGCAGTCTACCAGGGGCTTTTTCCCAGCTCCCAAATGCTGGGAAAGAATATTCTTCAAGAGTGATCAGGAAAAGTGCACTTCTGCATGAGCTCAGGTAGTTGGGCAAAGACTTGTGTTCCCCAGTGGTGTGCTGGGGACCAGAGCATCACTAATGGTACTGTTAGTGAGTCAGGAATGGGGCAAATGAGGTGGATAACAGTAACCCATCTGTGCTGGTAGTTAAGGAATAACATCACTAGCTTGGAAAAAAAAAGTGGAGCACTGTAACTCCTCTATTGTTGCCTTTCCAAATGGGATTAAATAAGACAATAACTAATAAATAATATAGAGAGCTTATGGGTCTGTCTTCAATCGGAGTTTAAACAAAGAGGTCTGGGCTTTTTAAGTGCCTTCTCAAATGTGCAGCTTTCTGGAAATACTTCTTGCCAGAACATCCCTGGCATCTCAACAGAGACGGTACTTCCTCCCTGAGCAGTGGTGGCCGAGGCAGGACAAGCGAGGGAGATGACGGGGTGGTGGTGACAAACTGGTGCCACTGTGCTGTCCCCATCATGGCTGTGTGTGTGGCCAGCACCGTGTGTGTGCTCAGGGCTGCATGTGGGTGTGGTGTGACCCAGTGCCTCATTCCTGGGACACCTGTGCCCTGAGCTGCTGCAGCCAGTCCTGCTGGTGGAGGACAGCCCCCCACCCCAGCAGCAGTGGCACCGCTGGGTGCTGGCTGGATCCCACATGGAGTGAAGAAACCGGGAGCGTGTCAGGCACACTTGAGTGCTGGTCACTGGAGAGAATAAAAAAAATTAGAGAATTAACCAAGGCTGTATATAAAAATTGGGTTTTATGTCTACTCTGGGCATTGAGGGGGGGTTCTTTTTTTCCTGTAGACCAGAGAGGGGAGCTCACCTGCTTTTTATTCACTGCCACCCTGCTCTCTGCACCAAAGTGCATGCTTTCTGTAAGCCATTAGGAAGGGTGGAAGACTTAGGCGTTATTCATGTTGTGTCTATGGCCCTCGCAATTATAAACTTCCTGAGATCAGAGAGGAATAAATCCTTGCCAGTTAGAAGGTCTTTTAATGTCAAGTTGTGACTAATAAACATCTGAGCTGCAGATATGGTACTGTAAGTGTACCTGTTGCCTCAAACTTTTCTAGCATTAATTACTCTGGTGATTGCAGGTCATGGTTATGCACCTTAGCTATTTTTGAGGATGAAATAATGCATTTTCTCTTTGTTCCTCATCCATTTGTGCAACACAGAGATGTCAGCCCAGTTGAAAAATAAAATTTCTATTTCACCCATAATTTTAAGCTGTGTTTACAACAGCAAAACAATCCTATTTGCATGCTGTATGCTTTTAAAGGTGTGTTTCCACAATCACCATCACCAGAATTCAACATCTCTGACTAAGAAAAACCTTGCCATCTGGTAAAAATGAAAAATAGAGTCTCAGTAATGCACACAAACACAGCTTATACAGAACTCAGGTGGGTTTGGATGCCAGCAGGTATCAAGGTCAGCCATCAGTGCTCCTTTGGTGAAGTTAAAACTAATTTTTCCTATGTCTAGAAACAGTTTTGAACATAATTGGAAACTCTGAATCCTAACTCTGAAACCTGAGATTGTCTGGCATCAGCACAGATTTTAATGACTTTACATGTCTTTGTTCACCCCAGTGTCCCAGGGCAAAAAACACCCCCATATGGGGCGCTTTTTACTCCAAATTCATATCTTAGTTTCATGGCTGTGGTAATGACAGAAGTAGTTGATTAGTAATGGCCATCCCCTTTCTGTTTCCCCTGGCCTTGTTTCTCTCTTGAATAGAGTTTACAACTTTTTTTTTTTCTTTTTTTGTTTTTTCTTGGCTTTACAGTAGTACTTCATCAAACGTTACCCATAATCTTTTGTCCTAAGCATTTCAAATGCCTTTTCATGAAGCCAGGGCCTCCATGCTGTGAAACACTGACCCCACTGTGATTCCATTTGTAGTGCGGTTTCATCTCTAACAGCTTCTTGCTCTGTGTTTCCCTGCTACACAGTTGTGTGTGTGTTGGGAGGTGAGAGAGGGGACAGGGACCATTGCTTGAAATCTTTTCTTTTCTCACTCCTAGTTTTTTCCTCATCACCCCACTCCAACTTCTTAATTGTAAAATTACCCAAAGCAAGCCAGCACAGTATAATGATGCCTATGAATGAAACCTCACCTTTTATTAATGTTAAGTACTTCTCTTACTATGCTAATGTCTGGAAAGCAATCTGCAGATAGGCCACAAATTGCTTTAGAATATTTTCTTTGTGTCATTTTGCTCTCTGCCCTGGATCAGTAAGAATATGGTTCAAATATTAATTTTATGGTGTGTCTCTCAAGAGTGGAGTATAATGTTCAATTGTACATTCCATCTGCAAGGCACTGGATGCACAATCCTGCATTAAATAAAAAACCCAACGTGTTTTAAAGAAGAAACAGAAAGAAAGGATATGGCACATAAAAACAATGGAAGAAGAGCCTTCCATTATGCTTGCCTTTGTGTAAAATCAGAGGGAGTTGTGTAAACCAGATAGAAGTCAAATGTCTTAAAAAGAGGGTTTGTACATGACAGATTATGTCATGCTATTGAAACCTTTCTGCAAGATACACATTTAGAAGTTGAATGGTGCCTCAGATAAATATACTGGAGACCTTATGATGCACACATTTCACACACTCATTCAACACACCCATACACGTGTGTGGGTGTTCTACTTTGCTCAGTAAGTCCCTTAAAGCTCTGGGAATGCCTCTGGGAAGCATCCTGTCACTGTGGGCTGTGGGAAGAAGTGCTCTAGTGCTTGCAATGGCATTCTCTCCTCCTCGGGGTTTTCCCTACAGCAGGAAAACCTGAACAAGGTTATGGCTTCTGTCACTGTCCAGAGACTTAAAAATATAATTATCTTGAATCATTTTCCCCTTACTCAAGGTTGGTGATTCAGGGTGATATTTGCTTTGGAGTCAACTGGCTTTGTGTCCTTCAGCACAGTGTAAATTTCCCTGATGGTGCTGCCCTAATTCTGTGTGTCCTCTCAGGAACATCTCCATTTTTCTCACAGTGCTTTTTCATGTGGACTGTGAGATCTTGGTGACTGTGGAACTTCCCACACAGGAGCAGCTGAAACCAGGCTTAGGACTTGCATTTAGGTAATGAGGGGACCTAGTGAAAGCCCAGTGTTGTGAAGGAACAGCAGGGCTCTGAAGCATGCCTGAATGCGGCAAAGGCTAATGTAGGGTATCAGGCTGAAATTCAGCAGCCGAGGATGTCTTCAAAGCATAGAAAGAAATGGCCACTCTTCAGTGCAGATGCTTTGAATGCCACTGAGAACAGGGCATGTTCTGGAGAAGGAGAAGCCTGGTGGAGCCTGTTCTCTGTTCTCCCGTGGGACAGCAGCCCAAGTGCTTCTCTGCGTGGGCGCTCAACCATTCAGGTTTACTAGAAGGAGTATTTCAAGTATTCCTCCCCAGAGTGTCTGCTTTTTTCAGGAAAGCACACTGCTTCTTTCCTTGGCACCTCCCCAAGTGCTCTTGGCAAAGCTGTCAAATGTGTCATTGTAATGGGAGGCCTCTTTGCCGCGGTTTGAGCAGCAAGAGCTGGCTGGGAAGTGCGGGGCCGGTCTGAGGAGGACTGGTTGCAGAGAGCTCTCAGCGGAAATCCTTTGACTCTGGAACTTGTTTGCTCTGGCAAACTCCCTATGCCTGTCTGGACATAAAGAGGGTTCAAGACACATGGCTTTTGTTTGGTTTTCCTGGAGGGAAGGCTTTGCTTTTCATTTGGCTGAATTTCTGGGTGGTAGAGAAAGAGGGAGAGAGAGAGTGCTTCAGGCTGTATTGATCTGTGTCTTATGTGAGGGTGATACTGATGCCTTTCAGTGACCTTTTGCTTTCTGAATAAGTACCACAGAGGCAGGCTCTTCATGTGCCTTTGACAATGAAATAGAGGTTAAAGTATACTAGGGGAGGTTTCTCTCGTTTCTTAGCTGCAGGTGGAGATCAGATGAATGCTCTCACTCTGTAGCTCCCAGCAGCCTCTAGCTCTTTTTCTGCCAGCTCTGGGTCTTCTGCCACAACCTCACATGGCCCTGACCTATCTGAAGAGCTCTGAAGAGGTTAGGAAAAAGAATTCATCAGAAGGTGTGGTGTGCAGAAGACCACAAGAACTTCATGAGGAGGAATTACCTGAGTGCAGGGAAAATCACTGTACAAAGACAACACACAGTCTCTAATGTATTGTTTAAAAAGTGGCTGTGGGGAGGAAAGCTTTGACTTTGCCTTCTAGAAAGATTGATTATTTATTTGTGAAATATAATCACGAGGCAGTGCTTGTAATTGTAGACGTGTTCTGAGAAGATAAGACACAACATTTTGTTAATCCATGGATTCTGGAGAGACTCTAGTTTTTAAAAATGCTTTGAAACCATGCCATGCATTGAATGAAAAGACACACAAACTGAAACACAATTTAGCATCAAGTCTGATCATTTTGTCTCCCCAAATCCAATCTGCCAGATCCTAGATCATTGCAGTATGCATTAGAGGCCATGTGGCAGGGAAAACTATCAACTTGAAGAGCATAATAAAGTGATGTTGCACAGCCCCTACCAGCCAGGGATGTTGCTGCAAAACAAATCGTCAAGAAGTGTGTTTTCAGGAGCAGCGTGTGAAAGGCTGAAGGTTTGCTATTCTGAGAAGGTTGCAAATGTACAGCTTGTAAACACTGACATGAAACAGGAGTCCTGGAATTTGAGATTTATATTCCCCCAAACAATTTTTAGACTGTGGAAAAGAACTTCAAGAAAACATCAGCCTTGAGCACTGAACACCTAGAACTGGATTGATAACCCTCTGAAGGCACAAACTGGGGGATTTTTTCACAGATTTTTTTTCCACTATGGGCAATGCTCCTCTAAATTCTCAGAAGTCAGGTATCAGCATGCAGCAATTGCACCTTCCTCCTTGTAATAGCTAGTGTGATTTCTAACAAGTTTCACAAGGTGCTTTAAGCACACCCCTGTTTCCCCACAGCTACACTGTGGTTTTGGCAGAAATTTGTAAGTTAGATCACAGCCCCTGCTGAACCACTGGGTGCTCCCAGTGTGCTGCCACTTCATCAGATAGTACAGAAAAGTAGGAAGAGATTAAATTGCACCAGGGAAAGATGTAAAAGTGCGCCATGTGTCCTGTGAAACCAGTCTAGGGAAAAAACAAACCTCAGCAGAGCAAAGGGAAGTCAAGTCTTTAAAAGGGGTTGCCCATTGGGAAGTACAATGTCTATAATAAGTCTTTGAATGCATGTTTAGCACAAGTTTCTCACAGAAATGAATATGTGGGAACTAGGCCACATTTTCAAATAAGCTGTAGTTTTCTTAGCTGTCTCCCCACAAATACATGCCTGCAAAGTGCATTAGCTATCTCCCTGCCTTTCTTCTTATCACAATACTTTGCAGGTCAGTGGCTCTTGGAAGGGCTGAGATTCCTGGTTTGTGTACATGCAAGCATGGAATGAGCTACAGGTGCTGCAGAGCAGCATCCCCCTGCTGAGCAGCAGGAGTTGGTCTGTCTGCTCAAGCCTTATCTCCAAGAGACATTTCTGACTGAGATCTTTACAGGGCAAGAGAGATAACCTGCGTCATGCTTCAGTATCCTGACTCAATTCAAGTTTAAGGAATTCCACTCTGACTTTTTTGCAAGGTCATCCTGCAGGGGCATATTCCTTTCCAGGAGAATATTATTTACTTCAAATATAAAATTCATTACTCATGGCATAGTGCACCTGCAGTGTTTCAGCCTATTGGAAAAAGAACATTTTCTGTGCATGAAGTCAACCAAAGCAACCCGAATCTGCAAAGTAAGTGAGGGCTACTCCTTCCAACAGCAGCATCTTTGCAAAGAATCTTTTGTCTAGGAGCCTCACAAATACCTGCACCTGCACGTGGGGAAAGCCCCTGGGAACTGGTACATGTTGTGGGCTACCTAGGTGGAAAGCAGCTTGGGGAGTTGTCAGTGTGTGCTTGTGGCAAAGACAACGAAATGTACCCAGTCTGCCTTAGGAGAGGTATTGCCAGCAGGTCAAGGGGGAGATCCTTCTCCTCTACTCAACACTGCTTAGGCCTCACCATGAGTTCTGTGTCCAGCTCTGGGCTCCCTGGTACAAAAAAGTAATGGATACACTAAAGAGAGTCCAGCAAAGTATCATGAAGATGATGAAAGGGCTGGAACTCTCCTGTGAGAAATGGCTTAAAGAGCTGCTGCCACTGTTCAGCCTGGAGAAGAGAAGTTTTGGAGAGGCTGTCATCAATACTTGAAGGGAAAGTCCATAGAACTTTCACCAGTGGTGCCCAGTGACAGGACCAGAGACAAGGGTCACAAACTGAAACACTGGAGGTGCTGTATGAACATAAAAAGAAATTTTTCTATTAGGAGAATGAATAAGCACTGGCAGAGTTTGCCCAAAGGGACTGTGAAGTCTCAACCCTCAGAGGTATACTCAAAAAGTGCTGAACAGAGCCGTGGGCAACCAGCTCTAGGTTGTCGGAACCCAGAGCATCTCTCTGGATGCCCTGGATGTCTCAGAGCCCTGGCAGGGGCTCGGAGACCCTGGCAGGAAGCCAAAGACACCTGAATGTGAGGAAATGAGAGAATTTCAGGCCTGAATGGTGAGGGGATGATATTCACTTGATAAAACTTGAATTATAATGCACTGTACAGGGGGGTTTTGTATGTTGTACAGGGGGGGTTTAGAATTCTGTGCATGGGTCGGGAGTCCCAAGATGGAGGAATTTGGGCGTGCCCTGTCCTTCTTCTTTCTTCTCCTTGGCATCCATGTTCAGGATGATGTTGGCATGTGTGGATTGGTTCATAGGGAAAGTGCACTTGCCAACAAGGGCGAAAAATATTGGAAATTAAAGGTAAATATCTAATACGTAGTTTTCACTATAAAAGAGACAACCGCCCCGTGGGCGGGGGAGAGTGCCCTTGGCTGTCTTGCTGATCAGACCTCGGCTGGACAGACAGAAAAACTTTGTAGATAAGGAACAATAAACTCAACTGAAGACCAAAAGCAAGAGTCCAGACTCCTTCTTCGAGAGCGCAGCCTACCCAGAACCACCTTTTCCCTTGCTGGGGCAGAGACAACTGACAGCCGACCCCGGCATAGGTGGCCCTAGGTTGGACAAGGTGACGTCCAGAGGTCTCTTCCAATGTCAACCATTCTGTGATCTAGGACAACTTTTAAAACAATATTTTCCTGAAATGCTTTGAAACAAAGCCATGTGAAGAATGGAGACTCAGCTAGGAGAGCAATTTGACGTCACATCTTTATTTGTCCCTCTGTTTTCACTCCCCAGCTGAGATTTGCCAGATATGCTGTTCAGTCTTGACTTTATGATCTTCGGTAGCATCAGAACAAGAAAGCAGATGCCACATAAATAATTGTGGAGTTTGGCTGGCTTTTCCCTGGTACTCAGCATGAGACAGGTTGTAATGCTCTCTTCAGTCTTTGATGGAAAATAATGAGTGTTGCAGTCTGTCTGTTCTCTTTGCATTCATCTCATGTATGCCTGAGTCTGAGCTTGCCTGGTGTCTTATTCAGTAGCCAAATTTTTAATTCATACTGTACAAAGCAGATAGGTGTGTTTGGTCTGTGGTGGCCTTTTTATTGTCAAGAGTCCACCTGGACTGTGAGTAGGTCCTGATTGTTGTCTCTATTGACAGTCTGATCTGGAGAGTTATCTTAGAGGATTTGTTAGGATGTTCTAGACAGAGACAATGCATCTTGGGATCTGCAGGGTGCAAAGAAGAAGACAGTCAACCCCCAGCCTCCTGCTTTAGGAATAGAGGTCTCTTCCAGACTCCTTGGGTAGGGGTGAAGGGGGTTTTAGACTCTACAATCTGCATGCCAGCTAAGCAAGGAAAATAGCTTCCTTCCTTCCTAACTTGGACACAGTAAAGGCAAATGCATTCTGGTGACATGATTTTTCCCTGAAGCAAAATGCTTTCAGAGCTTCACTGGCCATATGGAGCTCTGCACATGCAGTTTTCCATGAATATTGCATTAATCCATATTCCAAGTTATGAATTGCAATCAATCCATTCTTGTGCTAACCAAGCTACAGCTGCTCCCAACTGAAAAGTCTTTTGAACTCCGCCAGACAAAATATTCCAAGTCTCGTTCCAAGGTGCAATAATTGTCATTGTGGTTCTCGGGCTTTCATACATATTTAATTTAGAGTACATATAGAAATGTGCATTCTGCTTATACTGAAGCTGATGCCAGTGCTTACAGTGATGTTGTCTGAAAACTAACGTAAGACTAAAATTGCTTCAATACTTGTAGAATGTTGATTTCAACTTTAGTACAATTAAGCTGTATTGGTGGTAAATAATTAAAAACTCAAAAAGTGAATGTGCTGCATGGTACTTTAAAGGAAAGCATCTGCTGTGGAGTTTCAGGGTGTATCAGGGCTTCTTCTGTATTTGTGGTGCTCAGAGCTAGGAGACAGCTTTTCCCTCTTGCAAACACAGGAGTCATTTTTGAGTGGACATGTGTGGTGACATGATAACTGGGATCCAAGTTTTCTGGTGGTTCCCATGTGGTCCAGTTCTGCCATGGCTTGTTGCAAGGAAAGAACATCACTTCTGATGTGTAGACTCTGGTGGTCTCACAGGGGATTCAAAACACCTATTTGTATTTAGAGGTCTAGGGTTTTAATTTTTAAAAAAAATCTTAATATTCGTGAATTACATTTAAACTTTCTAAATAAATAAAAATAAACATTTTGATGATTATATGTGGGAATTCTCTTCCATTTCACTGAATGTGGACAATATTATGTTATTTGTACTGAATCCTCTTTCATGTAGACGGGGACAGCAGGATTTATACACTTTATGAGCTCAGGACTCTGATGTGCTCTCAACTTTGTGAGTACCAAATCTTCCAATTTTTAGGCCACTTAAAATTGTTTGAGTGCTAATTGTTTAACATTAGTTGGAAAAGAAATTCTTAGTACCTTATGATTGGTTTTTGATGAACTTGTGCAGAAGTTTGAAAAGTATTGAGCCTGATCATGTTTTGCCAGTAACGCTTACTTCTCAGCTAGTGAGACTGTAAAGCAGTTTTATTACTTTTAGTATAACACAAGGGGTTAAAAATGAACAATTTGGGGATTTTAGAGTGATTCAAAACTCAGTATTCACTCTCCTCTTCCTCATTGCCTTTACATTTCAGTGTATGTAGAATATTTGGTATATGTACATACAGATATACAAAATCAACTGGATTTCATTAAAAAATTGCAGAACAGGCATGGCCCAATCAAAGCTTTCCAGAGTAGTTTTCCAGAGAGCTGCTATTCCCCATTGGAAACCAGGGGGCAAAGGCCAAGCAGCTCCCTTGGTCATGTCTAGCCCAGCTCCTGCTCATATGGAATGGGGATGGCAGTGGCACAGAGGGGCCAGCAGACTTGCATCAGGCAGAGGCTCCTGTCCTGAATTTCTGGTGGGTTTGAAGGTGCCTTGCATTTCAGATGATTCTGAAACTCTTAGAAGCATCTGAGGACAGTCCTGACAGTCAGATCTGAGATGCTTATTCAGCAAAATTCCTGAGGGAAAGGATAGTTAGCTCCTGTCATTCCTACTCCATTTCTTCTCCTCACTTTCCTTTGGATGCTCCCAGGAAGAACAGTCCATTTGATGTGAAATGCTGAGACAACAGGTATTTTATGTTTTATCATAAAATGACATTTCTAACCACATATTTGTGATTAAGCCGTTGTTTTTATTAGTCACAAGGGATAATTGCATCCAGAAATTCCCAAAGAAAAAGTTATACTTGGGAAACAATATTTCACTGATGTTTCAATTATATGAGTAATTTTCTAGCATAGATCAGCAATAAACCTCCCTAAAGGGCCTATTAAACAGGAAGCAGGGAAATGGAGATGTGGTGGTTCCCAGACATGAGTGTGTCTAGTACTACAGTGTCAGTTCATGCCCTCACTCTTTTTGTCTTTTAGGCAATGTCAAGCAGTTGGCAAAATCCCACATCACAGGTCTGTCACCTGATATGCAGTTATGCATGGGAAGGCTTTTTTTCTGGAGAAAGGAGACTCCTGGGACTTGGGTCTATAAGTAATGAGTGCCTGATTCCCTCCCTGTTCAAGTCTGTTTCTGAATCTTCTTGCAATGGAATCAAGGATGTTCTCTCTTTCAATTAGCTTTGCTCATTAATTGGGAGAGTACATGATGGAATACAGGATACCAATGCAAGATGGGAGTGCTTTTCCTAGGGCGGAGTCTGGGATGATGGACAGCAGGCAAGGTTCACCCTCCCATAACTGGCACACCAATGCTCCTACAGACTCAACCCCTTCTGAAATACCCCCTGAGGAAGCAAACAGGAGACAAGAAGTGCCTTAATCACTTGTCAGAAGCACCAAGCACTGGTTTATTGGTTTAATTCTTCTCTTAGCTGCATTGTCTTACAAGGCAAAGCCCTACCATAAATTTCCATTATCCTTTCATAAGACTGTTTTTATTAGTGATGGCTTATTTCACACAGTGACCTGTTTTATGGTATTCTGGCAAAGCAAACAATCCATTAAGAAGATTTTCTGATAGGGCTGTGGTAAAAAAAATATACTACTAAACATTTCCTAATGCTCAGTGAGGCAGAAAAAAATGCTCCTGCATCCCCTATTCCCTGTGAAACCCAGCTTAACTTGTGGTGCTTTCTGCTGTGCCATCTGTGCCTGCAGAGCCCTGCTCTCCTCCACAGGTTCAGAGAGTCCCTGCAGGAGCAGAGGCACTCCTCTGCAAAGGTCAGCAGTAAGAGTTTCTAAGGGGTCTATTCAATAGCATGCAAGAATTCAATGGATTAGTCTCCACTGTGTCTCATGGTGGGGCAGACAATTATTAGTGGTGGTACAGGAGATGCCATAGCTGGATATTTGTGGTGGTTATGCCAAGAGGTACACCTGTGTGCCTTAATGCAGAGCTGGGAGGAGATGCTCGAGCTGCCAAGGATGCTGGAAACAAGCACAGCTTGACGTATATGGCATGGTCTGATATCTCCCTCTTTCCCCCTGGAGAGGTTGTGGTGAGGGTTTGCTTCAGAATGCAAGCAAGGCAGCATGCTCTCTGCACATACTTGGTGAGGGAGCTTGTAAAGGGGTTGCTCCCACTCCCTCCTGTGATGTCCTCTGGAAAGAGCTTGGGTATCTAGCCTGCCCTCCAACAGCCATTTTCTCATTTGGATGACCCCATTTGTGCCCTGGAGTTATCATCTTCCCCTGATATTAAGGTCACAGCTGTATTTTCCTTTTTTCTTCTTATTTTATTCTAATTTTTAAAAATCATTATTTTTTAAAAAACTTTCCCACTAGCAAGATTATCTGCCTGTCCTATTGCTTCACTGCCACTCATCATCACAGCCAAGGGCAGTCTCTCCTCCTGCTCCTCCTAAAGACCTCTGCCACTGGCTGCCACCTTGAAGCACTGGTGGGCAAAGCCTGCTTCAACACACTCTGTGTGGAATTGCTCAGGCTCTGCTTGTCCTGGGGCTGAGCTCATGCTTTGTTTTTTGGAGAGAGAGGGCAGCACACTTGAGCAGGAGGCTCAAGCATGCAGAAGGTGTCTCCTGCCCAGCAGGTCAAGCATGCTCTTCTCCAAGCTGTGTTCACACTCCTCTCTCCTCCTGATTTTTCTATTTTGTTTTTCCTCCTTATGCCTGTATTTGAGTTGCAAAAATCTGCTAGAAATCAAACTCTGGGCACTCCTGATTTTAATACAGGCACATTCTGATTAACTTCTAGCTCTGCTTACACTTCCCCTTCAGTTCCTCTCAAATTAGCCTCTAATTATCTCAGTTGTAATCACCCAGTGTGATAAAGTAATAAAGATTCTTTTTGATAGTACAATGTTTTCTCTCAAAGTTTGATAGTACTATGTTTTCATTCTCAATGAATGTTGTAGTTAATAAAGACAGAATGCCAAGCTGCTTATGGGAAACAGATTTTTACAGATGCTAAACAAATGCCCTGCATAGTTCATGTACAGATAATAAAAGAACAAAGTAACCATTCTAAGAAAAATGTATATCTTGATAAGAAAAACCCTATCTGTGTATTTATGTTCCAAAACACTGCTTTTAAAAGTCCAGAACCTAATGTCATTGCTTGAGGCCAGAGTCGGGGACTCAAGATGCCCGCTCAGGTTTCTGCACCTCTGGGGCTCTTGGAGCTGGACTGCAGCTCAGGCCATGAAGCTTTTCTGCCATGCACTGCTGAGGGAGCAGTTTAGCTTCTCCCATGCCTTGTCCCATAAGATATCCAGACATGATGTTTTTCTCTGGGACCCTCAGTCTAGGAGGTGTTTTTAAGCATGCCCATTGTGCTGTGTGTTCACAGGAGCATTTTGCTTTCAGAAAGGAAACCAGTGTGCCTCAAAACTGAACTAAGCTGCAGCCACAGGGGAAAGGATATGCTGGGGCGCAGCGTGGGGATGTGACTTGCAGCACCCTTTGTGTCATGTCACACAAAATAAATCCCGTTGCAGGTGGATGGAGTTACAAGTGTGTGTGACTCAGTACTGAGTGTCTAGGGCATTCAGCTGGGAAAACATGGATTTGTGTGGCAAGACAGTTCTGGGTTGTAGTCCATGCATGAAGAATGGGTTTTGCACTTTGTGTTAAGCCAGCTGTGTGTTAGGACATCTAGGCAGAAGAGACTTGTCTCTAGGCTTCTTTCTTTTTTCTGATCACACTCATAATAGAGGGTGTTTGTGCCTCCTTTCTCATTCTCAAAGAGCCTTTAACTCACTTTTTAAAAGTTTTCAAGCATAATTTTTATTTTGTTGGGTTCTTCTACCTATTCATGTGTAAATTTGTACTAGTATGGGAGCCATGCCTGCTGCTTTCACCCTAGATTTACTGGGATAACACTGGCCAGTGGAATTGTAGAAAAGAGGCTTGGGACATTGAGCAATCAAATGGCAGCTAGTATGTGAACTCTCTTCTTGGCTCAGCCAGGTTCTTTTTGCACCTGAGGAACTTCATCCCCTCTAGACTTTTCATAGTCATATGCAAAGAGGGGCTTGTGGGGGTGTGTGTGTGCAGTTTATGTTAATATTTGTCAAGTGCTGCATGATCTACAGCAGTGTATCCTCTTCCTATAATAACACCAGCACATTACTGGAAGTCTTTGGACAAATGTGTTAGAATTGACTACTGAGATTAGAACCTGAGTTTCCCAGAAGCTTTGGGCTGGGCATGTGTTGTGTATTTGTCATCATATCTTTGCCCTCTCTGAGTGCAGGGAGCTGTGAAGGCTTGGGTGAAAGGGCTGCCACAGGTGACATTTTCTTAGAAGCAGAAAATGCTTGATAAATCTTTAAAAGAGCAAGCAGGAATGGAAACTGGTTTAATGGTTACTGTCTTGGTGGTGTAAATACTGGACAAAGCAAAATGAGGAAAAGAGACCTTGACTTTGAGGTTTATACTATGTAATTACTACTGTAATGAATATTCACAGCTGTTCTGGTAGTTTCCCCTTCACCATCCTCTTGATTATTTAAACCAATGGGCACATTTTTATATTGTTTAGTATCCTCAGCTTTATGAATAACTATGGGACATCTTATCAGTGGTTAGAATGGATGTGCTAATAAGCACTTTCAAACACAGAAGAATGGGTGCTTCTGGTATCTTTTATTCTAAAAAAAAAACCCCCAAACCTTTCCTGTTCAGCATCTAGGCAGAAAAATGGCCAACCTAATTACAGAAAGATTTCTCAAGAGCAGGGAAAGCATTTCTCACTTCTTCTGGCATGCTGCAATATCAAATGTGTGAATTTTGTGTAAAACATTCAGGAAAGAAACAGCCGTTGTGACAAATGTGCTATTAGTTCTTAATTAACATAACTAATGAGGTCCTCAGTTCAGTGTGAAAAAAAACTAATAAAGTGCTGCAGTGTGTAACATTGTATTACTCAGTCTCTTTCTTCACTTGAGCAAACTTCTGCATGGCAAAGCATCAACTGAGTGCAGGACCTGTTTATAAATTTCTGAGTGCAGCTCAGTTTGACTGGTGCCACCACTGCTTGTTCTTACCTTGTCTGTAGTTAACTTTCTGCAGCTTGAAATTCTCCATGAAATGAAAGATGGCCTCTGTTTCAGAGAGGCTTCTCTGGCCCAAAGTAAAGCGACCAAACTGCTACTGCATCTTGAAATCCTTATCTGGCTGTGTGGGCAACCTGGGAATGAGCCAAAAGTCTCATAGGATCAGTTTTATAGGTAAATAACATTATAGACAAGAGGAGGATATGAGGTTTGTGACCTACCATAGGTTATTCCTTATGAAAAATTTGGTAGAAGCTCCACTGATGCCTGATGGAAGCATCCAGTGTACCGTCAAAGAGGAGCCTGGCTGCTACATACAATTGTCTGCATGACTGTGACTGGCACACGTGCAGTGAATGTGGGCTTCACATGAGTCCCACCAAATGTGGCATCAGTCAAGAACCTGGTGGAGTCAGTGGGAACCTCACTGTTGACTCCAGTGGATGGAGCTTGGTGTCAGCCTAGGGAGCAGGAGCAGCTTCCAGAGCACCTCCTCCATGCCATGTGCTCCTTGTGCTGCCTCTGGCCCTTGCTAGGTCACTCTGTTAGCTGATTTTGCTTACTAGACTGGCCCCAAAGTATGGAAAAAAAAATATTAGAACTCTTGTATTGGTTTTTGCCTTCTAGTGAGTCATGGCAGTGGAAGGAACAGGCAGTGGAGGGAAGGAGCAGTGGGGAAGCCTGGGATTGGGCAAGGCTGAGGCTGGGGCAGCAGCAGGAAAATTTGGTGGGGGGAAGAGCAGCAGCCCTGGCTTGGTCAGTGAGCTTCTAGACTGTCTGGGCTGCATGTGAAACCACAACCAAATTCCTCATGTCAATGTCTTTATTTTGATTATTGTTTGAAGGAGTCTCCTTGTATTCACTTTCCAATCAAAACATCATGTACTCCCTAAACTCTGAGCTTGAATCTGAACATGTTGCACTATAGGGACTGGAGTCCACCAATCATATAATATAAATGAGTGCCTTTGGGAAACAAATCCTTAGTCAAAGTTACACTCCATTTGTTTTTTTAAGTTTTCATTTTTCCATTTAAGTAGCTGTTTCATTGCTATGAGAAACATTAAGAGTTTTCTCATATTTTTCTTCTTGTGGGTCTTTTAAAACTGAGTGTACCTGATTATTAATGTCCCAGTGGAGGATATTTTCACTTATTTGCCCCATACTCATAGCTTGAGTCCAAGATTACCCATGAAGGGTTTTGGTGTCTGCATGCAGAAATTTGTGCATGGTTGTTTTGACTATTTGAACACTTCCATTGTAGTATTTCTTTCTCACTATACTGTTGTAATTATATAATAAGTTAGCTGAAGGCAGAAATTATTTTTCTTCTGTTATGTCTCTTTTTTTGTCAGCCTGCAGTTAATTCAACACTGACTTACAAAAACAACATCAATGGAATTATAGTTTCAACTACATTGTAACTCCTTTTTTACACCGTCATGGAAAGAAAGTAAATCCAAGTTGCAAAATGTAGGCAGTTTCAAAAGGCCAATTTTGACATGAGAAAAATGAAGAAAAGATACCTATCTTCAGAAAAAGATACACTAGGTATGCTAACAAGTAATTTATTTCTAAGCAGGTGCTTGGTCTTTGGTCAAAAAGACAGCACCTGCTTAGAGGTCACTTTTCTTCTCAGACTTCCTAGAGTGAACATTTAACCATGGTGAGAAAGTCACTGCTGCAAATTAACTCTGACACTCACACAGTATTTTTCCCTGTGGGATGCTCTTTCTTTTTGAGTGGGGTTTTTTAAATGAATGAATCACCATCTCCAATAATAGTCAACTCCCCATATTACCAGATGAGCTTTTTGAAGTTTGATGAGAAATATGTTTTCATTCCTGCATGAGTTTCTTCCAGAGTAAAACAAGACTTGTGGGAAAAGCTGGGCTTTCCCAACACTTCACCTCCTGAAAATGTCAGTGGTAATTTGTTTTGAAATGGTTATTGGAACATATTCAAAGCACATTGTCAAAATATTTTGTCTAAAAACCCCCAACCATAACTACTTTTGATAAAAGACTGTTTCAAAGCATGACTCGACAAACACACAAACCTCAAACTTCAGAAAACAACAAAAAATTAACATTCCAAATTTTCCCCCAATAAAGATTTTGTTTTAAATAATACTTGCCACCTCTAAGCTCAATAGTCTACTCAATTAGAAAAACAAAGGGTTATCTCTGGAAAGGGATTCACCTCAGCTGTTTCTCTGGATTCACTTGTTTCTTGGTACCATCTGGTTTTGAGGGCAGCTTTGCTCACATCTGCTTCTTTTGGATTTGCAGATCTCCCAGCAAGCTCTTCCATCCTGCTCTGTCTCTGTGTCTGCTCCTTCCAGGCACATATGTGTCAGGTTCCTCATATTCTCATTCCTCTTTTGGCAAGCCAAAAAGAAATCATCCAGAGTAATTTAATCCACTGCTAGGTGCCTTTGCACAAGAGTTTGTCAAGTTCCTATGTCAAATCACTCTGGAAGCACAGCGTGCTTGTCTTTCACCTTTTTTACATTTTCCCCTTGACATGCACCTAGAAGAATTCAGGGGTAATGTAGCTGAGTATTTCTCACAAGTTAAGAAAATAGAACTTAGTATTCAGTCCCATCCTCCTGCTGGCTGCACAGCCACATGCAGGTAAATATTGCTGCATCCTTTGAGACAGAGACATGGGTGCCTATGCAGTGTTACGTAACAGAGAGGGTTAATGTATGCTGGAAAGCTGTGAGGAAAGTAGTATGTCAGGATAGGACAATGGGTTATTTTGTTAAGAAAATCTAAAGGTATGCTTAATCTCTTCCAAGGTAACACACAGGTCATTATTACATCATTGATGATTTACATTTTCTGCTCTGTATCATTTTCTGTTCCTGGCTTAGAAAAGCAAGTTAAAGCTAGATAAATGCTGGAATTGCTCAAATAGTGCATTTTGCTTCTAATAGCTTAATAACCACTTTCTTCTCTCTGATTTGTCATTATTATGTGTCTGTTAACAAGAAACTGTTCAGCAGAATCACAGAAGAGCTGCCTCAAGTTTTACTACCAGATTTGTCAGAAGGAATAGGGTAGGACAGTGAGGAATAATTTTCAGAAGTGAGGAATGAATAGAGTCTTTGAAATCTAATTTATAGCTGTCATCATCCTAGTTAGCAATGGGTCTATTTGATGTCTCAGTTCAGAGAGTGAGAATAGTGCTGTTTTCTGTCTGTCACAGTGATTAATGTCTTTTTTGTTAATAACCCAGTAGCATGTACGGAGTCATGTACTAAATCTACAGAGCATGTTGTCCCAGAGCAATTATGACATATACCCAGTTACATCAGTGGTGATGTCCTCTGTTTGGCTTGCTGAAAAAGCAGTCTGATGACAGAGTGTCTGCTGAACCAGAATTTTCAAGCGACTAGATAGAAGCCATAGCCCTATGAATACACTGAATTTAATAACAGTTTTTTACCTTCTAGTTCCTACTCATTTTTGATTCTATTCCTCGTCACAGAAACCAGCTTCTCTGCATGTTCCACAGGGCAGCAGAAATGGAGGGACAATAAAATCACAGCTAATTCCAATTTATATTCATCATGTAATATCCCTTAACTTTTCCTAAAACTGGTAAGAGAAATGGGGTATATCCCACAGAATTCAACATGTGGTTTTGCTCATATTACATGAACAATGGTTATGAAAGGCATATATTAAAGCAAATCACTAAATTCATATTAATTATAGTGGGATTTTGACCAGCCCTAAGCGGAAGCCTGTGGCTTTGAGGAATTGATATCTACATTTTTATTTCAATTTTAAACAATTCCAAGACTCCCTGTGTTTATTTCTTATATTGCTACAACCATTCTCAGATGTATTTTCTCATATTGTGCAGACTAGAAGGTGGCTAGAAGTTTCAGAAGTTGATGAAAGAGAACATTATCCACTTTCTTCCTAGAGCAGTTACTTCTTCAGCTGATCTTGTCTTGAAGAAGCATTCAGATTTGCATTTTTTTCTGTGAAGGAGAGCAATCATAATTAATATGGCAGCTGGCACTAAAATACTGTGCGATATTAATTTTTTCTTATTAATCGAATAATTAGTAGAGAGTTAAATATATAATTGAAAACTTGCAAGATGCAATAGATAATTCTCTGGCAGACAATACAATTCACACCAACAGCTTTCACCTTGTATGGTCTAGGTTTGATTTTGAGAAATGTAGCACTCTGAAACAACTGGAAAGTGATGCCAAATATTAGTCCTAGTAAGAAGAATTGAAGATTTATCATTTAGAAGGCATCACCAACACATCCTTCTCTTTTGGCTTGACTTACAAATTACAGTAGTTTAGGGCTTTTGTGAGACTATGACACCCTCACACTGAATATAATTTCATGCTGTGTTAATGAAAGTCACTGTTGATGTATTTGTGTGGTTAGAGTTAGGGAATTAATAGTATTTAAGATTTGCTTTCCAAACAAATGGCTGGAACACTAAGCTCTTTAAACATTTCTATGTATAGTTGGGATACATAGCCTCTGTTTTGAGAAGTTAAGGAGGAATTGGGTAGTCAAGATCCCACGATTTCTGTAGGAAAGTCAAATACAGATTTTGATTCAGCTGAGTCCTTAGAGCATTAACCCCTGCAGAGCACTGTTTCTCATTGATTTAAGGGGTATATGTGAACCGTATGTTTTTCCTCACTCAAGGATAGTTGTTGAACTTTCTGTGCATGGCTGAAGATGATGTACATAAAAGGGTACAGGTTTGCACTGATAGCAAACATCTGTACTGGTTTTGTTTCCATATAAAGGGTGCATGCACAGGTTTCTGTGTTACTGCTCTGTGTTAATACACTGTGTGCCAGTAACTCTTCCTCAAAAAACATGCAGTTTGACTTTTGCACAATATTTCTTAGGCTTTGGCATGCATGGTTTCACAAAACTGTGCCTCGGTGACAGGAATGAGATTTTGATCTGCTTCTGGCAATGGTCCTACTGGAGCCTGGAGATCATAGTACTGCTGGAGCAGCACTCTTCTAGGAGAAGAATTATGTTTGTTGTGTTTTGTTACTTTTTCCCCTCAGTGAACCATAGGCCTGCTAATTGTAAGGTATGTATCGCTGGTTAAAGGAGAAGATAAGTCCTGCTTGTTGTCCTTTTTATTTCCTTGTTTGGAAGTGGGAGTGCTGTGTAGAGCTGTGGATGATTTTGCTCCAGGGCATAGTACATACTCAGAAAGGTTCATTAGAGCTGAAATAAGTTCCTCAAGTTGATTAATATGAGCTTGAAGATCCTGTTCTATCTGCTGCTGAGTTTCCAGATTGGATACACAGGGATTTTTTTAAGACCAGCAGCATTTGACCTATCTTTGCAGATTATTTTGAAAAATCCCACACCTTAAACTCTAACACTGCAAGCTACTTGCTTCTTATTTTTACTTTGATTTTTGGTGTGTTCAGTCTTTACAACTTAGTCTCACTGTCTCTTTTCACAAATCTGTGGCAAAATGTGATTTTTTTGGTACAGCCTATAATGAAACAAAAGAACTGATGTGGTTTACATTTGCCTATAATTACACCTGTTTAATTAAATAATTAATCGTGGTTGAAAATTCAGCAGAGACACCCAGAAATTCCTGTTCTCTCTTAAATAATTGAGAAAATTCATTAATTGCCATCTCACCCAATGGTGCTTCATCAACTAGTCTTTTTTGAATAGAATATGAATGTTGTAGGTTAGGAAACCTATTTCATATGTACTACAGCAAAATTAGTTTCAGAAGGAGGAAATACATAGTTCAGGAAGCCTTTCATGTTTGATGTCTAAGAAAGGAAGTAACCACCATGAATTGTGGGCAGTGTTGACTAACTCCAAAATAAAAAAAATTTCAAATGTAGAGGTTTAAGAGATAAACTGTTTTTCTGTGAATTTAGTAAATGGGTATATAAATTTAGCATGCTGAATTTTTATGCCAGAGTTGCCTGAAAAGTTTTGGCCTCTGACCAGTAAGGCAAAATGGAAAGAGAGAGAGAGTTGGTTGGTTTTCCCTGTGAGCCAGAGGATGATCTCTCAGTTTAAGGACAAAGCAGATTTAATTTCTGCTGCTGCTCTTTCCTTGCAACACAAACTAATTCCTGAACATTAACTTTCTTTCCTCACTCTGCTTGGTGCTGTATAACTATTTATGGAATGAACCCAACAGGCTGAGTCTTCTGCTTGACTGATGGTGGTCTTGAAATGGAAGATAGATTAGCAAGATGATGATATCATTGCTTTTGTGCTGGTGAGTGTAGCTAGCCTTCTGCTTTAATAGCTTGGTGGGGACCAGTTTAAAAATTATTTTTGCTGATCTCTGGGTGCCATTATGAACTTACTTAACTTCTATTCCCATTTCCAGACCATTTAGTTTTAAGTCTCTCATGTGGCATTTGTTAATCAGGATATATAGACTCAGAAGCAAATGAAAATTAGAATAATGAGAATGGAGTACAAAAAATATGTGATTTTTCTGTTCCTACATTTTCATTTTTATTACAGTAGGGAAATGCTTAATAATGCTTTCAGCTGGTGTAATATATCTTGAGGTGGTAGAATTAGTGCATATTTTGGAAAACCCCAATGACAATAGAAGGATACAGAGTTTTTTGACTAGGTAGCAAACTGGAATATCACCTGCATGCGAAGTGTAGCTAAAATAACCTAACTGATGAGATAATATGAGATAACATATGGGAGTAAATAAAAAGGTGTTGGATGGGTGAAGAAATGCCATAAGTTAAGTCCATATATAGTTCAAAAAACATTGCAGTTCTGACTCAGGCTCATGAAATTGTGGAAAGTGAGAGTTAAGGCTGCCTCTGTACTTAATATGCCTTGGTGCCTTTCCAGCAAATATTTTATTATGTGAGCTGTCCCAGTGATTTTGGAACGTGAGAAGCATTGTGGACATCTCTGAGGGTTCGACAGTGAATTTTTCCCATAGATCTACAAGCAAGGATAAAAGTCCATAGCATGGGGAGAAAGTTCTCCAGTTCCATTTTGGGTCTGTTGCAGACAACCTGTCTGTGCAGCCTGCCCCCCTCATATTAAGGCATGACTGAAATGTTTTGTTTACAAATTTGGACTGTGGTTAGAATTTGGACAGAAGATCTTAATTTAAATCTCCAGAAAGTGTTTTAGTCATAGAGAAAGTTACTTCCACCCTTTCAGCATAAGCAGTCCAGCAAACCTGCAATCAAGGCTTTCTTCTTCTTGACTTGGATCAAAAGCTTTCCACTTAAATTTTTGAAATGTAGGCTGGTACCCCATTACTGAGCTATTCTGATATGATACCATGAAAATCATTGTCTCCTTCTCCTATCAGGAAAAAGCAACAATTAAAGTTTTAAGAGCTGGCATAAAATAAAATAGCTGGACTGTGCTTCAGATGATGGTGCTAACAGAGGATGAGGTTTTCAGTCTCAGCTTTTAGATGCTCCTCCTTTCTTCAGTATCTGAGCCTCTTACACACCCTAATGAATTGGTTTTATAGCTGTCTATTTGAGAGATGGGAAAGTGGGAAAATGTGTTGCAGAGCTGGAAGCTGATTCCTCTTCCAGCACATACCTCACCCAGTGCAGTGCTCCCAGTGTGTCTCTTCCCATAGCTCCAGCTCTTCTGCATGCAGCCCATTGGGTTACTGATTCATACAGCCTTTCCTTTAGGTTGCCATTTTGTTCCTGCATGCTTGGGGTGTCCATTTTTCTTATTAACATCAACAGGAATAAAAATAACATCCCAATTTCTTAGTTGAATTGAGAGTAAGAGATACAAACCAGTCTCCCTGGCATCACTGGCTGTTCTTTAGGGATCAGAGTTGATATCTCTTCAGTTTAGCTGTTAACAGTAATCTGAAAACAAATTCTTTCATTTTCAGTTTTCTTTTTCTTCTTAGGTTGAAACAAAATATACTTACCACCAGTGTCTCCCAAGACCCAGGGAAAACTAGCAAGGTTATAAAATCTACAGTGTGTGTGGTTTGCTATTGCAGCTGCACATTAAAGGAAAAGTAATATACTCACTTGTCCTCCTTAGAAAAGCATCTATAAATTAGCACTCTTTGAAAAGTTACTGATGCCCAGCACAATTTCTATATATTACAGTCAAAATGTGGGCATTCCGATTTTATTACTTCAATCAATTTAAACAGTCTTGCCAAGATCTGAGTGGTCTTTACTCCAACCTTTTTCTTTATAACATTTTCTAAACTTGTCTCTGTCCTCTAAAGGTTGGATAAATGGGGTGCCTGAGAGGTGCAGAGTCCCCCCAGTGACTCGGTGCCTTTGCAAGGGTGGGTAAGGCCAGCTGTCCATATGGCGACCTGGCTGGAGGTCCTGCATCCTGAATGGCTCCACCATGGCTGCTCGGGCTGAAGACCATCATGCCTCCAGTTGGGATGAGCTTGTCTCCTTCTGGGTGTCTTTAGAGGGTTTGTGCCTTCACTGGAGAGCCTGCATCTCTGTTTCCATCCATCTCACTGGAATGAGTCATTCCCATGCTGGAATAATTGTTTATCCAAACCTCTTCAGCTCAGTTAAGGGTTTAAGGGCATACTTCATTCAGCATGTTGCAGCATGTTAATGGCTTCTTGCAGTACTAAGAACTAAGAATGAGGAAGAGAAACTTAAGGCAAGTGAGAAGGATTTGTGTTAACTCTGTTGCCAAGGAGTTTTTCTTAAATTCTCACCTTCCATAATATCTGAGTAAAAATAATATTGCATCTATTAAATCTTCAAGTTTCTTACTTTTTCTTCATCAACACTAGGATGAAGCAGTTTACAGTCACCAGAAATGCACATGAGCGAGGCAGAGATATTAGAGTTGTTCTTGTCCTTCTGTGCCCTGTCCCCTGTGTTTCTTAATCTGCATGTGCAAATTAAAATGAAATTAAACTCTTAATTTATCACCATGTTGTGGTGACAGCAGGCAGGATCAGAACACTTTAAAAACACGTAGCACCACATTAACATCAGAAACAGATTCTTCCCCAGAGAGGAGAGAAGATTTTAAAAAATGCAGAAAGATGCCACAGGGCTGTAATCCCTCTCGCTGCACAGAAAACAAGTGATCATTGTTGAAACACTTGGAGGGGGAGGTGGGTCCAATAATCTGCAGAACATATGTAGGATAAGGCTTTTCCACTGGAGATGAGAACTTGAAATAAACAACATTAGAGGAAAAAAAAACATGGCAAAAGAAAAAAGAGAGGAAAGATGTCATATGGTAATAAGTCATTGTGACTGCCCAGAGAAGTGAACTGCTCCAAGGATCCCTTTGGCTGCAGATCATCTTTGCTACAGACGGCTGCAGACTGTACCCACATCCCCATGCTCTCTTTGCTTGCCATGGTATGCTTTCGCAGGGCTTTGAGCAGCCTTCATGGAGTACTAGCAGGTATCCCAGGATCTGTGAGGGCCATTTGTGAAGACGGCCTGTGGTCCAGGTTTAGTAAAGCTCTTAAACACGTGCTTAAGGGATTTGCTGATTTGGATGCTGTGCTCTCCGCTGGCTCCCTCCACCTCTCCTGGCTCACTGACTGCTTGGCTCTGCAAGTGCTTTAGGATTCTCCTGTCATCGAAAGCCCCCTCTTCTCTGCAGCATTAGAAGTGGGGCAGGCATGCTAGCCTTGCCTCAGCAGGTATGTCTTTTCTCTCTTAATTCGTGGTGGGAGATGATCTTGCTGGCCCCATGCTCATCCCAGCAGGTAGGAGTATGCTGTGGCATGTGGGGCCACAGTGGATCATCCAGTCCTGCTGACAGTCAGTGGATCATCCTGTCCTGCTGACAGTCCCATAGAGCATGGTCCCCAGCCTTCTGCCTGCCATGTGCCTGCCAGTGGCACTGCTCTCTGGGAAGTGACCACCCATCCCATGGATTCCACTCCAGTGTGGTTGCTCCCTGCTCAGAACAACCTCATGCTGTAGAGAGTCCTCTACAGGGCTGTGCCTTCTCTTGGTGGCAGTGAGGAAGGGCATGGGAAAAGGCTTCACTTAAATGGTTGTGCTATAAAAACATTTCTGCCTTAAACTTACTGCACTGGAGGGGGTGGTCTTTCCCATGAGGGGGCCAGGAATGAGATTTCAAAGCCTTTACAAAATGACAGTTTTGAATGAAGGCCTTAGACATCACTTTTAAATGCTGAAATTCCCAATCTTTGAGAGTAACAAAGTGATTTAAAACCCAGTGTCTGAGGGCATTGGCAGGAGTAATTTTCAGGGCTCGTAAGTCACTGTTCTTTTAAATTAAGTTTTACTGCCGTAGGATCTTTTCAATATGTTACCCTTGTTTCTATATTAAACTTCACATTACAAAATCTTCTTAAATGTTTGTATTCCCACAGAGACTGGGTAAAATAGGTTTATTTTTTTACTCCTGCTTTGCTTCAGCTGAAAGAAGTTGGAGATCCCTATTTGTTAGGTTTTGTTTTTTGTCCAGTCCAGAGGTGCCCCTGCCTGCAACAGCAATGCTCCACAGGGAAATACAAACCTGCCAAGCTTTGCTTACCTCAGCCCAGCATGTGGTTCTGACAGATGCACAAGTCTGACATGCTTTGGAGATTGACCAGGAGAGATGTATGGCCTGGCAGAAGCAGGACACAGGTCCCTCCTGAACTGCTTGTGATTTTTGTGCCAGGCCAGGGTCCCCTCAGGCTCCTTTGCTGAGACAGGTGCTGGTTGGTGTTCTTCATACAGCCACTGCTCCTTCCTTCATGGGAACAGGGCAAGAGCAGAGCCTGTGGCCATGCCAAAGCCTCTTTGGAGACACCTGTACCAACAAGCCAAGGTGCAATTATATTTTCTCCACAGGGATTGGGATGCACACAGGCCTGTGCACCCATGGCTGAACTGTTGGTTCACTGCATCCAGACTTCCCTTGGGAGAACCTGATTTTGGGTATTTGGAGAACCCATGCCCACAAGCTAGCACTGTGGCCCAAGATGCCTTTAAAACTGGTGTTTCAGGCCCCCATAAAGAGGTTGATAAAGAAGTCTGAAGTAGTGGGATTGTTTTGTTTGGAGGTTTTCTAATAAGGTTGAGGAACTTTGTAAGGGGCAGAGTCGGGACTTCTGTTAAATCAAGCCTCAGATTTGGATTTTCTATCAAATAGTTCTGGGGCAGGGCAGACAATACAGGGTTAAATGCTGCAGCTGGGCACTGTTGCCTTGCACAGTGCTGCATTGGAAAAGAAGGGGGACAGAGAGAAAGCTATGCCTGATACTGTTCTGCAAACCAACATTTCTGTGAATTCACCTGCAAGAAGTAAACCACTTCAAGGGCTTCATTGAAGAAAGAAATATTTTTCCCTTAAGAAGCTTTAAAAGAAAGGGCCCTCTTGACAGAAAAGAAATCCTGGTGATTCAGCTGAGCAGAGTGCTGTGTACTCGGCAAAAAAAAGAAAGAAATGAAAGTGTTAGCAAAGCCTTGATTATTGGTGACAGAGGAGCATTAGCCAAGTTATAATGGATTGTCAAACTAGGCTCATGTTTGCTTAGCCTCCCAAGTTCTTTGCACTGAGTCAACATCTAACCATCTGGGATGGGAGGTGGGGGGAAGTAGGTTTTTGTTTAAAAAAAAGTGAAAATCAGTTGAATTTATGTTTCTATTCTAACGGAAGAAGTGTTTAAAAGGAAAACATACCTTTCAGAATGAAGCATTTGTTTTTGTTCTCTACAAGTGCTTATTTGAATTCATGTTTGTTAAAGGGCTTGTAGTTAGTAAATCATGGAGGTTTCCCTTGGTAACATAAAAATAGGTGTCATTGGAAAATTTGTAGCTAGAAAATAAAACTGTCTTTTACCCACTTGGACTTCACTTGACTTGGTGAGATATTTGTAAACCTGGTTTGACTTAAAAGTACATTTCTTTAAGAAAAAAAGTACCATTAAGACAGAAATTTTCCAGGAAGACACACAGAAGTTGCAGCAACAACACCATGAATCATGTGTCCACCCAAGGACACAGCCATTCCCAAGTGGTGGTGCTTACTGACGAGGGAAACACAAAACACTTGAGTATGAAAGCAAGAACAGCTCGGGAAACAAAGACAGATTTTTCTGTAGCCCATATAATTTTGCTTTCCAGTCTTGTCCTTCTGTACACCAATTCAGTCACTTCTTGCATTTAGGACCCCTTGGCTTTGATAGGCACAGCCAGGATGACCTCTTGTCATTGTATTTGTGTGTGAAAATACCTGTGCACAGCTTTATACCACACTGAAACCTGGGCAGGTCAAAAGCCCAGGGGAGCAAACAGACAGACAATAGCCAGCTTGAGATGGCTTTGGGTCAGGACCTTGAGCTGATGAAAGAATGAATGATACTTCTGAATGCAAGGTTTTGTCTTTGTCCTGCACTGCTCCCTAAGGGAGCTGGGAACAGTGCAGTTATTTTCATACTCTGACAGGGGTGAACATGTAAGAGGAGGCAGGCACAGCCACTGGGATGAAGATCTGACTTCAGCCCTCCAGTCTCAGCCGAGGCTTTTTGAGGGCCAGAGGTTACCATGGATGAATCTGCAGCACAGCTGGTAGAAATATTCCACTGAAGGTGCAGCTGCTGATATCTTCAGAGAATTGCCTATTGGTTTCATCCAGAAAACCACCAAGGTTAACTGGTGGGAGGGGTTAATCCCAAGGGATTTCCTTGAGAGTCACTATGCTACTGCATCTGTCTAATTTTGAACAGAAAATCCTGTTGGTGACAGAGTCCCAGCATTTTGTTTTGTTGTTGTATATGTGGGCAGATTTAGTAACTTGAAAAATTCAGTACATCATAATCAGTTTCTGGGTCACTAAAGAGACTTGGCAAACTCTTGGTGTACTTTGTAATGTGTTTTTTTCTGTTTTAAGTCAAACCAGAGTGAGAGCCTTGACTCTGAGTGTTCTGATTTATTTCATCTGCTCTTAGAAGATATCTTTTGTTTTGTGGCACATAGAAAAAAGAAGATCCTGGTGGAACATTGCACTAATAAAACAACAACAACAAAAAAGAAGAAACAATTATGAAACAGGAATATTTGAAGACATGGTATGTCAGTCATTTAATTGGCATTCAATTTTTAAAGTACTATATTCTTTTGAATTCTGATACACTAATAAAAAAAGGTTTATTCAGCAAGGGTTAACTTTCTCTTGTGCACAAGGATCTAATTCATTTAAATCCCAGTTGAGTTTTTAGCACACAAATGAAGTGTTATGTGGTTATGCTGGAGCACTTGGCACTGGGTGAATTTTTCCCATCGTAATGTTGACTTACCAGACACGTGCAAAGCCTGTCCTGTCCTCGCTGTGGCCGTGCCTGTGTAGCAGAAGGCAGAGCTGTGAGCAGCCCCACTGTGGATGCAGCAGTGCAGCTCTGTGTGCAATGAACCTCCTGCCACTGGGGAGCACAGTGCATTTCACTGGGTAAATGTCCTGACCCAAGGCACTCTGCATTTTCTGAACTCCAGTGAGGAGTTTACAGGTCTTTCAGACCTGGGAAGACTAGGAAAATACTTGTGAAATTGAAACAAAACTGAGCATCTTCACATGCTCTAGACAGGGTCTTTGGTGTGTGCAAATTGCTTTTGGTAGCCGCAGGGACTTTGTGCTGTGAAGTATTTTAGAGTGATGACACTCAAGATCAGGATTGCGGTCCTAGTGTAAGGATCACAGAGATTTAGGGGTGATACCAAGCCTAGGCCTGTTTTGTGACACACATTTCCAGTAACTGAAGATGAAAAGTTGGTGTTTGCGTGTGACATGTTGAGTCTGACCCCTGTATATGATATCATAATAGAAATGTAAACAATTCTGTGGACAAGGGTGTATGTGGGCTTCTTGTTGTGAAAATACACATTATTGTAAACTAATCCCATTGAGTGAGAAGGAAGGAGACACTAATACTCCATATACCAATGCTGGGCTGGTTTGAATTTACCAGGCTTTATTTGTACTCTTTTGGCAAGGTAAAAGTCTTTGTATGGTTGAAAATATAAATTGCACCTCAGAAAAGGCTTTTTTTACAATATCGAACTAGCATAAAAGATGCTTGGTGGAGAGAGGGCCAGACTTATTGTTTGCCTTTCCTTGGCCTTTTCTCATCAACACAAACCAGCTTGTTCTGAAACTTTTTTAGTATATGGACTGGAGTTATAACTTGGTTTGGACTGTTCTTTTTTTGGAAGGAAGTGTTAATGTTCTCAAAAGAGAGTGACTTTCTCAGGGTGTTGAAGCAACATAGCACTTTTCTTCTATGATGTTCTTTATAAATGTGCAACCAGGTATTTACAGTATCTGTTCTTAGCAAATATATCTTGATTGGGAAATTTTTGCCTATGTGGTTGTCCTACAGGCATAGGAAGTCTTTAAAGATGTTGTGTTAAAAAAAAACCATTGTAGTTTGTGAAATCAATAAAAATCTTTCTTCTGGTTAAATTTTCAGTTCTGAAAGTTAAATAATTAAGACAAAGTGGTGTTAGGTTATAGGTTGGACTCAACAATGTCATAGGTCTTTTCCAGCCTAGTTGATTCTGTGAAGATTAAAAGATAGTTTTTCGTGAGAGTTTTAGGGTGGGTCCCATGTTCATTGCATATTCATTTGAATACTCAATAAACTGAATTTAGCCTGAAAACCTATCCAGAAGTGTGATGGGGTTTTAATTCTCAGTGGTAACATTGCATGCAGGAATAATGTGTAAAGTAAATGAGGGGAGTAAGTAAAAAGTAAATGGAGTGAAAATTACATCTGTTTTTGACCAGACAGTTCTGTGTTTACAGCTAGTCGCTCACACTTGCATTTTCATATGTTTTATTTTCAGTGTTAACTTGAAAGAATATGAATCATGCTGAGGGCAAAGATTGAGGTAATTTTCCTGAATATTTCACTGTAGGATGCACAGACCACTTACCCTCAGCAATATGAAAATCTTCTCATTGTCTTTAGGCTGTTGTATTGTGAAAGGCTGCAGTATAACATGTGCATCCTGCATCCTGATTTCTCCATGGAGTAATCCAAAAAGTCCTTGAAAATTTGGAATGCTTCCTTTTAATTGTCACAGTACTTTGGAGTCACTGTGTGCTTAATAAATCTCTGTCCCTCCCCCCTTACTGATAAATTATCAGTGTTTGACATAGAAGTACACCTTAGCTGGTTTTGGTTTCAGTATTAGGCTATGGAAAAATAGGAGTGATGCTTTGGATCTGGAGCAAAAAAAAAAAAAAAAGGTAATAGAAAATGCTTAGACTTTGGTCGTTACCAATGTTATATGGCAATATTGACCTGTTTCAAGATTTTGCTGTACGGTGGAAATGAAGGCTCTGCTAAGTGGGAAAATGTTCCTGAATTATGGAAGGTCAAAACCTGTTAGAAAAATTAATGACAGCAAGCAGCCCAACATTAAATCACATAGTTGATGGTGAGGAGAGTGCATTTAGTTTTCCTTCTCTAAAAGCTAACTGCAAACCAATGTGCTATTTTAGCCACTAAAAGCTTCTCTGAGCATGGCTTGTCATAGAATTATTCTAATTTTCATTTCAAACTGCATTCTCTTCTGAAACAGACTTATATGTAGATGAACCTTTTTGGCTAGTGGTGCTTACACCCAGATCCATCAGTAACTTCAGTGCTCAGCATCTCTACACCTGACTTGTAAGCTTCTAGCACAGGAAGCAGAAAAAAACCCCCCAGCTTAGAGACTGAAGTTCCATATTCAGTGAATAAACAGAAATCAGTGTATGAGAATGGGATAGGTTATTGCAAAATGTTGTCCATAAATGTCAGCAATGAGAATTGCTAAGAACTACAAAGAAATAACATAAATACAAACCATGTAGTAGATGGAAAACAGAAATGCTCTATAGACATATCCAGAAGGCTTAGATTTTGGAACAAACTTTGTTGGGAAGTAGCTGAATTGCTGACACTGAGGTCTTTCAAGGAGAGATTAGACAGAATCTAGAAGGGACAGTCTGGGTACACTGAAGCTTGATTCAAAAAAAGGGCAGCACACATTTCATGGGATGAAATCACAGAAATATCATGCTGGAAAAGATTTCAAAATATTAACTTTGGTCCTTCTATGAACATACTGACAACATGGCTGCAGTAATAATTTGCTCCAGCTATTTTGTGAACATGCTGATATTGGAAATCCATGAGCAATTCAAAATAATTGTGATGGTTTTGAAACCAAATGTTGATGATTTTTTTTCTGAGCTAAAAGACATGAATTAGTGGTAAACCCCTTGTTGTACTGTGCCTAGTGACTTTTGGTGTCTCTAAACTGAGGAGAACACTGTCTTAATGAAGTATTCTGTAAACAATAAATATTAACATACATTAAAAAAATTACTGAACTTATGTGCCTACAAATGATATAATTGCAGGCTAGACTGTCCTCAGCTAGTTGTTATGAACAGAATGTCCTGTTGCATCCCTTTTAAAAGTCATGCATTTATTTTTCAGCTGTATCCTTCAGATGAGTTCCACATGTACTCCAGATTTAACAAATTTATCATTGGTGTCTTATTATCACTTGAAATTGCTTCACAGTTAGGTCAGATCCAGAATTCTCATTTGTTTTTCATAGCATGGATCACATTTTAAGACCAAGTGTCTTGTGTATCTCTCCTCTTGCCATTCTGTAGTTGTGAAACACCCTTGTGGTATGGATGGTTATTACATCCATGGAAAAGTGAAGATAGGAAAGTATTTCATGCAACTTTAACTTCATAGCAGGTCAACAGCTGGGAATGGGGAGAGCCAGCACTGTGTGACTCGCCAGTTCTCCACTGCAGGCCATTTCTGAGAACATCTGACAATGTCGTTTTGTCGTTTCAAATAGTATTTGACTTCTAACTTGTCTGAGTACATTATTGGTTGTTTCTAAGGATTCTTCCTTCCTTGAGTGCTCTATCCCTTTCCATCTCTCTTGTGCTGTCTGCTGACAAGGCCAAAGCTAGAAAGCAGTGTGAAAGGCAGCACCTACCAAGTCACAGGTTACTGACACTGTGTCAGTTCAGGGGCAAGAGGAGAGAGGTCACAGGCCAGTTCAGTCTTTCATTCCAGAAAACTGGAAGAAGGTCTGCTCAAGTACTCCTCACTATCCCTGCTTTTTGAAAAAAGATTTATTTCCAACCAAACACCTACCTCTAAGGAAACTGGTTGTTTGTTTCTGGAAATTACCCGTACAGAGCTGGGGCTGTAGCTCTGCCTGTTATGGGGTTTTGCCTGCAGCCCAAGAGAGTTGTTGGTGAGGGAAGATGGGGTACATCACAGGAGAAGTCTTCAGGGCATCCTTCCAGTGAGAGACTTCAGGCTGGCTACAGCCATGTTGTGCAGCCCCAGGGAATTTTCAGGGATGTGTAGGCACCACCATCTCCCTTTCCATACAGTTTGTTCTAGTGGGTTTTCCGCTCTTATGAAGATGACTAATGTGGGAGACTCTTTCCATGCCCACTTTGAGCCATTTTCTGGCTCTGTTCAATAAAACATTCTAGCTAGGATGAATACATTTTAAAAAGCCAATTTAACCCATGGGGTTTGTATGTTCATTTGATGTTTCTCTCCCTTTTTCCTCATGAAGAGGTGCTGCCTGCTCATTGTTTGTAATTATGAAGACTCTTTGAGGATGGCTTAAGGGATTAAACTGACCAAGTTTATTGTGTTTGGTCATTAGGATTGTACAGAACACAATATAAATGTGAACATTACCAATCCAAAATGAGTGTTCTGTTGAATTGATTACAACAACAGGAATTGAGTAAGCTCTGCCAGATATATTACTGCATTTTTATTTGTACACACTTATTTACAGTACAGATAGATTGCAGGACTGGGTGACTGGTCTGGCCCCAGAGGGCATTGCTCATGTGCCTGCCTTGGTATTCCTGCATGGCTTGTACCAGGACATCCCTCGGCAAAGATGTGCTGCCAGCTCTATTTCAGCATATAGCACCTGGGAGCATCACCATGCCCCTGTCAGGTGAGGCATCTCTCATAGGAATACATTTCACAAGCATGCAGTTCCACTGAAATATAAAACATTATGGACTGGCTAAAAATACACTATTTTGACTAATATGATACAGCGCTTGTGTTGGCGTGTCTTGATCCCTCAGTCTTTCATAAAATCCCTATAGGAGCTAAAAGTAAAGGTTCTCTTGGAAGTGTGATGGGTGGGGAAAAAAGCATTGTACATTTCAGCTGTTCTTTAGTGTGGATATTATGAGAGGAGATGCTATTGTCAGGTAGAAGGTTCTTAGAAGGCCAAACCCACTGTGAAAATCTGTTTCAGTACTAACATGGAAACATGAATTTAGTTGCTCAGTGGTTACTCACCAGTTCTGAAAAAAACAAAGAAATTGTTTCCAGGTTCAAATTAGACAAAACTATGTGAGCTCTGTGACACACTGGACCTCAATTTTATGGCAAGGACTTCCAGTTTCTTTGGCAGTTCAAAGCAGAGCTCTACAGTGCACTGAAAGTCTTGTGGCAGCTTCATAAATGTTCCCAAACTCTGCAATATATCGAGTAGTGAGTGATTTGATTGCACATATTAAGTAGATTGAAATTGCTCCTTGTATATAGATTAAATGAGGTTTGATCTGGGGTTTTGGCATGGTGAAGATGGAAGGAGCTTGAGACAGAGAAAGAAAGATCCTCTGTATACATTGAAGCCAGAAGACTTGGAAGAGAGGTTTTGGGGATTTAATGAATACAAAGTCACACTATTTTTTCTGTATTTGCTGTGAGGACTAGTTTTGTCTGCTGGATGATGGGTGGGCAGGAAGTGTAGGGTGTATTCTGGGCGAGCTGGAATATGAGTGAGTGCTCTGCAGAAATAAGGGGTTGGGCCCAGGCATGCCAGATCCAGTGAGGGCTGTTCTACTTGGATCTCTTCTGGGATGTTGCAGCACATAAGGTAAGGTAGCCATTGAAGCAGTTTCTGGGCAGTGTTTGCTAACATAGATACTCAAAATGACAAGTATGTTGAAGGCTGAAATCTGTGTTGAAATTGTTTTCTTCTCTCTTTTGGACCAAGTGGGTTTTTTAGATGATGACTGGAGTATTAGCCAGTGCAATTCCAGAGCAAAGAACTTTCAAATTTGATTATTTCTAAATATTGGGACCTTTCTGTCCTGTAACTCAGTGCTATCATTAGCTTATCTGAACCTTTTGTTGAGATCTGTAACTGGAGACAAGACCATTTTGTAACTTAATATATTTCACCTGATTAGAAGCAGGGTCCAAAAAAATCTCCTCCACAGTCAAATAAGGAGGGGATGAAGATAAAGCTAGTCCAAGTATTAACTCAGACTAAAGAATACTTTGCTTTTGTTTGATAATGAAACTATATTTTGTAAGGCAGACTATGGGAACAAAGGTAGTCAGGAGTAACTGTGAAGTGCAAATAAGTATGTCTGAAATTGAAGAGTAGCTGGATAATGTCCATCTCATAATAGTCCAAGATATGGCAGAGGAAATTGCAAGTCTGGTAGAAAGGATTTTTCATAACCTGTGAACTCCAGCACTTTATGGTTGAGGGATAATGCCTATAGCACCCTCTGTTACAGAAAGGGAAAAATAATCTGGGCAGCTCATTAGTGTCACCTCAGTTGAGTGTAGAGATTTGAAACAATAGAGAACAAACAAAGGCAAGTGGAGAATGTAAAAATGAAAAGCAACAGGAGTTTTTCAAAGGTGAATTGTACCAGGTTGGATGATATTTCTCTTTTACAAGGTAATGCCTCTGCAAAGAAAGTGAAGTGTAGAGATTCAATATAGCTGGGCTTCAGTGCCACTGAACTGTGCAAGAGTCTGAAGGAACCTGAGGGAGATGGGAATTTGCAGGCAGACTCTCAAGTGGTAGGGAGCAGTTTCAAGAAGAGGCCACAGAGCTGAAAGGGCAAGGGTTGAGCTGGAGCTGGAGCCATGGTGTTCCTCCTGTAGCATCTGGAAAGTGTTCCTGTTTAATTGTGCCATTGATAACTTTGTCACCAGAGGTCACTTTGTCACCAGCATGCTAAAGTACAGGCTGAGGATACCAGCTGGGCAGTGTTGTTGCCTGCTGAAAGAAGGCTTGAAACAATATCCTGACAAAACCAGATGGACCTTCTGGATGGCGTGTGAGCAGCTGGACAAAGTGCAGCAAGGAAAATGGCAAGGTGAAGGATGTTAACACCCCAGTACATGTTCCTTTGATGAGACATCCTAACGTAACCTCTATGCTGAGTAACAGTTCCTTGCTTTATTAAACAGTCTTTAATTAGGTGATCCCAAGCTACTCTTTCTCATAGCGTGTCAACCGAGTTTCATGTAAAGTTGGCTGGAGTTACTCCAACAGTTAGAGGTGGATCAGGCAATTTGTTCTGGAGGACGCTTGCTTTTTCTTCTGCAGAAGTTAATGGTGCTTCCTAAAAAACCTGATTTTTTAAAAATTAAAATTTTTAATGTTTGGAGGGTAGCTTAATAAACACTGGTAAAAATATTTCAATATTAAAAACCACAATAATCTTATATATATGCATACATACTGGATTTATATTGTCTAGCTAGTACTTTTAAAAGTTAAATAGAATGATGATAAAGCATTTACTATTATCATGTCTCTATTCTCAGCTCCAGCACAGGAAGTTTTTAGAGGTAGACTGTTGAGACCTACCTTGCAGTGACTATGACAAGTTAGTGTTGGGCTGGGGAATCACTCCAGAGAAAGTTTTTGAGCTTGGATCACTCTAATTAACTTACAATTCCAAATTAATGTGTCAGCCTAGGTGGCATATTTTTCAGAGAGCCCAATCAGCCAGTTTATACTGGCTTTGGGAGTAGACACACAAATTAAAAAAAAAAAAAAAAAAAAAGAAAAAGAAAAAGAAAAAAAAAGGAAGCAGGTTTAGGTGTTGAACATCAGGCATCTGATACTGCTTTTAATCTGTCTTGCTTTAGTTTCTTCTTAATGTGAGATCCCAAGTTGCAAACCAAGATTATCTTGACTTTTTCCTTTGCCTTTTTCAAGGCAAAATTCTTGCTGGCTTCCATTCAGCAGAGCTTTGGACAGAGCAAGGGCTGAGAATAGAATGATTAAGCCTTGGTCATAACCTCTCTTGTTTCTATGTGACTTCCAGAACTGCATTCTAAGTTGCTGAGATGCATCTCCAGCACCAGGAATTAATCATCTGCTGACAGAGGGAGAGTGAAAAGCCATAGGAGTTTTATAGGAGCTTTTCCCTCTTGAAATTCCATTGCTGTTTGACTCTTTCTGAGAGATGATGTTGAAACTAAGGATAAATTCAGTTTCAGCATTTCCATACTCTTTGCAGTCACTGCCAGGAAAGTGCTCAAGTCTTATGCAATAATGGTCTGGACTCCTTTCAACGTTTGCTGTGGTCGTCACGGCACTGTAATGATCTCAGCTCCATACATCCCAAGTGCTGGATGCAATCTGCTTTGGGGAGGCTTCTCTGCACACGGCTGAAACTTCAGAAGCAGTCACAGAATCATAGAAACCCCTCAGCTGGAAGGGACCCACATGGATCATCAAGTCCAGCTCCTGGCCCTGCACAGAACCATCCCCAGGAGTCACACCATGTGCCTGAGAGTGTTGTCCAAACACTTTGTGAACTCTGTCAAGCTTGGAGCTGTGACCACTCCCCTCTGGAGCCTGTTCCAGTGCACAGCCACCCTGTGGCTGTGCAACCTTTTCCTAATACCCAACCTCCCCTGACACAGCTTCCTGCTGTGCCTTCAGGTCCATCTGTATGTTGTATTTGCAGAAACCCTCCTGTGTGGCAGTGGTCCAGAAGGATGGAGTGGCTCTACGTGCAGAACAGGCACAGCACAGGCACAGCAGTGTTCCCAGCCCTGAGCTGCCCTGCCTGGCATGGGTGGCAGCCTTGCCCAGCAAACAGGCAAGCAGTGCTGCAGGCTCTGGACCCTGATGGAGCAGCCCACAAAAGCTTGCTCACGTTCCTTCACGTAGCACAGCCTTCCTTCCCACCCAGTGTCCTGGTGCTCCTATGGTCCTTTTGCACACATGGGCTTTTTGTTCCCCCACAGCTCCTGGGAGATGCAGATGGCAAGAAGCAGGCTCTTCTTTCATGTGTCCTCCTCTATTGTTTAGAGCACCATCTAAGCATGTGACTGTTTTTATTTTAATGTAGACAGATACATGGTGTGATTCAGAATTCACCTTTGGATCTCCAGTTTTTAGGGAAGGCTGCCTTGTGTAATAATTTTCAAGAAGTTGCAGTGGTTTCCCTGTTCCCCTCAGACAGCTGTGTTACTGCCTGCTCCTTCCAGAAGGAGATGGTGTTGGCTAATGGCTGGAACATTGTACCCTTGTCACCTTGTTTATAGCACCTCCCTCTTACTATCCATATGACCTACAGCAGGGGGGCTAAGCTATTTCTTTATAATTTTTACTGTCTGTGAAAGAAGGTTAAAAAACCACCAACTCTGTGGGATGTTGTAAAGCTTTAATGGCTCAAAAGTACTTTGAAATGATCAGGTAAATGATTGCAAATAAATGCTCAGACAGTTATTAGAATTCTCTAATTTTCCTCTGACGCATGATGTCTGGCTGCTTTGAAGTGTCCCTTCTGTGTTTGTTTGGGGCTTTTTAGTAGCTAAATTGCCTTAGCATGGAGGAACAGGAATAGTTCGTGCAAACACAAAAAACCCTGAAAATGGAAAGAAACAGTACTTGTATGAGACAGGAAAATAATGACTCAGTAATTAGTTTTTGGAAGAGAACATTTGATAGGGAAAGTGGATAAATTTAAAGGTCAGTCTTGGTTACAAAATAATATTCAAATTACTTAATATAATACCAAATTTTCTGTTATTTCATCCCTACAGGGCAAAATGCTTGCAGTTATTCAGGCAGCAGATTCTTCCCTTAAGAAATTTAAGCCATCCAAAGCATATTTGCCTCTCCCTCATTGAAGGCATATTTCCACAAACTCTCACCTCTCTCTCCAACCTCAGGGTTACTACATGGAGAGTATAATGAGAAGGAAACTTGATATATTCTTTGTCTTCAAACTTGGAGAATTGTGATACCCCAAGGAATCAGTACTTTGTGATTTATGACTCCTCTATTTTGTTATGAAGAAATGTTAGACATCTTTAATACGTTAAATATCATGTTATCCAAGTTTGGCTGCTGATTGCAACATGCTCGCCCTTTATTCCCAAGAAGAATTTGCCGAATACCTTCCTGTAACTTTCCACACTGCTATCAGCTTTGCAGTGCTGTGCCTTATTTGTATAATTGGAAGCTTTTCCAGTTGTCTGGGTAATTGTACCATCTGAGAGATATTACCCTGCCTTGTAGCATGCAGATTCTTCTGAATAATTTCCTATGTTAATAAAGCCTTTTATTTTTGTATTAAAAAAAATCTCCAAACCTGATTTAAACTAAATGTTCTTCTCTTCTCAGAGGGGTCCCACACAGCCCTTGACTGCACTTCCATTAACACCAAGAAAAATTCCTTTTCTGCTTGAAAGGGAGTAAGTGATAAAGTGCTAAAGTGCTGTTGGGGTGTTGGTGATAGTATCAAGCTGCACAGCATTTTTAACAGATAATACTGAAACATGAGGCAAACCCACCAAAAAAAAAAAAAGAAAAAAAAGAGAGAGAAAAGACTCAAAATAATTTAAACTGAAATGTTGTGTAAGCCAATGACAGGACACTAAGCCAGGAATCAAACAGGTCTGTGCCCTGTTATCCCTTTTGCCTGGAAATCATGTTCCAAGTCAACAGTTTAGCCAGGATGCAAAATGACTTTTTTCTTAGGAGACAGTGAGTGAAGCTGTGAGTAACTGGTTGACTATGGGAATGCTGCTTGATTGTCTCAAGGTGCAAAGTTTTTTAAGTGTTATCGTTACATTATGTCTAATTTAAAATTCAAAGCTGACTGGCAAAAAGAACATTTGCTCCTCAGTCATGTCACTTCCTTGAAATTTCTTTTCAATTTGTATTTGGTTATTAGAGCAGAAATTAATATTTTTAGAAGTTTGGGGTGAAAAAAACCAAAATAATGACCAGGATAGTACTATATTACTGGGTCATAACTTTGCTCTTCCAGGAGGGTTCGTGGCAAGAAACGGACACAGACATACTACTCAGGAAGATGGCAGTGGGAAGCCTTTCTCCTTTCCTTCATTTCATAGAAACAAACTTCTGGATGCATGGTAGGTGTCACTTTCTGCAAGAAGGAAAGAAGTCACCTGAACAGAGAGCTGAGCTGAAGCCTGGCCTGAGAGCATATGGGTTTTGTGCAGTCTCTCAGCCTGAGCCCTGGAGGAAGATGTATAAGCTTGAGCCTTCACAGCTGATTTCTTCAGATTCTTCCACAAATGCAAATTCTACTTGTCAAAAATTGGAGCTCTAAAAAGTCTGCTTCATTTTGCTTAGTCTGAATAAGTGATCTCTTGCTTTGTAAGAGCATGGTGACTTGTCATCCCAGTATGGTAAGACAATGCTGTTACTTTTCTCTATAGGATGTAAAAAACTGCAGTGACCTAAAAGCCTAGAAGGTGACAAGTCCTGACAAGAAAAGGAAAAGATGAAAACAGCAGAGAATTGCAAATCTACTTTTGTTTATTTGAGAAAACCTGTTTAGGAGCCAGAAGGTGCTGCAGTAGTACTGCAGGTTTCAATTTCAAGAACAGAAGTTTTACAAATTTACAGAAACTTTCAACATGTGCTTTTGTCCCATTGGAACAGCTGCTGGTATATGTGTTGAACAGGGATTGGATTATACATGTTCTCTAAATTAAGTACATGCTTAACTGCCTGGTTAGATCAGGGTCTTAGTGGCCTGGATATGATGAGAAGTACCTCAGATCCAAGAGTGTGCAAACAAGCTGGAGAATTATATGAAGAAATCTGAATTTAGGATGCAACAGATTAAAATTCCTCTGAAAAAAAAGATATGCAGAAAGCAAGTAAAAAACCAATGTGACTTCACAAGGGACCACTCAAAAAACCTGAGGTTAGCAAATGAACTCTGGAAATGGAAAACAGCGAGAGGTGGCAGCTACACAAGAACATAATCTAAGTTACTGCTAGCAGGAAAAAATGAGAGTTAAAAGCCATGATGAGTTAAAACTGGGCAAGGCAAAGCAATTCAGGGATGAGGAGGGGCATTTATAAGCATTTTAATGGTACCATGTGCAAATATGAAATGGTCTGATAATCACTGAGAGGAAAGTAACCCAAAACCTTCCACACTGCAGACACTTAATTTCCTTTTCAAGCTATGTTAGAAGCCAGATAGGAGTTTCAAGTAAAGTATCTGCGGATCAAAACAGAAGAAAGATGTCTCAAAACTTTAAACATCAGCAGATGGAAGTGTGTGTATGGGTAAAAAAAAGATGAAGAATACTTGTACTTTCTTGAAGCTTGGGACCCCTGAAAATTTAATCCAAAAAATGTCACTCCTGCCAAGGCTGGTACAGCCTTCCAAGAGTACTCTTCTGTCTAGCATGGCTATGGCTCCAAAATGAGTCACAAGTCGCTGTGGGGAAATTGTTTTTTGACCATTTGGAATATGTGTCAGTGAACCACTTGTGATAGCAGTTATGGCTTTCACAACTCTGAACTCACAAAGCCCTCTGAAGCATCCCTCGGATCCCACACTGAATTTCCATCCAGTTATCTAGTTGTTTGCCATCTTTTATGTGGCTGTCAGTATGACAGCATTTTTCAGATGAATAAAAAAATTACATGGAGACCAGTTGGAAGAGCAAAACTCGGTATGTAGAACCCTGTGGCCACCAAAGTAACAGTGAAACGGTCTCTGCATAGTTCAGATGCTCATGGCTTCAATGGAAATGTGTGTCCTGGTCTTTCTGCTCCTTCCTCTGTTCTTCCAGAAGTCTTTCAGGCATGGCAACACACAGACAGCCACACACTCACCCAGCACCAGTGAATGAGGGAGCTGGAAGCTCTGGGACAAGGAGGTGGCCCAGGAGAACAAAGACTAAATAGAAGGTGGGTGAGGTTGGAAGTGCCATGGCAGGAAGGACACAAGGAAGGGTAGGGAGAAGATGTGGGTAGGGTGGGTTGGGTCTCCAGTTCAGGTTGGGTTGGGAGCCATGCTGGTGTTCCTCAGGACTCTTAGATCTAAACCCAGCACTGCTGGCTTGGGGAGGCCTGAGGGGACCTGGCCAAGGAGGTAGAAGAGACAGACCTGGATGAAAACAAGCTGAAGTACAGCATGTTGAGCCAGGGCTGTGAGAGAGACCCACAACTGCCTTAAGGATCCGCAAAACAGTGAGATTTCTGAGTTCACAATTTCTCTGCTGCCAGCAGATGCCTGGGGAGGTCACTGGCAATTACCATGTCCACACCCCAGGAGAGCTCTGACAACCTACTCAGACAACTCTTTGCTTCTCCTTGCTCAGATGCAGAAGGCTGGCAGTGGTGTAGGCAGTGGAGATCAAGATGAATTGCTGCTCATTAGGTAGTGCCATCCACCTTGTGTGTTGAGACACAGAAAAATGTACTTCTTGGTAATGGCATTCCAGGCCCTTATGTGCCTGGAAGTTGTACTTGCAAGGGCTAAAATTAAACGGCATGGGTGATTTTAGTTCTGAGTTTCTTGAGCAGTATTTTGGGAGAAACCTTAATATCCTGTTTTGAACAGAGATTTCTGTGCCTAATTTCCTGGCTTTACTTCCCTACCAGACACTTTCTGCATGCTGCTTGAGTGGAAAAATTTCCTCCTGAACTCCCTCCTTTCAGCTGTGCCACTCTGCTTTGGAGAATGATGGAATCTTCCTTCTCAGCACCTGAGTGATGCAAGAAGCATCAGCAGGGCAGAGGAGTCAAGGCAGGTGTGTGGTCTTGTGTGTCAGCTGTGCCCAGCATGGGCAGCAGCCCTGAGCAAGCACAAGGTGGACCTGGGGCAGGGCATCCCTTAGTATCTGCAATCCATACTGTTCCAGAGGTTTTCCAGTGATTAAACCTCAGGCAGATTTGTGACATGGGAGAAGGTAGGAGTAGGATAAGTAGGATAAATGGGAGTATTTCTGTTGTAGATATATTGACTTAAGTAAGCAGGTGTCTCTTGTAAAATGCCAGTGAATGAGTTTATGTCATGTGAAGCCTGAGGTTCTTACCATATATACTAATAACAGAGAAGGGCTGCCTATGGATATTTGTGGAGCCAAAAAGGGCAGGGTGTGTAAACTCAGGCTCTGCTGTGTAACGTGCTGCTTCCATGGGCTTTTGTTTCAGCATCACCACTCAGTCTTGGGAGTGAGCAATGGCCAAAAATGAATTTAAGAAATCGAGGAGTTCATGGCTCTGCAGCTTGCTGTTGGCAGTGCAGCGTGGTGCAGCGCATTGGTGAGGACAGCAGCTCTTGGTTACTCCCCATTTTGGTCTCTCAGTGATGGGCTCATTCAGCTCACATCCCACCACTGGGCAGAAGTGGCTTCTGGTTCTCTGCTGCAGCACTCAGTCATCTCTGTGAAATGCAGGTCCTGGAGCCTGTAAAATATAACCCTGGGTTTTATACATTGCTGAGAGGTTTATGAGGCCATCTGTCTTGAACCAATGACATGGCACAAAGTTATTTCTTCAAAAATTAGGCAATATTTCCATAAATATAAATTGTGGTATGAGTTTCTGCATTTTGCTATTTATCTGTTTTAGTGAATAATGAAAACAATTTTATAAAAGTGACAGTAGAGGAAAAATTCAATGCATTGAATTAAGAATAGTTTTGAGTTTCTTTCACTATGCATACTGAAGTGCTGTTGCCTGGAGTTTGCAAATTATGGATTGTAATTTGAGGCTTTTAGTAGTGTGTTTACATGCTGTCTATCTACCTACCTACCTACTCATCTCCAGGAGCCAAAGCAAAGCTTATCTTGTTGCTGCTGATCTCACTTCATTTTTCATTTCAGTTTGATCTGTTTAGGATATCTTTGGGCTCTCCTCTTGCCCAGAGATGGGTGTTTAAAGGACTTTATGAATATTATATAAAATTTATTAAATAAATCTTGAGAGGTAGAGGAATACAGTTCGCCCAGTTATGATTAAGGAACTGAGATGTTTATGTAGAAATAAATGGGATTCAGGTGCTAAATAGTTTCCAGAGTTGGCCTGAGAGGTTTTAGGCTATTGGGACTGGCTGATATGCATGTTGAAAAGCATTGCAGGAAAGCTGTATGAGCAATGTGTTTTGAAATGTGATACTAAAAACTCATCCAAGGACCAACGTTTGACACTGCAAACATTATCGCATTCTTATTTTAACAGTTCAACAGACATTGTGGTTCTATTTGGAATTTTATATTTGGCTTTCTTTTTGGTTGGTTTTATCTTGCTCTGTCTTAAAAACTGTCAGCTTAGTAAGTAATTAATTCACTCAGCATGAGTTGATTTTACAGTGATAGAAGTATCAACAAGGACTTTTCTGCCAAGACTGTGGTGGTGTTAGATGCTGTCTAACTCTCTGGGTGAAAGTATGTGTCACAGCAAACTGAAAAACTGGGATCTAAAGGTAAAACTTGAATATGTATGGAAGCATCTAGAAAGCAACTTTTTCCAGACATGCTGGATGTTTCTCAAGTACATGTCATACAGAGAGCCATATTTTTCTCTTGAAAACCATGTACATACTACTGATTTTACCAGTTGACTTGGTTATGTACTTGTGAGAAGAGATTGATCTACAGATTAATTATGGTTACTAAATGTTCACTGATAATCACTGTAGACCAGGAAAGAGATGAAGTTTTGTACCCTAGGACAAGAGCACAGGACATCTAGTTCCACCTAGAACAAGGTGGAAAATGCACTAGCTTAGAAATTAAAGCAACAATAATAACAAAATGTTAAGATGCTAAAATCTCGTGGCAGTATTAAGAAACAACCTAAATCAAGACCCAACATTGGTGGTTTTTATATAAGATCATGCACGTGATAAAGCTTTTTTCCCTGTTGTTCGTTTTTATTGAGCAGTTGAATTTCTCACGGGAAAGAAGCACATGGGGATTTTGGCATTGGTGAGCCACTTTATTTTGTTGATCCAGGTATAAGTGCAGTGCAAGACTGTGTTAAAAAGCTGTAGGGGACCCACTGATGGAAAACATGTAACTGATTCCTTGTGAAGGCTGGCTCTTCCAGGCAGGACCAACACAGCTCACAGGGATGTAAATGTGCAGCACTGAGCCGTCAAAAAGGCATTCCTGAGAGCAGCTCACCCTTCAGCAACCTGCATACTAAGTAATCCAAAACTCCTGGGCTTGCAAAAGCTACTTCTTAAAATTGGTCTCATTAACTCTCTTTATTTGCATACCTTAAAAAATACTGTTTTATGCGAAGAAGATGTTAACAGAGGTTCTCTTCTTTGCTGATTAGGGATTTATGATTTTTGGATATATGTTACAATACTTTGTAGTTTTCTATTTTTGGTTTTTTGGCTTAACCCAGGCCAATCAACTCAGTGTCTTGAGGTAACAGAGGAACTACAAAATATCACTTAACAGCAAGCAAAATGAGTGCTATACAATACCATAGTGGAGGATTTTAGTGAGTTCCCATCTATGAATTCATTAGACTTCTTGGAAGCAAAGCAACTTTGTCCTGAAAATAAAAGTAAGTGTCCACAAAGGGCATCAAATCTCCCTAATCTGACAATTTTAATTTCATTTTTATATTCTTAATAAATGTTCACAGAGTAATAGTGATTGAGTTCCTTTATACTTCAAACTATAAATTTCTCAGTGAACCGTCCTCTGGCAGTGTTGCAGAATGGGTTTATTTTAATTGAAAACCGTGCTGGGAAGCGTGGGATGTTTATATGCTCAATTCAGATTTTCTGCCTGCAAGGAGCCGCCGTATCCTCAGCATAACCTTTTGCCTTTCTCCTTCCCCATCCCTGTGGTGGGCTGCCCTCATGGAAATGCTTTCCCATGCATGGGGAAGCAAGGATGGCTGTCCCTACAGCCATGGCTGCTTCTGCTCACCCCGATACGGCTGCTCCCCCTCACTGGTGCACTCCTGAGTCCCTCAGCTGCTTTCCTTGCCATCCCACTGTGCTCCTCAGGGCTCAGCCTCATTGGGCTCCTGCAGCCCAGCTTCGTGCTACTGTTTAAGCGTACAGAGGCAAGCCCGAGTGCCAAGGCCAAGAAGTGTCAGGAGCATAAAGAAAAAGTTAGAGGGATCTCTGTGCACAGCAACATGCAGCCTGAAAAGATATAGAGATATGTCAGAATGCTCATTCCTAGGCTACAAATAACTAGCATATACAGAAGGGGGAAAAAATTGAATCTTAAAAGAAAAAAGGTATCCCAGGAGTAGGAATATTTCAATCTGCACATTGATATTTTTTTACAAGCTGACGTTTGTAAGCATTTCTGACAGATTATTGAAATCTCATCTCTCATTGCACATTCTAGCTCTGCTCCTCAGCTCCTTTTGTGCTTGAGGTGCTGGTGGGTCTGCAGTGCTGAGCAGCTGGGGATGCTCCTGCTGCATCACGTTTTGTTTTGGTCTCAATACCCTCCAATGCCATGAAGGAGAAGCCCACCTGCCCCCTCCTCTGGGGTGGTGTCCCTCAGTGTGCAGGCAGAGTCTATCTTCCACTGCTGGCCATGTGCTCACTGGGGCTGGCACTGGGCAGCCCCACTCCAATGCCAGCAGGATGGGGATTGTCACAGCCAGGTACCAGGAGTGATGTGGAGAGAGCTTGTCATGCTGCTAGGAGGGATTTCAGGCTTGGTTTTGCTGTGATTAGTTATGAAAATAAAGCAAAACTAAGCAGGTTATTTGCAGGAAGGAAAACAAGTCCAAATTGAGGGTTGCTGTGCCTAGAGTCCAGTGACTGAATTCCTAAATGTTCCTGACTCCACAGGGCTACCACTGGCCCCTGGTGCCTGCATGGCTTAGGAGTTTATGGTACCTCTAGCCGAGCACCAGGACTTCCCTGGAACTTGGGAAAATGTCTGCTTCTTGCTGAGATGGAAAATAACTGGGATAGCCCTTCAGTTGTGATCATCTGGACATTACATTGTCCCCTCTGGTGGGGGGAGCAGGGCCACAATGGAGCAGGGCCATGGGGTACAGATGCTGGGCAAGCAGCCCTCCTGGCCAAGGTGGCAAGTGCCCAGTCAAAAGGAGACCATTTCATGGACTGATCAGAGTTCAGTGTGACCTCTGTTATGTTTCCTTTACTTAGAAAGATCCTGGGTCACAGATAAATCCATGTGGAGGGAGGCAGATCACTGGGGAGTGATCCAAGGGGCTTCAGGGATGAGCAGGATGCTGCTGAGCCCTGCTGCTGCTTGCTGGGAGCCAGGAGCAGCCAGGAAGGAAGGATCCACGCTGAACTGATCCACTGTGGGGCCAGCACCCAGATCCAGCAGCCTATGGCCAGGAGAAGGTAAACACTGTGCAAAATTGCTTCTGATCTCTCCTTGTCGGTCCCAGGGTGCCAGCAGCCACCTCAAGCAGTAAGTGCCTTCTGCAAGTGCTTACAGAAAGGTACAAATGGAAAGTTAGTGTGTGTCATCAGGGAACCCAATATATCAGGTGGAAACCACCAAGCTGGATTTCTGTTCCACAAACAGTTTTTAAATTATGGAGCAATTTCCAAAGTCAGCAATAAAAAGCACTGCATATCAGCTGAAGAGAAGATAGACAAATTTATGGAAAATGAGGAAACCCGAGACACAGCCACTGGCTGGATTTCTGTGGTTGGGAATAGATGCTGAGATATCAATGTATTGTATGATATCTGTATTACTTACTGTCATAAATGCAGGTTTAGATGGACCATTGCTTCTGGCTCTGACATACCTATGCTTTTGTAAAAAACAATTGCTTCCATAATACAGGAAGCAACAATGGAATGATAAAATCTGAGTATATTGGAAACAAGCATTCTGTATGAAACTTGTGGTTTGCTGTCCATTTTGTAAGACTTAATCTTCTCTCTACAGCAGGGATTTTTTGGCAGCTCTGGTGATTCCACATTATGCTTGTGTATTGTTTGCTCTAGGGTATAACCTCATTTTTGTTCCTAGTTTCAACACAAAGGCTGGAATAAGTAAATATGAGCACATGTAAAACACACACACAAAGATGCATAGGCATACACACATATATGTGTTTAGCAGTAGGTATTTGTGAAATCTGATAACAGATGGTTCTATGACACTGTGAACATCCTACACACTACGAACAGCAACTTCCTAGTGTGCATAAGCTTAAAGGTTTTTGAAAAATCTTTGAGGACTGTAACAGACCATTTTCTGGTGTACTGAGTTTCTGATTAGATTTCATTGTCTGTTATTTTTCAATGCAGCCTGCCTTATTCCTTTCCTTTCAAGCCTTGCTCTCAGTGACAGTTAATGAAGCAGGAGCTTACTTGTTCTTGTCTGTCTTTCTTAGGTGAGCTCAAAGCACTGAGGTTTTTGGTGCTCTGATCCATTTTAAATCAGTCCTCCTGCTGCAAGGAAGGCTATGATGTGGCCCTGGCCAGGACACCAGCCAGCAGCAAGCAATCAAGGGTAGCATATCTTGACATGACACTTTAACCATACCTCAGGCTCCACGTGAGCTGTTGGTGTCATGCTTTGGGAGATGGAGGGCTTGTGTTAACAGGTTTAAATTCAGATGAAGCTGTATGCATGTGGCATAGCTGGGAGGCCCACGTGGAGAACCCAAGGCACTGGTGTGCACTCAGAATTTTCATATAAAATGTCACGAAAAGAAGAAGTGATTCTTGGGATGAGTGTGGGTATTAGAGTTGGGGTGGTCCTCTGAGATACTAAACCTTATCTTCCACAGCACCCTTTGGAGGATGCTTACAAATGCTCTTCAGGGAGATACAACACAGACCTTGATTTTTATTCTTTCTTGTTAACTCATTATTTTTTTTTTAAGATAGGAATTATGAAATCACATTGGCTGATTCCTGAATATTGCAATACATGCCATTTCCCATCCAAGACCATAAAATGTATTACAAGTACCTTTTTAATGAAAGAGAAAGCAAGACCTTCATGTCCTGCAACATCTGCTGGGAACATAACCTAAATTAAAAACGTATGTTGTTCTTTTGGGTAGAGAGAGTGAGAGGTCTTCCAGTGACAGGAAGTATCAAAAAAAGTTAATGCTGAAATCAGTAAAACAACCATGCGTGACAGGAGGAAAATGAGCACAGAACCTTTTTTTTTTTTTTTTAATTTTTTTTTTTAATTTTTTAATGAGGTGGAATGGAGATGGACAAAGACAAGACAGAGATGGGGGAAGCAGGGAAGTGGGATTATCTGTGTATTGACAGAACTGTTTATTTGCTCCTGGCAGAAATAAATCCCAGCATATATTCCCTCTAGCTTTTTCTTATTTACAGAGATGGAAAGCCTAATCTGTTGCCAAGACCTATTATCCTTTGACTTGAGTCAAACAATACATCTTGCTTATTGAATCAGGGAGTAGTGTGTGTTTTACGAAGACAGAAAGGAAAAGGTAAGTTTACTCTTGCAACCTTCTCCTGTTTATTGGTGTTTATGGTTACTACCACTACCATAATGATAAAGCTGTATTTTAGACATAGCAAAACAATGAAAATAAATAAATAAATAACATCTATTGAAAAATAATGAAGTTGTCCTGAACTCCCCCATTGTGACTGTGTGGGATGGCTCTGTGATGAGGAGCACAAAATTTCTGAAACACTTCTGGTTTTGATGTGTCATCTGGTTAGCTTGATTTTACCTGTGTTAACTTTGAAAATATTTCTTATGTGTGTTTTATGCTTTGCCTGAGCTCAAGCATCTATAAGTACTTCCAATCTCCTCATAAATACACCTTTGTATTCTGCCTAATATATAAACATCACGACCCATGTCTGAGAATGTTGGGAATTTTATTAGGTTCATAAAGTTTTAGTTGCGGTCTAGCCCAATGGGTCCAAAATAAATAAACGCAGAGAGCAAAAAGAGTAACAATTTTGTACTTATTTCTTCTCCTCTCCCCTGAGAGTTTCCCCAGTACTGCTGAAGTACTTGCTGCAGTGGTTTCTGTGGTTTGTTATCAAAGTATCTGCAAGCCAGTAAGTGAGAGACAGATGCAGAGTATAAAAGTAACTGGTAAGTAAGTGGAGAAAAGTAACTGAAATAGTCTTATTAATGCATTTCACTGATTTCCTTGGTCTCTTTCCATTTTAAGGATGGAAAGAAACTGTGAATAATTGTGAATGATTTGTGACAGTCTCTCTTGCTGCTCTTAGTGAAGGGGCTTGGTTGGGACAGCTTCCCAAGCCCTATGGATGGAACATGTAAGCAATCAGCATGGCAGGATGGAAACCTGTCTTTTAGCATATAGGGAGAGCTGATTCTTGGACTGTGATCTTCGGTCTGGGCTGGCCCTTTCTCTGGCTCAGGACAGAGTGTGTCATTGTTCCTCCCTTAGCACAGAGCTGGCTTTGCCTACAGCATCCACTGTTGACAGCTAAGTTTGATGCAGCAGTACAGAAAAAGAGCTATCAACAATGCCAACATCTTCACTTGAGCTATGGGTGAGTGCAGTCTTTGCTTTAAGGTATTACACTCCATAGACATTTCAGGCATCTCTAGCTCTGCAGTCCATGCTTGCAGGACATGCAGGGTACACAGGACAGAGGCTGTTGCTCCTTCCCTGTTTGTAGAAATGTGTTATCTTATTTTGAGATAAGCCTAAGTGCATGCAGCCATCATGCCCTTTAAAAAAATTCTGTAGTAAGCTTTTAATCGGTCAGAAAAGTGAAACCCTGCAAGCTTTGTAAACCCAAGAAATCAGCAAGCCATGGCTTATGTGGGAATCAAAACCATGTTTTGGGGCAATTACAAAGCCAAATATATGAATTTTTGTACAACCATTGCAGGAGCATCAGAACTAGAGACACCACTTTTGCAGGAAGAACTGGGAGGTGAACCCTTAAAGATCAAGCCCCAAAACACCTTCTGTTTGTTTATATGCACTGCACTCATTCTGACACATTTCTGGAATGTGTCAAATGGCATAATACATGTTACACATCTCTTTCCTAGTTAGCTACAAAGCTTACACTGCATTTTAGGGAGGATACGGGCAACTTTTTTATTGTTCAAGAATTTTAATAAAGGAAAAGATTTTTTTAGAGCAGATAAATGTGAGCTACAATTGCAACCCAAGTAAGACCATGCTGTTTTTTTTTTCTTTTTCTCAACTTACAGCTGCACAGTCAACTCTTAGATTTCCTTGGAAATTTTTCAGCAAGTCAAAATTTTGTTGGAAACATCTGCACAGCTTTCATAATGCAAGTTACTTGGGCTTTTGAAGTACCTTGATTTGACAGAGTCCTGTGAGCTCAAAGGTAAGCTCCTGCCAGGTTTGGTCCGGGGTTGGAGCTGCCATGCCCTTAACCCTAAGGCAGTTGTTGAGGAGTCCATGTAGTGCAGGTAGCTCGGGGTGCAGCTCGGATTGAGCCCTGGGTGAGGACAGCTCGAGGCAAGAGGCTGTGACCTGGTGCTGCCCCTTTGCCCAGCATGGGGCAGGACAGGTGACCAGACAGTCAGAGACACAGCAGCAGCTGAGGACTCAGGTGGAAGATCCCAGCCTCAGGGTGTAAAAGCCCAATGTTTCCTTTGTTCAGTGTCCCTTCTCCAAGGTACAAGCTTGAGCTGTTACTCTGTTGCTGCAGCATAATAAAAGTACTTAAAGGAACCAGAGGTCTGAGCCCCTGCCTTGGGAATCCTGGGGATCCTGGGGTTGAGCTGCTAAGGACATCTTGTCTGTGTGAATGTGGGATGTGCAGGGAGTCAGGCAGGGCACCTGTCGGATCACTGGAGCCACCCTCTGAGAAGGGGCTTTGGTCCCAGCAATTAAAGTCTCTGGGGTGGGACTGTGACTGCCAGAGTGCTCCTGGAAGGTCAGAGGGGAAAGTGTCCTTAGCAGCAGATGCATCTGTGAGGCAAGGGGATATTTTCATTTGGGCTGAGGAATCGCGAGTCTTACCATTCTGCACAGTGTTTAACTGTTCTGGAAAAGACAGTTATGGACCAGTTTATAGACCAGCTCTAAGGGGACAATGTAGAGACATGGAAGCCAGATGGAGGGAGGTGTCTTCCTTCAAGTGACTCTAGATGTTGATTAGACCCTGAGCACTCATGTCACCGCTCTGCACTGGCTGATTTCCACCGTCTCCTGCTCATCCTGCCAGTTCCTGACCCTCAGGTTTGGAGGCAGGGAAGTGTGCCCGTGCTGGATGCAGAGCAGGGGCAGCGTGTGTGCCCTCCCAGGCTCTGTCAGGCACGGCAGTGAGCGAGGCTCTGCTTGCCTCACCCTCGGCTCAGCTCCCAGCATGGAGGAGGTGGAAGGGGAGGGCAGCCAGTCCCAAGCCCCAGAGCAGGCAGTCCCTTGCCCACACAGAGCTGGCTGCCAGCAGTCCAGGTGACCCTGTGGGTCCAGCAAGGCTCTGGCTGCAAGTCCTCAGCAAGGTTTTAACCATTGCTAAAACTTTCTATATCTCCCTTCTTTTTTTTTTATACAAGTGCAAAAGCCCAAAATTACTAATGTTCCTTCCAAGGAAATGACCACAAAACAGAGAATCAAACCCACAGAAATGCTTTCTTTTAGAAATTACTCACATTTCATCAGGCTTTGCTTATACTGAGGTGACACAGCCAAACCCACTGACAGTTCAGCTATGTGGCCTGAGAAACTCAACTGCATTAGCAAAGCTGCTCTCAGATGTAGAGCTACACTTTTTGTCTTTGTTAAAATACCACACTGCTACTCCATTCCTAGCCTGTCAGCATCCCTTCTCATTGGCCCTTCTGCCTGTCCCACTGGAAATTTGGCATATGTTGCCAAACTCCTTGCAGCTATATGAGTCAAATATTCACTCTCAAATGCCTTAGACATGTGGGGGGAACTGCTTCTTTGCTCTTCCTTTTTCAGAAACCTAACTAAATCTTCCTATTGTGTGAGTTACTTTTTTCTTTTATTAAGAACACTATATTTCATTTCATCCTACAGTGAAACAGTTGCAGGCGGCTGCCCAACACTTGTACTCTTAAAAAGGGAAAACAATGCAAAGGGAGGATGTCCCTGGAGGAAGATCATGCCCTGCCCCAGCTGCTCACACATGCAAGACAGATTTTTTTTTTTCCAAGTTCAGCAACCAGTCAGGGACATGACTTCTGTTCTTGCCCTTGGAAACACCCCTCTTTGCCTTGCAGTCTTTGGAAACTTGGCTTTCACTACTGCAAGGGTAGCTGGGGACTCTACTGGTTTTGAGCACTGGCATTTCAAAGGAATTATTATGTCAATGGCCAGTGGCCTGACATACTCCAGGGTGGGACACATGTATGTGCCTGCAGTGGACAGTAAAGTTGAAGGGAAGGGCCAGTTTCTTCTGCCTTGTCCTGTGTGGAGCTGAACAGTGTCTGATGGATGAGAAGGGACTTACACGGACAGTGAGTAGGATCTGGCAAACAGTTTTGTTGTTCTGCTTTTGGCAGTTAAGCAAAACTACCTTGGTTGTCTGGTAGAAAGCTAAGCAGTTAACTTTCAACATCTTGCTCAACATCTGTGTCCTTGGGCTTTCTTTCCTACTGCGATGGATAGCATTTTCGAGCACACAGCTTGGAAGGTAATGCTTTGGTCACTAGCAATTGCTGCAAGGTTGGTACAAAACTAATGGCCAGCACAAAACCCAGACAGTTCTACAAATACTGTAGATAAGTGGAAGTCGTTGGGCACTGCAGGATGTGTGCCATGAGGGCCAGAGACGTACAGAAAGAGGCAGGAAAGATGTAAGATGCTTGTCCCAGCAGCTCAGGAATTCCTTGCAGATGTGCTAGCCCTAAGCCACTTTGCGCAAGATTCTTCTTTCACAGAGGGGTCTTTGTAAAGAGTCAACCAAAGTAAATGCATGTGGTTGTGTCCTATTTTTAAGTGTGCTGTAAAACCCATGAACAGTGCAGTGCATAAAGAAGAATTTGTAAGACAATATATTTTTCACATTGAATACTTTAAATCAGCTATTATAGCTATGACATGAACATATCAAAACCCTATCACTGGCAGAATTTTTTTTTTGTTATTTACTGATTAGAATCGTTAAATTATAGATTGCAAGGATGCTTGAAGGTCATCTGGTCCAACCCCATGCTGAAAGCAAACATGACTTTGCAATTAGATGATGTATTCCAAGGCCTGGTTTGGTGAAGCCGTGCATCTCTCTGGGAGTAGGGATGCTGCAGTTTCTTTTTGCATTCCTGTGCTCAACTGAGCCCTGTGACAAGAATTTTCTTCCTTCTTTCAAGAGACAGGTAAGAAAACACCTATTTCCTGTTTTCCAAAAGAAGCCCAGGTGTAAGTTGAACACTGTACTCTTTAGGCATAGTTGTGCACATGCCTGAGACAAAGACATTTGCTTTCCAGGAATTTGACCTGTTCTGATGTTGAACAGTTCCTGACAAGAGCTGGGAGCAGTCTCTGTGTTTATCTTCTCAAATATTTGGTGAAGTTTTTCTTTCTGTTTGTGACTTTTTAATGATAATTAAGACTCATTAACTGCTTGCTTTGAGGTCTGGGGCTCTGCTGTTTTTTTTTTGTTTGGGGTGGTGGATTTTATTGACTGTGAGGTTTGGCTAAAAAATATACCTGATTTTGCTTTTAACACTGACATTGGGAGAAAAAAAATATACTTTTCCTGTAAGGTCTCACAAATCATAGAACTGTCACTCTGACAGGCTGTAGTGGTTTGACCTTGGCTGGTGAAGGTGCCCACCCAATAAACAACTGCAAACCTCAAACCCTGTCATAGACCCGTGAGTAAATTTTTCAAGTGGGACAACATGCAGTGTGAGATAATATAGGAGATAGTACAGAAAACCATTATAGAAAGGGCGGGATAAGAGAAAAAGCAGTACTGTTATGGTGGTTTAAAACCCATTGGCCTGGGTTATCCCTCTGTCTCAGCTGTGGCTTGAGATACTCTGGTGCCTGTTCACCTGTTTTCCTTCCCTTCTCCCCAAAAATGCTGCACAGTGATGAGCAATGTCCAGTAGGCTGTAGCCAGGGCCCAGCAAATTGCACAGATGAAATGAGACTGTGAGCAAAATTTTAGTAGAATGAGTGTGAATGTTAAGTAGGCAATAAATGTTAGTTTTTATCTTACATTGAATAAGAGCATGTGTTATGATTATATCCAATTGCCTTCTATAGACTTAGATATTTTGTGTTGCTGAATATCACAAAAAATGGGTACGGCTCCTTGATGATGTTCCTCTGTTCAGGGATGCCTCTTCTTTTATCTCTGTCTTCTAGTTTTACTCAACGTTTCAAGGCAAATTTTTAGATTGTGGGCAAAGGATGGCATATCATCTGAGATACACAGGTTGTTGTGTTAGTCTAATTTGTAAGTGAATGGTATGCAATATCACTTTAAGGTCTACAAACAGAAACTCACTTTAATATAAATGAAAAGTAATCCTGATAATTCCTTGAAAAACAGCATTAATTTCTGGTTTTGTGGGCATCAGTCATTAGCAAGTTTCTGGATGCTACTTAAGTGGCAATGGCATGGGGGAAAGGAAAATTTCTTGTGTCACTTCCATTGGCCTTGAATCACAAGTACATTACTTTCTGGTTATTAATTTTATGATGTATAAGGGGCTGTCAGATATTTTGGGCCTCAGTGATTTATGTTTTTGGAAAAGCAGAGCTTTCAGACAGATGGATTTTTGGGGACTGGAGTAGCTAAAGTAGCAGAGAAGGCACCCATTTGGGGAGAAATCTATGAGAGATATGGTCTGCATATGAAGAGGACAAGCTACTGGCACAATAATTGTAATATTATGGATAGCTATATAAAATAACAGATGTGGAGAAGTGGGATGCCAAAAAAGCCAACAAGATCTTGGTGGGAAGCTTTTGGCATGTCAACTTCAATGATCCAGCAAGACACCATGAGAAAGGAGAATTTTTTCCAGGAATCAAAAACCATGTGGTTGCTGAAAGCAAGAATTCCAGGAGAGTGAAGAGAGAGAAAATGTCAGATAGAGATGTACAGTGCATTGCTGAAAGGCTTAAACTTTAAAACATTTGAGTAAAGGTATTCCAGTTGAGAAGTCACTGTGTTAAAGGATAATCTAGCCAGGAGAATCATGATTAAATGGGAAGTAATTGTGTTTCTCCCCTTGTGCTCCAGCACTACTGCCCTAACACAGGAGAGTCCCTGTGGGAAAGGACTGGGTCAGGAGGTCATTTGTGAGGAATGTGCCTAACTCAGAGGATTGAGGCAGGTATCTCAGCCTTCAGTGGGAGTCTGCAGTGGTCTTTGTGTTTCACAGGCAATGACACACCGGCATAGCTAGAAAGAGCAGGATGTCTTCTGCCTATGGCACACCACTAAACGGACACCTCAGCTTACTCATAAACTTCTCAGTAATGAAGTACCATGGGGATATTTTTGCTGGGATAACCATGTTGGCTCTGAAATGTTACTTCTTTCTTGAATAAGGATATGATTCTAATGTACTTAAGGCAGTCACTTTTCCCACACTCTAGTATTGCAGCTCTACAGTTTTGGTATTGGCCAATCAGATGTGTTGTAAGTATGAATCAGACGCTGGTTTTAAGGCTTGCAGACCTCTCTCATAAAGCTTTAATTTCCTCAGTGATTTTCAGTATTCATACATCTGTCACATTTGCAAGGTATCTGGGCAGGGTAGCGCCAGTGGGCAAGGCTGTGCCAGGCACAACACTGTGTTATGTCTGCGGATTTTACCTAGTTAAGCCCTAAGTAGAGTTTGACAAGTCACTGGCACATGATCCAAGTCCTTCTTATTTATCAGGGGTACAAGTGGTTTGTGGTCAGTCAAAAGTTGAATTAACTCTCTGGAAGAGCTTTTTTCCTACATTTTTCACATGTTTCTTTTACAATGAGACAGTTCTCAGTCTGCAGAGAGTGATTTATATCATCAGCAAATGTCCAGGAGCAGTACGTAGCAGCCCCACCAGTCTGACTAGGTTGTAATGTTGCAGGTGGCTCTGAGTGGTTATAGGAAAGGAGAATTATGTACTTCAGGTAGGGCTTCCACTCAGTTGAAAACATATTCTTGTATTATATTCAAATATCAGGTGATTTCATTTTCCAGGAGTTCATTACAATGATATATTGCTACCATTCATAACCCAGTCTTCATTTCACTTTGACATAGATTCAGGAGTTTGCATTAATTTATTACTTTCTTAGGCCAATTTACCTTTCCTCAGTCTGCCTTAATGCCTGGTTTTCATGTGTGTTATCTCAGTCGTTCAGCTAGTTTTGATGTAGCCCAGTGTTTATTGCCTTTCAGACCTGAATACCAAGTGTCTCTGGAAATCTAGACTGGCTTTTATCATATTTCTCTTCCCAATGGCAATATCCCAGGACTTTGTCTGTACAAGCAACTATCCCTTTCCAGGTGCTGCAGTAGCTTTGTCATTTCCTTTGGAATATATTGGGTGCAGTAGCAATGCCAAAAGGAAGTCTGTGGAAGGATTACCATCCAAAAGGCATAATAAAAGTAGTTAACTTGGCGCCATCTGGGTGTAGAAGCATCTGCCAAAAACCATTTGCGGCATCTAAGAGGGGAATAAAACTTGGGCATTCATCTTGGAAAGATGCTGTCCACTGCGAATACGACAGTGCTTCTCCCAAGCACTTTGTTTTGTTGATTTAGGTCAAAGGATGTGCTGACTTGGCCGTTTTTGTTCAGGCTTGTAACCGCTGGTGAATGCCGTTCAGTGGGTTTGGCTATTTCCCCTGCCACACTGATGGGGCCTGGGCTGTCTGCTGCTGCTTGTTGGTTGGGAAGCACTGAACTGAACACATTGTGACTCTGTACACCGTAGGCAGCTCTATTCCATTGTGTAGTGAGGGATGAGTTTAGTCTTTCCTCCAGCATTTTTTTGTTGTTTTCTTTAGACTGATATGGTGATGCCATCAGTGTATTGTATTCAACAGCCAGTTTTTTAACCTCCAGGAACAAATACATCTTCCAGAGTGTCCTGTAATATTGCAAATTACTGCAGACCTTATTGGCATGTATGTTCATCCATGAGTGCAAGTGGTGGAAATGACCCAGTCACTCGTTATCTGCTTTTAACTGGTTCTTTCTCACTTCTTATTTCTGAATGCTGTCCTGTGCCTCTTCTCAGGTACTTTATTCTTGTTCCTCCTTTGCCTTCCGACCCAGGAGATTGCTTTATACCTGTTTATTTTCCTGCTCCAGTCTCTAAAATCTGAGAGAACCTTACTCAACTTTCCTTACCCAACTCACTTCCCTCCATTCCTGCTGGAGTGGTCACCACTAGTGTTGTGTCAAGGCCTCTGTTCAATTAAGTTCTGCATCCTTGCAGACATGTCCTTCTTTCACTAGAAATCTGTCCTAAGGTAGCAGAATATAGAGGTGTGAGGGCTTATGGAATGTTTCATCGTCATGGTCATCTTAAAATTAGTCTAAGTTTAAATCACTGAAAATTGAAAATAAATGCTGAAAGTGCTGACTTAAGCTCCTGCTATTGTACAAAAAGCATCACAGACTCATTATTCAGGGAATGAGGCCATCAAACACATGTGTGTTTTCCCATTGTTTTCCCTGGCAAAGAATTAATTCATGTTGCAAAAAATTACTGTAAAATTTCTTCCATTTCCTCCTTGTCAATTTATTGTATTGACAGAAAGGTGGCTAAGTTGTGAGTGTGCACACTTTCAGCTGAGATTTCACAGCCAAAAGAATTGCGAAAAGCCAAGCACCATCATAGTGAAACTGTGGGATTTTTAAAAATGAGAGCTGATATTGATTGCACTGCATTTCATGGGACTGGAGCAAGGGGTCTGGTTTTGAGAAATCATCATGCCCCTTTGAAAAGATCAGGGCTCAGTCTCATTTTAAAACACTTAAAATTGAAAATAAATCCTGAAAATGCTGACTTAAGCTCCTGCTATTTTACAAAAAGCATCACAAACTCATTTGACCCTCAGAACTTAAATTTTCTTCTTTCTCCAAGTTCCAGACCCATATCCTGCACACTTTCTTCATATCCCTCTGTTAAGTACTTCCAGTTGGACTTCACGATGAATAAGGGAAGTAGAGGTTGAGTGTATCTATGCCTGTGTGTGCTCTGTGTCTGTGATCAGGATTAATGTGGCTCAGTGTATATGTGTATATTCTCGTTAATTCTGCCTTTATGAGCCCACAAGCTGAGATGTTTTTGTTGCTGAAGCTATGAGGAAGGAAGATTAAATTACTGTAGCCAAGTAGAAAACTTTCCCTCCTGAAGTGATACATATAAGAATAAGATGATGGAAATCAGAGGCAAAGCTAAGGAATCTAAGAGACACTGAGATAATTTCTCCTATTTTGTGTGTTTTGTTTGTTTGTTGTTGTTATTCTAATGTGAGAAGAAGAAGGAGGGGAAGAAAAAGTGGCCCATTCCCATTTGTGAAACTCTTGCCCCTCATAAATCACAGGACTCTGTGAGCAACCACAGCGAGCAACTCTGAGTGCAAAGTGCTGTAAGTAAGTAAAAGTTATATTGAGAGAAGTGCGTACTTTTCAGGTTTTGTACATTTCAAAAAAACATCAATCATTCATTTTTATCTGCCTGTTCTACACAATTAAAATTGAAAATTAAATAAGCAGAAAGGAATTAATAGAATAAATTACTCTTTTGGGAGATCCTCTTGATAGAGTGTGATTGCATCATGATTTTTCCCATCAATAACATGCAGCAGGTTTTTCCCAGAAGCCCCCTTGGGTTTAGAGATGAGATTATTTTTCCCTCTGATCCCCTTTGATGGGTATTTATGGCTCAGATGAGGGGTGGTTTTGGAAGAAAGCCCTTAGTTCTCATCTTGTCACAGTGGCAGTTAATCTTAGTATCTATAATTGTCTAATCATTTGTATTTGCCATATGTTTTTCTCTTTAGCTCTGGTGTTAAACTTTTGGCGGGGGGTGTCACTGAATCCAGCACACATGCTTTTTAATTTGACTACATCTTTGATTAACAGGAGTCAGTGTTTCTAAATACTCAAATAATTTAAAGAGGTTCAGATATCGAAATAATTGAAACAAGAATAGTAACAACAAAACCGATCCAGCTGCTTTTTAATAATGCTTCTCTTGAAAATGACTGGCTCTGCAGGTACAGTAGCCCTCAGCACACACAGAGAGGCATTGCTGGGAGAAGCCCTGTGCAGATGGATGCTCTTTCCAAGAGGTGGTGCTAACAATTGCCACAGTCGGAATAACATATTTGTAAAATCTCTATAATCTGCTTACAACTGTAATTAAAGGTTTTATGTGGACATGTGTGCTTGTGCAGTAGTGTGGTGTCCTCCTATTTATGAGCTGTGTAATTGTACGTTTAGTCCCTTTCTGGCCTAGGAAAGCCGCACTATAATGTGTAATTATAACCTTGGTAAGTGTAGCACCATTAAAGTTACAGTAAGTGGTGTGTGCAGCAGAGGAATGATAGGGTGATGACAGAGTGACATGCTGTAACCAGCGTGGCATAACAAGAAGAGTCTTGTTGATGCTGCTATTCTGGCTGCTCTCCGTACCAGCTAACTTTTGGTTCCCCAGGAGAAGGGCAGTGTTGCTAAGCCTCACAGAAGCACTGGCTGTGTCTGTAGCTGTGCCCTTTTCTGGACACTTACCCCGAGGCTCTTAAGGACCTTAGAGGCTTCAGGGCCTGGGGGGTGGCACAGCCTCAGGATGTCCTGGCACACCCTGGGGCAGGGTGGCACAGGATGATCATTGCTGTGGTGCTGGCTGTGCCATGGGTGGACATTGCTGGGGTGCTTGCCTTGGGGTGCTCGTCCCAGCCGAGCCCTCCCCGAGCACAGAGAGCCACCTCAGCCTCAGACCAGCCCAGAGCACTGCCCCCATGGCAGCAAACAGCCTTTTTCACAAGCCAGTCTGGGGCTCGCTGGCTGCATCAGTTGCAGAACACTGTCCTTCTCTCTATTGTCTTTGTTTTCCCAAGGGAGGGGAGCGCAGCAGCAGGTGTTCACACCTGCAGGGTGCAGGAAGCTGTGGCAGGCACTGTGGTGGGAGTGGGTGGTGGAGGACCCACCGTGCCCCATGTCACTGCTGGCTGTGGTGGGGAGTGATGTTGGTTTCACAGGGAAGATGTCCAGGTGAAATGCTGTAGGCTGCTCTCTGACATGTCCTGTAGGTGGAAACAACTGTAGTGTCATGAAAAGCAGCCTGAGGGAGCTTTGCCCAAGAGAGCACCAATGTTGCTTGATTTTTTAAAATATTGCTGCCAACAGTAAATTCCATGCTCATCTCTGTGCTGGGAAGTTTCCACTACTCTGATACCTGTGGGATGCTGTTAGCCACATTGGAAGTGCATACTGATTAGCATCACTGAGGAAATTAAAGTTCTCAATGTGCGTATGTGGCTCAAACTACACTACAAATTGAATTAAATTCTCAAAAAGTCCTGCCAGAGAGGACAGTATTTTATTAAATCCCAGCCTTGCAAGCACTTTTATATAGGATTGCAGAGGAGAGCTTTAAAATGGTCCTTATGGCATTTTTAATGGAAGCAAGTCCCAGGGCTGGTTCAAGGCAGCTGGTCCAGTGTTTCTTTTTTTGCATTGGCAGAAGTACATCACTAATCTGAAAGCTGTTGAGAGTCTTCTAGTGATGCCTTTTTTCCATGTTTGTGTTTTGTATTTTCTGGCTGAGTTAGACCGTATCCTGTAAACTTACTTATTGTGCTTCGTATTCATTGCAATGACATCTACTGTGGAAGGGAGGGAGAAAGTTTATTAACCACAGGCTCACCTCCTGCTGACTGCAGTCAGAGATGGCCTGGGACAACACTTTCAGCAGATGTTTCTGCTTTATAGATCAATGGAAACTTTACAGAGATATTTCCCTCTTCAGTCCAAAAGCAAAAGCCAGCAAGTGAGAGATCCACTAACTTTGTGCTGGAGAGCTGTACTTTTATTTGCTTTTTAAATATTTTTTTTAATATATGCACAAGGTAGCTACCAAAAAGTTGTCCTTAACATTGCTTTAAATGGCATCTCTTAGAGAAGTAAAGTTGCTGCTCTCCACTTGCAGAGAGCAGTCCTGCTCTCTTTGCCTGCAAATGAAACATCAGTGTAGGCTACAGCCTGGCAGAGACAGGCATGCACAAGACACAAACAATCAGCCATCATCATTAGCTGGTATTTTCTGGTTCTGAATCTCCATGGACTCTAAGGAACAAATATGTACTTCAAAGGATGAAAGAGAAATATGCCATTTTTCCGAACAAAGGGGAGAAATGCATCTTTCTTTCTGCAAATTATCTTCTTGCTTTGCCAAGGAGGGGCTGACAGGGGAATAAGGGATAGGGATTGGAGGGAAAGGGAAGGCTTAACATCTGTGCCCTCTTGTGAATCCACAGGGATGGGAACACATGACCCCTTTCTCAGCACAGCACTTCTGTCTGCTACAGCTTTGGGTGCAGTTGCTCCCAAGCAAAGGGGAAATAAGCATTTTTAATATTTTGGCCAAGAAACCCCATCTATGGTTTCAGATCAGCGACGTGAAGCCAGCGTGAAATAGGTATCCTCCAGGACTTGTCTTTGTCTAGTGCTTTGCTGTTTGTGTAAAGGAAACAAGATAATTGTGACTGAAGGAGCTGCTTCCTTTCCATGTGTGTGTGTTTGCTGCAAGAGTGATGGCATCTGTGGGAAAAAGACTCATACATCCCACTCATGTGTTACAGAGACAGGGAGAACTCTTGGCTTTACAGATATCTGTAGGAAACTGTGAATTCAGAGACACATCTTTTAGGGATGGAAACCTCAGTTGTGTTGAAACCCCAAGTGATATTTCAGTGGTAGAAACATCAACTGTCCTGTCAAGAAAGACAAGTTACTGGGAGTATTTTTTGTAGCAGCAAGTAACAAAATAAACTTCGCTGATTGCCTGCCATAAGGGAGCCAGAGATGTCCTCTGACTGAATCAGGCCATAGCTGGAGATATTTAATGTTCCTTTCATGTTTAGGAATCTGTGTATTTCTGTGAAGATATGTATATCTTCATTTGGTATATGCACATGAAGAAACTGCTGTGCTTTCTCTGAGCATCATCTTTTTCTCAGAGACCCCAGAAGCATGTGCACAGACTGCACCATAACAAGAGTTTTCTGTAATTTGGTTGCCATTTCTGTCTTGGGTCAAAAAGCCCATGAGGCCGTGAAGTTTGAGAGAGATGATTTCTTTTAGTGGCTGACATTTAAATACCAACTATTGTGTAACACAGTGGTCAGTCCAAGCAGGTCATGCCAGAGACTTGTAAATGCACAGTTGCCTACCTTGTCCTTGCCCAGCCAAGCTTCATTGTTCTAATAGCATTTAGCAAGCACCATTAAGATTAGAAAGGATGTGAAAAGCTTCTCATTTGCTTGTTAATCAAAGTAACCATGATCATCCAATTTACATTCTGCCTACTCCTTACTTCCCCATGAGCACTGGGAAGAAGTAAACAATTTAGTGCTGTGGGGAGCTCAGGCTAATGCAATTATCCTTTCTGGTCAAAATTTTTGTAGACACATTCCTCATCTTCCTCCTGCCTAAGGTCTGGATAAGGTGATTGAGACAGTTATTTCACAGATGTGCAGAACCACCTCTGGTTTCCTGTACAGATGTGGAGAATCATTTCCAGTGCACAGCAGCAGCTTTCAGGATAGCCCATTGTGTTTCATTATTGGCTTCTCTTTAAATATTTCTTCATGCACCAGCAAGTTCCTGAGCTCACTTTCTAATGGCATAGGCAATCTTGATTTCTCATTACTTTTTTTTAAAAAAAGTTTGCAGCTGACAACCCATATGCCTCTTTTGTTGTTTTATAATTTGAGAGTACTACAGATAGATCCGATTACCTCTCTCTCTCTCCTTTGCCAATAGGTGCCTTATTACACTGATGGCTTTGCTCTGTGGCCCATGGTGCTGGTATAAAGGGGACTTGCAGCCATGTGTCTGGGACTTCACTGCAATTTATTTAAAACTCTGGATCACTGGTGGGTGCAACCTATGGTCATGCACCATTATGTGAAGAGTACAGCTTAGTACAGCAGTTCCTTGTTTAGTGGTGCTGTCTCCTGCTAATCCTCTCTCCAGGAATGAGGGGCTTTGAGATGTATGAGGAGGCACTCAGCCACTGCATGCTCGATGCCAGGAGATGGGCTCTGCAAGGGCACAGCTTGGAGTGGGTCACTTCCCCAGCCAGGGACTTGAGGTATAAAAGCAGGGCAAGTCCTCTGTCCCTGTGAAAGTCTGTACCAAGAGAGCATCCTAAGGATGGCTGGTTGGGCTCCCCTCCCTGCCTACTGGGAAGGAAATGACCATTTTCCTTGTAACAGGAAGATGTGTCTCTCCTCCCTTTGGCCTGTTCTGCAACCTTGGAGGAGGAGGACTCAGCTGTTGCATTTACTAGAGGGCACTGCAGCATCACCCACCCACCTCTGGTGTTTTCACCTGCATTTTAGAGTGTTGCTCTAGAGGCTATGTTTCTGACTATGATCTGTCTTCTAGGTTTTTTTTTTATTTGATATACTGATATTCTCTCTTAAAAACAATGAAATCTCTGTTGTTCCCAGGGCAAGTTTGTCATGCTCCTTTCAGCAGTAGCAGTAGGTGTCATAGTGTCCTTTCCAGCTGTTATAAGCAACCAGTCCATGGAGACATGAAACCTTTGACACCCAAATGCCATAGTCAAACCTTGTTCTCTTTTACAACACACTGACACTTTTATAAGAATCTGTGAGACTTAAACTCATCCTTTAGGGAAGACCTCCCCCGTACCTCTCATGGAAGAGTCCAAGGGCTTCTCTGTCTTTCACTTACTGTTTTAGCTCTCAGGGCCGAACTTCTGCAATAAAGCCTCTGATTACCTACCTCAGACCTTCTAATGCTACCAGCATTTTATGGTCCTATCTGCACAGATCCTTGACTCACGTCAGGTCGCTGGATTAAACATAAATTTAATTTTTTCATTTGTAATTTTGAGGTATGCCTGTCCTTTTTTACCCATGTCTGCTAGTGTACCTAGAGTCTTAGGCCTGGTACCTCTCTGGCCCTTTTGCTCTGTTCATTTTTCTCCTAGGAATGTATTTATACTATGTATATAGGGGTTTTCTAATTTTTCAGCTTTAGGCCAGCACTCTGTTTCTTTTCAGTCTTGTGCAGAGTCTCTACCCCTGGTATTTTCCCTCTGATCAAAACTTCATGTATGTAAATCTTTGCAGGCATGGTGGCATCAAAAATGTAATGTGTTCATTCAAATAATCAAAGGCATTGAACTTTCAGTACCTGTAGAGTAGAGGTCTTCTCCTTTGCTACATGAACACAAATCTGTGCTCCATTTGTGCACTGGAACCTGCCAAAACCTTGTATCAAGAACAGGGAAACATTTGGCATCAACCACCTCCCCAAAGTCTTCTCCCCTGAGAGGGGAAAATTCCATTTTTTCTGTATTGCATTCTTTCAATAATCTATGTATATGAGACTTCTGAAGGTTTGGCTGTGTTCCTGCCCCTCTGCAAAGTCTATGCACTCACTGCTTCTGCTCTCTCTCTGCCTCCTTGCCTCTCCTTTCTCCATTTGGTAAGACCTGTGCTTTCATTATTAATACCCTGTTTCCTGTAATGTTTCCTGTTTTCCTTGTAATGTTAATGTTATTCTTCCTGGCACTAGCCTAGTCTAGAACTTGAATGCACCAAGGAAATCTTATGATGGATCTGGCCTTTTGATGCAAATGCCAGCTCTCTGCTCAGTTTATGCCTCAGAAAATGGATCTCCATGTGCAATTCCTCCTGTAATCAGGCTATGCATACCTTTCTGAGCTGAATGTCTCCAAATGGGATCTGTGGCTTTCTGGGGTGGCCAGAGCATCATGAGATTCAGTCTTGGAGCATGCTGGGATCCCCAAGTGTCCTCCTGTGGTACTCCATTCCCAACTTCACAACTTAATAACATCTCAGGCACCTCAGAATGGATACTTGCCTGCATTTGTCAAGCGGACAGGCTGCCAGTCTTATCTGAAAAAATTGTGGATTTCAGTAGAGGACTGAGCATCTTCAACTAGGATTGTGCTTCTGGCTCCATCAGTATTCATTTCTGGATATGACACCACTTTTACCTTGGCTGCCTTAGCCATAAAATGAAGGTAACAATCTTCATCTTATTTGTACAGTGCCCTAACCAGCGAAGGAGTTGTGGCACTGCAGAGCTAAGTTGATTGAAATGGGTGAGTTATTTTTGCTGAAGCCTCTGGCTTCTCAAAAGCCAGAGCTAACTGAAGCAGTAGTGAGACAACTGGAAAAGTAACTGGATCAGGAGCTATATTTGTGAACAGGCAGGGGCGTATTACTCATGTGAATAATTCATCTGACAAAGATATATAGTTTGCATCATTTTCTTAAAACAATGGACTGTAAATACTGCAGTCTGCTGAATTATTTGAGGGATGAGTCAGTGCAATTTAAGATCCAATTATTGAATTCCTTACTCCCTGACACTTATTTGAACAGCATCAGCTGCTGAATGAGTAGGTTCACACCCACTCCAACTGGAAGATGCCTTTGCAAACTGAGTTTGAGTACCGGCTCAAACATGATTGACAGAAATCTGGTCTTTCCAGGATCATGGGCTACTTGGCTGCTGTTGCAGGCAGAACCTCACCAAGTGTTAACTGTTGCAGTAATACTTGTTTTAAAGAATGGGGACTTGGGTAAAACCTTGCCTTGTTGCTCTAGGTAGCTAAGTTGACTTCTCTTGGTCTTTGTATGACACTAAAGCTCAGGTATGTAACTTTTGTTACATATGAACATTTCTGCTCACAATGAACTTCTTTGAACTCCACAACAGCTAGTCTTCATAAGGGATCATTCTGAATTTAGCTTAGCACCCTTGAAAACTTTCAAACCCTGTGTTTGTTGGTTCCTGGACCCTTACTGTCTTCTGGTTAAATAAGCCTTTGTGGCAGAACAGTGCTCCATAGTATCTGTTTGAATGTGTTCGAATGAGTGGCTTTAGTAGTTTCTGAATGTTATTCTTTCATTCATAGTTGCAAAAAAACATCTCTATCTCATGGGAACAGTGACAACCACTCCCTTCTGTCAACTCCTCTCTTTTTCCATTTGATTTCACAAGATGAATTGAGTCAGTGCACTGAATGGCCATCTGTTTTCTGTAGGACCTGCTGGAAGTGGCTCAGAAGACTGCAGTTATGCTGAGTCAATTCTCTGGAGGGGAGAACAGCATCACTGGTAGACAGAACCTGGCTGGCGGCTGCTGCAAGGTGTGGCTCTGCATTCTGTTTTGTTTCTTTAGAGGGATAATGTTCCATTGAGAGTAACTGTCTTGTGCACCTCAAGTCCCCTTGATCATTATCAGATCTGTGCTCCCTTCCTACTCAATGGGTCAGAGCTGCTCTTTCATCTGGTTGGTTGAGCTGCATGGTACAATCCTCACAGCTTGGGCAGATCCACCAGAGCTATTTGTTCACATCCACTTCATTGTTATTAACTTCCCATCTGCACTGCCCTTCCCCTTCCAGACAGCAGGGAAGGCAGAGATGGTTATCCTTACCAGAGAGGAACAGTTCCCTTCGCTGGGAGAGGAGTGCCAAGCAGATATTTCAAATGGAGAAAGTAGCATGGGACGACAAGGAGAGTGAACTTCTTAGAAAAGAGAAATTCAGTCAGGTAACATGGAAAAAGAGATGGAAAAAAGAAAAGTGCTGGAAAAAGAGGCTTCTTAAATGCGGTTAGCATGCTAAAGACTAGTGTCTTCCCAGATCTCTCATTGCTTTTGCGTTCAGTTCCTGGAAGTAATTATGAGCCTAGTTTGGGGGATTCAGTTTTGGTGCACCATGTTTAGATTTTTCAAACTACCTTTTTCATCTCTGGGTTAAATAGGACACAAGGCATGGTCTATTATGTGGCACTTGGAGTTAGGGAGGAGAAGACCCCCAGGGAATCATGGGCTGCTTGCACTGTTAATGTGCTGCCCCCTTACTTACCCACAGATTGTCAGTGAAAATACTGGTATTCAGCCCTGCCATGGCACAAAATACGGAATTTCAGGACTGAAATTACTGTCCTTAAGTGAACGCTAACCATGTGACCAGACAGAGGAATGCGTTTGCTTGGTCAGTAAACATCTTTTTAAGGGCATTCACATAATTTGGCTTCCAGTTTCTCCTCACCAGGCAGATTTTATTTAGTCAATACCAGAACTATCATAGACTGTGCTGTTTTATTCTGCACAAGACTACTGTTCCCCATGTTACTGTGCTGGAGCTCTTAGGGGTGCTTGAGGACAAACCCAGGCATAGGGCATGAAAAAGCTCAGCTGCTTTACCGGCATTGCAGCACCCTCAGCAACCTACTCGGAAAGCCCAGAGCTGACTTTGCATTTTTGGCCTTGATCTCTGGCACTAAAGTTAATTGGGATAATTCAGAGTTCACACCCATCTCCCTGAGGGTTTGGTTTAAAAATACATGTAATGTGAGGTTTAAAATAATTTCTTTTGATTGGAAGTATTTGGAAATGTTTCTCTCCACTGCTTTTAAAAGGTGTCATTTTTTTATGAATGCTGAGATGTTGATTAATAAAATTCCGAAAGCATTAACTCAATTGAGTGGACTCCAACTTTTCCCTTTTTTATTGTTATGATTTGTGAAAATAAATGCAATAAAGAAAAATCCCAGCAGCTCTGTTAAACTGTATCCTCAGCAGTCTCCCTCCTGATAGCATTACCAGATGTTTTACGATGTTATACACAGGACTATTTGCTCTTGGGGGAAGGCTGAGCAAAGCCTTGGCTGAGCACCATCAGGCTTCAGTTGGTGACCCTCTGTCTCAGACGCCTTGGACACCAGCCTGTACCCTGGTTAGGAACCAGTGGTTTGGTCTCCCTCCTTTAAAGACTCCTCAGGGAGGAGCAGCTACCTTTGGTTGCCCTCTTCCACCCTCCTGATGACAGCTTCTGGGATGTGGTGCTCAGGTTCATCTTCTTCATATCCTGTCATTTCTGAGGCTGGTGGATGGAGGCTCTGGTTGTACCAAGTCAGGGCCACCTCCTGTGCAAGGATGGCTATGACCACCCAATGCTGAGAGACCCACCAAGGGAGGCCTCTCTCCCTGGAGGCCGAGCTTCTGGATTTCTTCTTCCCAGGTCTGCCATGAATTATGCCCTCTGAATGGAGCTGGAAAGGCTGCAAGCCTTTCTGTTTGGAAGGGACGAGAGGGGCTGAGGACTCGGGAGGCAGAGGCGGGGACTGCTCATGCTCCCAGCTGCTGGCCAGGGAAGGATTTAGTGCCCTGGCTGTGTTTGGGACACAGACCGCTCAGAATAGCCATCCATCCTACACGTCTGAGCGAGCTGCCATGGGAGATTCATTTGTAAGCCGGCCTTCCTTCTTCCTGAAGTTTCTTTCTCCCTTATACTGCAAAGGCTAATATATTGTTCAAATTAAAGCACGCCTGGGGACTGAAGACAGAGCTGGTTATTGAGTGGAATAGACTGATGAGGAGTGGGTAATATATTTAAAGACTGTGTAGGAGCCACCAGGGATGATATAGTCTGATTTATTTGATTTAGCGTAATTTATAGTACACTAGACTATATTGTGATTCTTCAGGATTTTTATCAGGAAATTTACATCCAATATTTAAGTATCTCTGGGCAGAAACATTCTCATTCTTTTATTATTTTGGCTTTAAATGTATCATGTACCACAGAAGAATTTATAAGTGCATGAAGGGTTTTAATAAGTTCACATAGAAAAGGAAAAAGTTTGAAATCTAAGATCAACAAGGGAGTGGGATTCCTGCTTCACCCTTTCCCAACGGCATGGGTGGATTTGTTAAAAAAAGGCAAAAGTGTATCTCATTATTTTTGCTCTTTTTTTGCCATTAGGATAGAGCCAGCCTTGGTAGAGTCACTGACATCCAAAAACTAGTGTCTCAGCAGGTGTTAATGGGGCCTGAACCTCTCTGCTTGTGCCCACTAAAAACCACTGATATGGTCTGTTGTGCGCCACCTTCTCTTCTGAAATGTTCCTTGATTTTCAGGCTGGAATTTTGCTTAGTTTAATAGATGATAGTCCATTCCTTTGATTCTTTAAGGATGATTTTTGCATGGTAAAAACATTGTATTTTGTAAGTTAGTCTTCTAATAATTTCATCCCTTTCAGAGGTCACCAATGAATGAAGATAACTCAGGTGAAACTGGGTCTGTAATTAGGGCAAAAGTGCTGTGGCACAAGATCAGATCACTAAACCTTGAGGAAAAACAATGGAGTCTCCCCTGATGTGGTGCTCAAACTTTTCCACTGGAAGTTTAAACTTTCTGTTTTCCAGAACAGGAGGGTGAGGTAGGGTAGCAGTGCCAAGTTTGTGCCTTGCTGAAATACCTCATGATACACTGAACATATCAGCAGGTGCCGTATTCAAAACATCTTGAATGTTCATAGAAGGATCTCATTCTTAAATTTGTGACACATCATGGTTTCATCCGCTCTGCTGGACCTTTCTCTAATGTGATTTATTTCTAGGAATGTTCCATGTTTTTGTGATTTGCATCTCATTAAAGCATAGTGGACTGCAGCCCTTGAGCCCTCAGCCTTAAGGTGTTCAGTTAAGAAAGTTGAATCCCTGATGATCTGCAAACTGCAACACTACATAAAACCTTTGTTGACAGTCAAGCACACTTGAGTGTTTAAAGTTTTAATAGGCTTAGAGTTAATTCTGGAGTCCACCAAGATCTGCATACATCTGCTATTTCAAGCCCCTTACTTGGTTGACTTCATATATCATACCTGAAAGTGTTTTTGAAACTTTGGCAGCTCTGTGTAGTTTCATGATTCATCTCTGTCTTCACGAGCTGCTTCATTTATTTTCATTTTGTTTATTAGCTTTTTCTTCACCCCTTTTCCCCACTGGAAGACATTCTTAAATACTTAATCAGGACTGTGGTTTGGAATGCACTTTATCACACACCTTTTCTGTGCCAAAACCCTTTGCACACTCTATTAAAGATAACTTTCCGCATGTATTTATTTGTGAAACGGCTTTTAGAGGCGGTGTAGATGGTGGAAGGCAAAGTGTGATGGGCTAAATCCACATTTGGAGGGAGCCCTGCCCCTTTCTCACAGCTTACCCCCCTGCTGTGGAGGCAGGGCTTGTGATCCTGCAATCTCTCCCTGCTGCTGCAGTACCAGCAGTACAGGCAGGGCAGCACCACTCTGTTTTGAGGGGAAAATGATGGATTAGGACCTGTGGGGAGGAAGGTGTGGGTGGGTGTGCCCCATTTCTGGCACGTCCCTGAGGTGTCGTTGGGTGCCTGATTTCTGGCCAGGGACATTTGTTTCAGCTGGGAGGATACTGTTGAGAAAATATAGGACAGTTGCCTGGAGGCAGATGGAGAACACTGAGGCTTCCAAAAAGCCTCTTTGTACCTTTGCCCTGGACAGCCCTTAGGAGCTGGGCTGGGAGCCGCCGTGCCGGTTTATTGTAAATAGAAGAGTCAGTCTTCCTTGCATGTATGAACCTTTTACTTCCTGGCAGCTCTTGTCAAAATAATCCTGTTTTCCTCAACACATATAAGTGTCTCTGAGCTCTTGAGAAGGCTGAGTGCCTGTGCTTGTCTCTTCAGGCAGCTAGAGGTGGCGGGGGCACAACAGCGACGTTGGCTGCGCTAGCAGCTCTCAAAACTTCCCGTGTTATTTTTATTGTTCCAACCCCCAGAGTGCTTTGATTAGGTTGGAATCCTAACTTTATGGGATTTTTTTTTCTTTTTTCCTTTTTTTTTGAAACAAGTTTCTAGCTCTTGTGGCTGTGGTAAAAGGAGCTTGAAAACATGCTTTGGATGTGCTAAAATCAGAAAGGGAACAAAGAGAGCTCTGCTGGGACTGTTGGGCTGGGACATGTCTTTTTTAAACTCCGGATTTTTTCTCTGGCTTGCAATAATTTCAATCCTTTTATGAGGTTTATTGCAGAAGTGTGAGGCCATGGCACAGTTTGCCTGAGGTGACATGGCTGGAAAGGAAGTGGAGAACAAGCTCGAGGTGTGCTTGCCACGTGCTGTGCTGCTGCCTTGCTGCCTCACATGGACATTTCCCAAGGCTAGTATGGGCCATGGCCACGTTGGGAACAGCTGGCAACAGAAAACCACAGAGTTAGAAAAGGAGTGTTTGCATCTCATGGCAGGCCAGCTTGCTTCCGCATCATGTTTCCTCTCCAAAACATTGTCATGGTGCATTTTCAGTGTGGCAAGTTGTGGTTCCTCCAGTCTTGTTGGCACATGCCAGTAAGAGCCAGTGCAACAGCTTTACTGTAGTTGGCAGCTCAGTAAAACTTGCCTTTTTCACCTGAATTTGGCAGCATTAGCCTGAGAGCATGTGCACTTTGTCCCTCTCAGTTGTCACTGCTTTCTGAAAGAGTGGAGTTTTGGCATGCCTCATGGCTGAGCAGTAAAGCAGTGGCCATACAACAAGATGTTCCAGCCTCCTACAGATGGATGTGTAGGAATTACTTTGTGAAAAATAGTCAGATGTGAGATGGAGAGACACTAATTCTCAATTTCTTGTGCTCTGCTAACATTTGGGCTTGGTTTACAGTATTCCTATATCAAAATAAGTGTGGCTGATGCTATTATGCTGGTTGATGTGACTGAGGCAGACAGCCCTTCTGAGCTGATAAAAGACATTTTAAACTGCAAAGAGACAAAATAAAAGGTAAAAAAAATATACAAAGTAGAGCCAGTCCCATCTTAAAAAAAAATTAATGCACAAAGAGTAAATTTGAGTACATTTATATTTATGTATGAGATATTTTTCTTCTATCTGACATTTGTTTGATACTAAGAACTGGTGTCTACTCTCTCAGTAGAAGTATTTTATTATTATTAATAACTACTTGTTAACTCTGGCATCTCTAGTATGCCAGGCACTCTGCAAAACCCAAGGAAAGCATAGTGTCTCCCCAGAGAGCTTGTGCTAATCTATTCTATTCCAACAATATTTTTTTAGTGCTGTGTATAAATCATTCTTCTAGCAGTATTTAATGCAGAGGTTTACACTTCCCCATTTGTGATAAACAAATTTGCCACAGTGAAAATACTATGCAGGTCAACCTAGCTGTATTTTATGGAGTTTCTTTTTGGCCAAACCATTGAAAGACATTGCTGCAGAGAGGCCCTTAACACACATTTAACTTTGAAATCTGCCTAAGCACCATTAACTTTAATGGCCCTGAGCACATGCTTCAGGCTAAGCATATACTGAAGTGTTCTACTGATTGTGGACAGATTAGGCCCATAAAATATTGGTGAAATGTGGTGTAAACCATGAGAGAGATTTAAATCCCCAGGGATTCTCTGTGGAAGTGGATATCACATAATCTGTCATGAGGGGCTGTGTTCAGATTCTCCATCAGGCAGCACAAGCTGACCCTCCCATCCAGGACCATTTCTCCATCTGAGGGATACTGAAACCTTCATCAATCCTGGGGATCATTAGCAACATGGAGTCTGCTTTGGTGTGTGGAGGAGTGCTGCAGTACTGCCCCACATGAAGGAGAAATGACTCCTAAGAGAGGAGAAGAAATCATTTTGGTCAGTAGTGTCAGATAAAGATTTGAAACACAGCAGACGCTCATTCAGTCTAACTAGAGCTAAATCTGTAGTTAAATAAGAGAATATAATGAAAAATAAGCAAGAAATACATTTTAAAGTGCCCTTTTTTTAAAAGAAAGAGTATCATCCAGTCCCAAGGGGAGAATAACTGAAAAAGTATAGTATTGAAATAACTTCAAAAAAAATAAAGTAATGCCTAATGAGGTCTGTGGGGACCATTAATGTAGACTGCATGAGTGGCTTGATTCAAAAGGGTGCTTTGCCCACATTCAGAATCATGTCCAGTTCAGTCTTATTTATTTAACACCTGAAGCCAGCTTGCATCCTCTGTTGAACTGCCACCAAGAAGCACTGGAGATGCCTGATGTTGCCCCTCTGCCTCTTTGGGAATCTGATACAGTGGGTCCATGGTAACACTTGCCTGATGACAAACACCTATTGATTCTTCACTCGGTCACTGCCTCAAAATTACCCCATATGGGCCTTTTGTGAGCCTCTGGAGAGTCAGAGACAGAAATCCTTCCTAACAGAGAGAAATATCTGAGCTAATATTTTTCCACAGGACCATGGTACAAAAATTTCTGTGCAGAAAAGGTGGAGGTAGGGAGCAAAATCAACCACAAACTCCTTGGTTGACTCACCACATCTCAAGTGGCTTCACGCTCAATTTCTGAAGAGATACCACTGACTGAAGGGATTTTTCTGTTCTTCTACAATGCCAGACCTTTTATCTTGAGAATAAATTTGAGTGGGTTTTAGTTTTTCATTATAGGGAGCACAGGCAGAAATGGACTGTTTCTTAGGAAACCATCTAAGTCAGATGATCAGGTGGATCTAAGATGTGCTGGATGTTATGGAAAAGCAACATTAAAAAAAAACAACATAGCAGATTCTCTTTAAGGTTTATGAATGACTATTTTTTTGGCTTATACTTGGGAATTAGGTCAGGTTGGCACAAACTGTTTGCTGAAAACTTTACTGAATGCATGAAAGCCCTCAGAAGAGAAAGACTGCTGCAAGACTGTGGCTGAGACAGATGGATGAAAAAACAATTTCTACCACTCTGATATGATTTTTTAAGTGTAAATACACACAGACATCATTATAGGTACAACCACTTGGAGTAAATAGATGTGTGAGGGCAACTGCATTCATTTGTTATGAGACCCTCTAGAGTCAGGAGGCTCTAACAATTCAAGTCCTAAAATCCCAAAGCAGTTACGTTGTGAGTGTTCCTTGTTTTTTAAGCTCAGTGAAAGTCACCTTGTTTTTCTGTTTAGAAAATACCATCATAAAGAGGAAATCTTCCAAAAATTAGTCAACCACAGCATGACTTTGGGGACTTGATTTTACTTGTGTGACATAGATAAGTATGATTCATGTCCTCAAACAGCTCTGTTGGATTGTAAAATTATTTACTAACCAAGCAAGGAAAAAGTTAATTTAGAAGTACTAAAGACAAGATTGACAACTGGAAACCAGTAAGAAAGAAGGGAGCAATAAAATATTAGGCAGACAAATGATTGTGGCATGATATATCTTGTCTCAGCTTTTCTTTGATTTTTCCCAAAAGAAGTTGGCAGTGACAATAGTAAGGCTGTGAACAATGTAACAATGCAATATACTCATGCCAAAATGTAAATACAAAAGAAATGTTCTAAAATACTCTGTATCAAATTATCTGCAGGAAGCAGAAAAAGATGAAACACATTTTCAGTTCCTTGGAAACAGAGAAAAATCAAATGCAGAGCTTAAGAGTTTATCTTTACATGGGTATAAATTCCTCATTTAAAATTTGATCCCAGTTAGAGAAGAACAAATGAATACTTTGATGATGATATGATGGATGGGGTTTGTAAGTGATATGTTCAATTAAGATCCCAATAAAATGAATTAAAAAATCCCAAAACTGAATATCTCACACAACTTTTTCTCTAAAATTAAGGGTAAATGAGGATGTATTGATTTCCTAATGAAATTTAAATTCCACAAATGGGAGCTTTTTAGGATGGAGACATTAGGTGAGCATGGTCTATGCAGTATTTTTATAAGGCTGTCAGATATGGGTCTTAATGCAAGAGGTTCCAATTTCATTGGATGGAAATAAGTCTTCATTAACCCTGGATCAATACAGGCACTAGAGAGAATATGCAGGGAGGAGACAACAGTCTTAAGCCAAAGTCCCACCCTGTGTGCCTATATGTAAAGCACAAGAGGTATAGACAGCTTTTCTACCTTTCCTTTCCTAATGCAATCTGTTTTTATAACAAAACAAATGTCTCATTTGTATTATTTTCATACAGAATGCCATAAAGTGGTTATGTTTTCCAAAACTATTTCAGTGAAAGCCCATGAATAGGTCTGCAGAGGTTCAAGCAGATGTTCAAGTATCTGATCTCCTTTTCCTCAGTTCTGAGTCAGCTGAATAGGAGTCCAGCCAGTCAGCCTGGAAAACGTGAACTTTATCCCCAAGTTAATGTCTCTGGACTCATGGCTGAAGCAGACAGAATGCTTTCCCAGGGAGGCTCAGGGTCACAGCTGTTAAAATTGCTGAGTGTCTCCTAACTTGGGTGGGTGTACCAGAACTTATCTGAAGTACCAGAGGTTGCTTTGGTTTCAGAAGGGGAATGAAAATGTTTCCCTCTAGCATTTTTTCTTAGTCTTCTCTGGCCTACAGCCAAGCCAGTTTGCAGGTGAAATTTTATTTCCCATCAAGACTGTGAGCCTTGGTCACTACTCTAATACTCTCTTTTGCCCCTGTAAGCCAAAATACATATTGTTATACTGAGACAAATATTTACTGTTTGACACATAATGCCCCATAGTCCTCCTGCAGTCTTTGATAAAGCTCCCTTCACGGCTCTTGTTTTCTTAGCTAAGAGCTAGTTCAGGAAGCAGATGGGTGATTGCATACCTGTGATGTTGAACTCTGAGAGGAAAGTTGAACGCTCTGCTTTTTTTCAATATAAACTTGATCTGACATCATTGGGACTTTGCTTTTAGGGGGTTCTTTTTGCCTGAGGTAACCCACTGGATTTCAGTGGGTCAGTAACAAAAAGACAAAGTGGTCAAAGATGAATACTTTGTTACTCTCTTCCATTTCTAGCCTGTAGATTTTTCAGCCTGATCTTACTTTTTAAGTGTCTATGGTTGCATGAACAATATGCCTACATCACTTCATAAGACCAAGAAAACACCACACATAAAATGTGTACCCGAATTATTTTTATTTGTTTCTCAGCTCAGAAATTATTAGATTTTGTGCAATGCACTCCCACAACAAAAGGGTATCACAGCATCCTCTGACGAGTGAGTGTAGGAGGCTGTGAATTAAGTAAAATACATTTATTGGGATCATCCAGTTTAACTTTATGAAAGAATTGGTTGTCTCAACACTCTCTGCCCATTCTTTTCTTAACGTCATGTAGATAGGACATCTGGCAGAGGCTCAGTCCCAGTGCAACCAATAACATTAACCCTGACTGGCCCAAATGACAACCAGCAAAAGAAATTCCTAGCTGCCTGTTTCTCAAGTACATTAAATAATTCTGCATTCAATAAATATCTAGACCAGGCTGATTGCAACACCTCCACTCCAAAGGACCTTTTTGCTAATAAAAGAACATTATACTTTTAAAGTTAGTCACTATTTAATTGTAAGCAAGGGCATGGCAGTATGCCCCTATAAAAACGATAGCCAAATCTCATTTGTTCTGTACTTTCTGTGGGTTATTGCTGTAATCTGTAACTGACAATGACTGAATCTTATGAACCCCTGAACAAATATTCATTTAATTTACAACATGTTCAGTTTTGTTAAACATCAAAGAGAGTAATTTACGAATTGCATCAGCGATAATTTTGACTTCATTCAGGGCCATTTCTCCTGCCAGTGCAGGCTCAGACTCAGCATGCCAGCTGACAGCTGCCTGCAGGCACCATATGAAGCCCAAGCCTCTGCCTCACAGCAAAATGGATGTTTCTCTTTTTGAAGGCAAGGGGGCAGCTCACTCCCCGCATCACTGGGAGGAAGATTTGCCTTCTCCCAGAGAAGGATAGACTCCAGAGGCATCTGCCTGGTGCTAACTTGACCTGCAGCATGAGGATGTCCTGAAGGAGAAAGTCAGTGTGGTGGCATCAGTGTGGTGCCACTCCTCCTTCTTTACAGGTACTTTACTGGCCTTGGAGATGCTGTTTTTATATGTCTAAAGCAACCTTCCCATGTGCATGCTGTAGAATGTGCTTGACACTCTCCTTGTGGTACAGGTCTGACAACTCAGCCAGCAGCAACCACCTTCTTCCAGGTCACTGGGAGCTAGAACACCCTTGTCTATTTCTTCACCATTTTTGCCTCCAAACTTGGCTGCTCTGAACTGAATTTGGTGCAACTGATGTTTCACATAGTGTAGGAAGCTCAGGAAACTCTGGGTGTACATCCTGAACTGTTAATGTAAGATACCACTGAACTCTCCTTACTCTTAGGGGACCACAGCTCTGGAGAAGAGGCTTTAAGATAACTGTTGTGGGTCTCATTGATTCACATGTTTTTTTCTACCTGGGCCTCCTCCCTCAGACATGTTCTATGCTTGCACCACATGGGATTTTATCTGCCTTCTTCCTCCACTTTCTACCCCGCGTGATGGACATCCCACTCCTGCAGCTGCAGATATGATCTTAAACTGGTCAGGATGCTGTTACTGCTGGCTTTTTTTTCTTCATTTCATGTCTTCTCTGGTAAAGGGAGAAAAAGGCACTGGGGAGCATAGGGATCAGAACAAGACAGTGCTCAGTATTATTGGGAAAAGTGTGAGAAGGGAAGAACCCCTTCTGCTATCAAGGATGCAGTTATGGAGATCCTTGTCAGCCAACTCTGCTACCACTGCAATGTCTTGTGAGGGTCACAATATTCTCCAATTGGCAGCAGAGATACTTCCTACTCTGAACTTAAGCATTACTTCATGTCAGTGTGTAATTGCACTCACAAAGTTGTCTACACCAAAAGTGAGCTAAAAATGTGGCCCCATCACAACTGGAGACTCTGGATGCAGGAAATACATATTCAAAATGTAATAGTCCAGCTTATGGCTTTCCTGAATGTTTTATCGTCTTTGAAAGGCATGACAGCTGGTGTGAACTTTTATATCAGATATCATCATTCCCTGCTCCAAATATTTCCATGTGACTGGTTTTGGTTAAAGAAGGCATCTTGTTGAATTTAATTAGGTAGAAATACAATTTAAGGGCAGATAACACCCCTTCTCCTTACTAAGGAAGATGGCCTGGAGCATTGCTTTGTGCTGAAGAGTCTCTCTAGCTCAGCTTTCTGGCTGATAAAACAATGTGCTGCATCCAGGAAAAATATGAAGGCTGTATCTGTGCCTAGAAACTGTCACACTGGTATCTTTATAAATTGCACTGATGATACGAAAACAAAGTGCCTTAATTTAATTATGTGTGTTTTCCTTGGTTAGTGCAAGATGAGTTCTGATGGGGGACATGAGGACCTTTACCCTATCAGACTGTCTTGAAAGGCAGAGGCCTCGAAGCAGCCCCTGTCTGCACTGCAGGGCCATGGGGTGCTCACCCATCTCCTCTTTGAGGATTGTCTTTTGCTCTTCCCATATTCGCTGTACCCACAGCTTGGATGGTGACATTTTGGCTACAGCAACAAGAAGCAAAGGAAGGGACTGGGGAAAACATCAGAGTGGAAGACTTAATTCAGCAATTTTCTTTCCTTTGCTTCTTTCTTTGTGACCTGCCTGTAGGCAGGTAGGACTTCTTCCAGATGAGGTGGTGACTGACAGATGACTTTCCTGGCCTTCCTGAGTGCTGCTCTCTGGGCAGACCCACACTTGGACCCTTTTGGCATGCAAGGACAGTGCATCCTCCTGCCACAAATCCATAGGGAGAGAGAGTTTGCCCTGGCTTGATGCTGCTCCCTGGGCTGGTGTAGGGGAAGGAGTGCAGGAACCCCCGTGCCACATGGCTGGGAGGCTGCTGTGCCCTCACCAAGGAAGTAGATGTAGCTTTAGGAGGACCTAATGCTGTAGATCACACAGAGGAGGGAGATTCTTTGCAGCTGTGTATCTTGCTATAAGGTGCACCATGCACAGAAATGCATTGTGAAGCAAAACAAGTGCTTTCATTTGGCATTTCAAAAAAATACGGAGAAAATGAGAGAATAGACTGCAAAGTTTGGGAGAGCTGATTGCTGCCAGTGCATTTAAGTGCAGTTAAGAAATGTATGAACTAAAAACCACACCAAAACATGTTTGGTACATATTGAGGAAGAGGTAGGACAGATCCCTGTTATCATACTGAGCATCCTGGGAAATGCGAATTGCACCAAAAATAGGAATATTTTTACAGGGTGTCAAGCACTGCACTCCCAGGCAGCGCTAAAGGAAACGACTGGGAATAAATGGACAAGAAAACAAATGGCTGGAAAGATAGCCATCAAATTCCTCCTGCTCCTTTCTCTGGCACTTAGTTTCCTCTTCAAAATGTTGACAGTGTTCCTTAGACAGAAGGAGAATAGAAATGGAAAAAGTAAGTGGATAGACCGTGGTTATGGTTTATTTTCTTTCCCCAACAGGGGAGTATTGTGTAACAGAATTTTGTTCAAGTATCATTTTTATTCTTAAAATAGTTATTATTCTCCATACTTCATATGAAACAAGAGCTATGTTATGGGTCCAACATAATTCTTGATAGGCTGTGAGGGGAATTTTAAAAAAGTAATAAATAAAAAAAATATATTAAATTCATTCTACATTAATTTAATTTAAACTAAGTTAAAATTAAATAAAATGTAAAAGAAAATATGAAAAAGTGCTTTTTCATGTGTATTTTGGAAAAAAAAAAAGGTATTTGTTGACTCAGGAGCTTTGAGTACAGTGTCTTCTGTCCTCCCTTTGATAAATGAACTGCAAAACTGGAGACAAAGACAAGTAAATTTTGAAGTCAGTGACCAGATTCTGATATCAGGTATAATCTAACATCACTGGATTGCCATTACCCAGAGTCAGAATGACATCCACTGGGAGACTGAGGGTCTCTCTTTAAATAACATGTCCATGAGCTGATGCAATTATGGCATCAACAGTCAGAATGTATAGTGTAACAGTCATCCATGTGTCTGAGTGCTCCTGTATAAAAACAAGGCCACAAGAAACCTAAAAGACCTGAAAGAGGAGAGATTTTGTGTGACTAGTCTTCAGAAAATTACAGGAACTCTACATCTAAAGCCAAAAATCTAAGTGGCAAAATTCCCAGCTCAATCTTTCACCTTTTCTTTTCTGTTTTGTCTTTTTTCAGTTTTGTCTGTTTTTTTTTTTTTTAACTTGCATTGGGGCAGAAATATTATCAAAAGAGCATCTTTCAAAGTGACTTCAATACTTCCTTGAGTCCTGAGAAAAGATATATAAACCTGAGAAAAGTGCTGAAGGGAGAGGACAGTAGCAAGGGGAAGTAGCATTGAAAGACTGTGGTTATTCATGGGCAGGTTGTGTAGCAGGGTCAATGTGCTTCTTTCTGAGCAAGACAAAAGATTTAAGCAGTGCTTTCTCCAAATATATTGCCAGTATAGAAGACAAAATGCTGGACCTAATTCAGTTTTCATTCATTCTACCCCAGCTGAAACAACTTCAGGAAATTTAGTGTGAGAAGTTTCCAAAAATAGGTAGAGAAGTTAAAAGATTGATGATGGAGATGGCAGCATTCATGGGAAAAGGGTCAGGTAGCCACAGAATTCCCTCATCTTCTCTATGTCTTAGAAAACTGTCTGGTTCTTGATGAGTTTGGAGTGAAAATGGATTTCTCTGGTGTTATTAATTTTATTTTCCTTGGGTCACCTTTCCCTCTATATTAGTTCAGCAAAATAAGCAAAAGCAAGAAGTCATAGTTTTGATTTTGAGCTGGATATGTGTGAAATACATTGAGTCAGGAGGTCTGTGCTAGCCACATGTACTGTTATATGTATGTCACATGGACAGATAATCACAAATAGGAAAATGCAATCAATCATGCTGTCACTTTTTTTCCAGCCCTCCTCTCATGTGCCTGCACCTGTAAACCATTGATATGCACAAATGTGTTAACAAAAGTTGGCATATTTCCATTGCTTTTGTATTTTTTTAAACCCTTCTGTAGCACAAGGGAAATACTTGCCCCTCATTGTTTTAAGTGGCAATAATCCACTTGCTAAGTGGAGAGACTACAGTGCAAAAGGTTTTAATTTAAAATCCCAAAGCAGAAAATAGATTATTGCTGAAACAACCAAAGCCCAATATCCAAGTATCATAAGAAGAATCATTTTTTAAAAATAAGTTGCTTGATAAAGCAAGAGGATAAAGTAGTGGCCTGAAGTTTAATTAAGGCAGTTTGTGCAAACTTCCCCACAAACATTTACCAGGGTATTTTGTTCTTCACCTGTGTGACACTCCTTGCTAATGCAGCTGGCCACACCACTGTCCCTTCTGTGATGTGGATCTCCAAGTGAAGTCACCAACTCCTCCTCCATAGTGACATCCTGAAAAAGGAAGATCCTGAAAGATCCTGAAAATTTACCTGTGGAAAAAAAAAACCCATCAGCTTTAATAGGACTTATCACCTACCTTAATGCTTTCAAAAAGGAGATTTGCTTCAGCTCTCCCAAAGTTGCTTCCTGATAACATCCATCACATATATGATGGGCCAACTAAACCACATTAAACAAAAGCTGCTGACACGTATCCCAAACCCACTACTAGAATGTAATGATCC